>NC_053166.1:143992818-144322818 GCF_016835505.1 Polypterus senegalus
TAATGCTTACTCGAGACGCGTCTATAAAGTTGCTCGAATGACACTCGGGACTAACTTTTTAAGCACTGTTTTTGCAGTCCAAGTGACGCTCAGGTCTAATGCTAAGGAGGTTAAATATGAATAATTACGTTTACTTGCATTCATGAAAATTTTTTTTTTAAAATGTAAAGTTTACATTGCATTTAAGCACAAAACTGAAATGCCATTGAATTAAAATTGAACTAATTATACAATTTATTCATCTATACAATATTGTACTAAATTAATTTAACATATATAAAATATTTAGTTGGTCTAACATTATTAAAAATATCTGTAAAGAAAACAACAATCCGTATCCATTGACTTACACAAAACTAGTTTTTGTCACTTTTTAGTTTTTTTGTTCGGTTGCCTGACTTTTTCTGCCGTGTTCTTTATGAATCATCCAGCAGTAGTCTGCCATCATACTGACATCCCAACATCCCTAGCTCCTTTATTCCATGTCATTGATATTCTGATGGAATCTTTTACCCTGCTCCTCACTCACTGCTCCAAGATTATCAGGGAATAATTAAAAAATACTAATTGAAAAAATGAACTTTGACACTCATGTTGCAACCCAATTCCTTAAAGATAAGCTTCCATTAAACATATAATATGGACTTTTATTGTTACCTAAAAATCACACCTTCAAATTACTCATCACAAATCAGTTTCACGATATCGGGTCCAGCAGAAATGTCCTCTTTCAATTTAGACTCAGACAAGCCTGGAAACTTTCAGCCCAAATGATAAAACAGGTTGCGTCTTTTTGATAGGCTTTGACAAATGGCTTCAATTAATCTAAGCTTTATATGAAGTGTTGATCACAGCACTTTTTCTCGGCCCACCAAGCGAGCTCTGAAGATGTTTTTGGCACCAAGCTGTAGTGTTTTTTTTTTTTTTTTCTCTGGCAGGCCATAACTTCTGAAGCCAATGGACATTCTTGGCTCTGTCATCCCATTCACAGAGAAAATCTGGGAATTGTGTTTCCACTGACTGCTGACACAGTAACAGTCATTGAACATTAAGCTCCACATATACAGTATGAACTACATGACCTTATTAGTGAATAAAATAACTGTTATGCTTTAAACATAGATTTTAATATTAGAAAGTATGAAATACAAGCCAATCATCATTAAAATAAAATAATGCTCTTTAATTTATTATATCGTGAAAACAGGTCAGGTCAGGGTGGGGAGCATGCACTGGTACAGCGTGTTGCCACACCCACCACATGATGAAACACATTGGGATCCTGGTTGGCAACGCCCCAGGCAGACATGCAGTCCAGTCCCACCCTCCGCAGCCAGGTGTTATGTGGACGCCCCCTCGGCCTGGTCCTGCCACTCGGTCCTCAACAATAAGGGTCCTGTGATCACCCCCTGAGAATCGCAAGACATGGCTGTAGTGCCATATGCGACGCTCCCTCACAATGCAGGTCATGTGCCTCACTGGGGACTTCGTGAGCATCTGCTCATTCAACACAAAGTCAAACCAGTGGTACCCAAAGTGAAAATGATACAAAAATAATTACAAATAACAGTTACAAAATGTAATGTAATGGAGAGAAATGCTTTTGTGTTCAGAATTGCTAATGAACACTTTGAATCACTTCTGTTTTCTTTGTCCAGCACCTCCTGACTCACCGATATGGGAAAACTCCCACATATGATGTGCTGTTCCACTCTAGATGTCTAGTTAGGCAAGACGTCAAACTCTTTGGGGTTCTCTTTAATTTTTGGCCTGTAGACCCGAAAAAAGCTAATTTTTAGGACATTTCTGAACCATATTTTGGGCAGGAAATTACACCCTTATGGTAAACAATAAACCAATAGGTGTCTGTAGCAAAAATGATTGGAAGGACTTGAAGGTCTGCAAGCCACATCAACTGACACCAGGGGTTCATCCCTAATGGGATATGGGGGGTCAAAATTTAAAAAAACCTGAATTGGTCATATAACTGTCATTTTAATGCAGTTTCAAGGTTGCTGATCATGGATTTAATATTATTGTTTAATATTTGATTTTTTACCAGTGGTCCTAGCTCTCTGACAGCCACTCCCAGAAGATTAAAAATGCCATAAGCATGTGGGGTATTGCTTCAGGCCAAAGGTCAGTTATTTCAAATTGGATGTTATTAATGATCCTTTATTAGGGCTGTAGCCCTCTATGTACCTCAAATAGAGGGTGAAAAATGACAAATTTCTATTAAAATCGAGAATATTTAGACTTAAAACATTTAAATCGAAGCACACATGTTAACATTTAACACTAGAGTTACCAGAGCCTACGAAAAAACTCGTAGATCCGTCCCACCTTTCGCACCTCTCCATCAGCGTCTTTTGTTCTGTAAATGTGTGGATAAGCAGCAAACAGCAAGCAGCCTTCTATCACATCCCCCCATCCCATACAGTTATCTCAGCTCAACTCTATTTACCAGCGTGTCAGTTGCTTAGAGTTGTATTGAGTGAGAAGTCAAGCAAAATTACACCTTTTTATAAATACTATATCGTTATTTGGAACACATGCATTTCATGTGTGTTCCGTGTCTACAACAATCTATATGAACACATCATTAAAACAGAAATCTTGGATTCCAAATATCAAAGAAACACTTTCACAAAAGGTACAAATAGAACAGAACAAATGTGCTTTTATTCAAAAATATAACTGCAGAAAAAGAACCCGCGTTAGGGTGCGACATTGACACGCATTTGCTACGACTGCTTCGGTGGCACAATGATATAAACTGTTGACTGGTAATCAAAACTTCACTAGTTTGATCTCGGACGAGTCAATTTTTAGAAGTGAGCTGCTCGTGTTCTTACTATTTTAGAATAAAAACATACATTTGATTCCAGTCTGTAACAGCCGGTGTAATTTATGATACTTGTAAAGGTTAGCTTTGTTTTTTTTTTTATTCAGTTTTATTCTCTAAGCTGCGTTCATGATCCCAAACAAACCCCCACCCACCGTATTTGACACTGCTGTTTTCACATAGACGCGCTATAACAGAGGACAACTGAGATCATGACGACAGTTCAATCTGGCTCTTACATACAAAGGACAGTGTATGTAAGGATGGTGCATGTGCCCAAAACATTAACATTTATATGTTACTTACATAAAAGCCAGATCGAATGTTATTTGTCTATTTACTTTTATGTATTTACTTACTTCCTACAGCGTAAAGTCACAGAGTGCAGAGGTTCCCATGTACATATACAAATTACAGTGATAGCAAAAGTGCGACGTGCATTCTTGCTCCGATGTACTGTAGAATCGTTGTCATGATCTCTGTTATAGCGTGTCTATGTGAAAACAGCAGTGTCCAATGTGGGGGATGGTTGGGATCGTGAATGTGGCTGAGAGAATAAAACTAAATAAAAAAAAAAAACAAAGCTAACCTTTACAAGTATCATACATTACACCGGCTATTACAGACTGGAATCAAATGTATGTTTTTATTCTAAAATAGTAAGAACACGAGCAGCTCACTTCTCAAAACGGACTCATCCGGGATCAAACCCATGAAGTTTTGATTACCAGTCAACAGCTGATACCGTTCATCCTTACATACACTGTTTTTTGTATGTAAGAGCCAAATTGAACCGTTGTCATGATCTCAGTCGTCCTCTATTATAGCGCGTCTATGTGAAAACAGCAGTGTCAAATACGGGGGAAGGGGTGGGATTTTGGTTAGGATCGTGAACGCGACTGAGAGAATAAAACTAAATAAAAAAAAAAACAAAGCTAACCTTAACAAGTATCATAAATTGCACCGGTTGTTACAGACTGGAATCAAATGTATGTTTTTATTCCAAAATAGTAAGAACACGAGCAGCTCACTTCTCAAAACGGACTTGTCTGGGATCAAACCCGTGAAGTTTTGATTACCAGTCAACAGCTGATACCGTTGCGCCACTGAAGCTGTCATAAAAAATGCGCGTCAATGTCGCACCCTAACGCGTGTTCTTTTTCTGCAGTTATATTTTTGAATAAAAGCACATTTGTTCTGTTCTATTTGTACCTTTTGTGAAACTGTTTCTTTGATATTTGGAATTCAGGCTTCACACATTATACATTTCATGTTTACATTTTGTCAGTTATTACTAAAACATGAAAAATATTTCTGTTTTAATGATGTGTTTACATAGATTGTTGTAGACACGGAAAACACATGAAAATCAAGTGTTCCAAATAACGATGTAGTATTTAAAAAAGGTGTAATTTTGCTTGACTTCTTACTCTATACAACTCTAAGCAACTGACACGCAGGTAAACAGACTTGAGCTGAGAAAACTGTATGGGGTGGGGGGATGTGATAGCAGGCTGCTTGCTGTTTGCTGCTTATCCACACATTTACAGAACAAAAGACGCTGACAGAGAAGTGCGAAGCGATTTAAGGTGGGACGGATCTACGAGTTATTTCGTTGGCTCTGGTAATTCTATTGTTAAAATATCTGATACACTAATTCTCATTTATTATCTACTTCTGCATTGAATTATCATTTTCATCCTGGCTCCACAATCTGTACTAATCCATACGTTTCTCTGCTTTTCTTTTTTTCCATATTTTCTGTGGTGGCGATCTGCACTCCCACCACCTGATCAGAGTCGCTACAGTCGCTACATTGATGGATTGAAGGCCAGATATCCACATGACTATCATCATCATCAAATTCTTCCACATGAAGCCTGAAAACCATGAGGACTGATTGACATCATTTATGGTAGGTAGAATGCCCAGCTGGGTGGTCTTGAGGCCTCAGAAGCTCTGCATATTTTTTTTTTTCTCCAGCCCTCCAGGGTTTTTTATTTTTTGTGTTTTCTGTCCTCCTGGCCATTGGACCTTACTTTTTTCTTTGTTATTTAGTATTGCCTAATCTTATTTTTATTGTTTATAAATGTTTCTTTCTTCGTCTTGTAAAGCATTTGGAGCTACACCAGTTTGTGTGAAAATGTGCTATATACGAGGGACGTTCAAAAGGTTTCCGCACCTTTTTAACTCTGTTTATTAAGAATTTCAAAAGAAAATGAAATCACTTCTCTATATAGTCACCATCTTTCGCTATACAATTTTTCCCAGCGTCGTAGCAACTTTTTAATTCCCAATTACTATTCCTCTCAGTTTAACTGTTTCCAACGAAAATACGAAAGTGCGGAAACTTTTTGATTGTCCCTCCTAAATAAATGTTGCTGTTGTTCTACCTCATGAAGTAAATCATTACATTCCTTCTGAACACCCTGAATTAGTGCAGCTTACGCTAAATCAGGCTTTTTCACTTTTGAATTCAGCTCCCAAAAATATAAAAGTCACATGAAATGATCAAAGCAATTTGTTCAGAGTATACCTGCGTAATATCACATGCACCACTCTGATCGTATCCTTTTGTAGCTTCATCACAGAACTCCAGCATGTTAGTCAAATTAGACCTCCCGCTGTTCTGAAGTCATGTGACTGACACTCCTTCTTGCCAAGTGATGCTCAGTCTCTTCCTTCCGTTTATTTACCCATAATGCTTGGTAAACTCACTGGCCAGATAGCTAAAGAGTGTCTGGGTGGAAAGATCACCATGTGGATGGATGAACAGAAAGATGAATAGCTTCAAGGGTGGGCAAGGTGAAGAATGGATTCATGGATTAATCAAGTGGGTGGGATTATGAATGGGTGGCTTTTATAGTGTGAAGAGGAGAACCAAAAAAAAAAGATCATAGAGTCCCTCTGTGCACCCTCCAGTTTTTAAAGCTACAAGCCTCATGCATTCACAAAGTAACAAAAGAACGTGTGCAGGTGGCTCGATGTGCTCGCAGTCACAGAGGATTACTGTTAACTTGACAAATGGCCCGCGCTTTCTATTTTTTTTTTAAACTGCTGGTTGCAGAAGCGCTGAGGCAGGCAGTTCTAGCGGCCAGCCAGCCTCCCCCCGTACCGAGGTCTAATTAAGGAAAGCGCTGAATCACGCCGGGATGACAGCTCCAAACATTAATTGGATCACAGGTTAAGGCCAAGGAGCCTTCTGAACGCCACTAAAACCAAAATCACAGAAACGCAGGTTGACGGCTTTTAAAGTCGCCTCTCCTTGACCTCCGGTCGAACAAGAAAGGAAATCTTTGCCGAAGACATTTATCAGGTGGAAGAGACAGCGGTCGGCCTCCCCTGTGTGCTTCCAGAGAGCTTCATAAAGATTTGATTAACTCGGCTCTACCTCAAAGCCAAAAAGAAAAAGAAAAAGAAACAAAATCGAGGTCGCTGCATTATTTAAAGAACACATCCTTGGTAAAAGTTGAGCGCGATGGCATTTAGTCGGCATCCGCACTTTTCCGTCGATCTCGGCTCCATTTGAGAGACCAGGCCGGCGTCCAGGGGTCTTTCCATTATTTACAGTGTTGCTATAAATACGGAGTTGACAAATGTGGCAGAGACTTACGGCACCGACCTTTAATCGATCTGTCGCCATTGTTTTCAATTAAGAGGCTTCATACTTAACTGTAAATAAATCTCCGTGATTACCGTCCTTCTGTGAAGTTAAGCAATTAAAAGGCTATCGAGCAGCCATCGATCGGGGGAAATTCTGAATACGAAGGGGTCTTTGGCATGTTGTATTTTAATTCTTCCATTCTGACATCTGAAACGGCCACTTCAGGAGATTCGAGAAATGCGCCCGTCAAGCATTAAAACAATTCATTTATCTTTGTAATCCTGTCTCGACGGTTAATGTACAGCGCGTGTCAAAGTCTGCATCCGGCCATTAAACGTATTAAACTTTATAAAACAAGGAAGAGAGAGCGAGAGATCGATATATTTATTCATCGCGTCTCGAGAGTGCCGCAGAGTGCACTCCATCAGAGACGAAAGACACCGCAGTGTGTCACAAAAATAACTGCTTGGACTTATCTCGTTTGAAGAGTAGCCTACGACCTTGAACGGGTGGCCAGTGTGGGTCGAGGGTCTAGTGCACGGCGATTTAAATCGGACCACCTAACGGTTCCGCCGCGCTCTTGTGTCAGTCCCGTTACATGCTAATGTCACAGCGCGCGTCAGGAGTCGAGGGGACGGCGCGCTCCTTCACAGTCTGCGGCACTCGATCGGTTCAAGTCAGCGCAGCCAGCCACGTATTCACTCGTGTAAACTCGTTAAGTTAACTGCAAGATGAATATTTTGAATAGTATTTGCGTCATTGAAACGGATCTTTTATTTCGATCGGCTCAAGTCAGCTTTTTATTTGTGAGCAGCCAGCCTGGTATTCACTCGTGCGAACCAGTTACTTATTCAGGGTTTCCAAGACGTACCTGTATATATTAACTGGCATCTTGGAAACTTATCCATTATTAAAAAAAACACACACACACATTTTGGACCTGCTCGGGTACAAATGAGTTACATCATGTGTGACTACATCCATTTTCACAGTTTTGTGATGACAGCGATGTCCTTAACTTGCAGTTGACCAGCACAGTCACATGAGTCAAATTGACTGGCAAAGTTGGATCTGATTTACCGTTGACCAGACTTAAAATCATTTCTTCATTTTAAAACAGTACTTCCCAGCAAAGTAGGGCCAGTGTAGGCAAATAGTGTGGGCGGCCAGATATGGCCCAATTAGGATTTGCATATTGGGGAAGATTGACCCCAAAAAACTAGCCCAGTGGGGGCAAACAGACAGGGAGCCCAGATTTGGTAACAAACTTGAAAAAAAGTCCATACATTACAAGTCCATTCGTCCATTTTCTATACCCGCTTATTCAGGGTATCAAGAAGTGGGTGGAGGCTGAAACAACCCCTGGACATGGCACCAGGCCATCCACCACAGCATAGGGCCAATTCAGCACCACCAGCCCACCTAACATGCACAATTTTTTTATGGTGGGATGAAACCTGAAAACGCAGAGGAAAGCAATACGGACACAGGAAAAACATGCAAAGTCCACGCAAGGAGGACCTGGGGTTTGAACCCTGGTCTGCTTAGTGTGAGACAGCAGTGCTACCACTGCACACTCCTGTACTGGATCAGAGCTTGAAAGGGTTTTTTTATGTTTAGTTATTTTCTTATCAAATAAATTATGTGTAATTATGATGATCTGTAATTTATTAATTAATAAGAAAAGAAATAAAATACTAATGTGGCTTTAAACTTTTCATTTTGATATCCTTTATTAATTCCCAAGGGGGAACTGTCTTTTTTGCATCACTTCTGGGGGTCAGAGTGCAGGGTCAACCATTGTACAGCACCCCTGGTGCAGTTTTCAGGTTAAGGTCCTCGCTCAATGGCCCAACGGAGTGGCATCCCTTCTGGCAGTAATGGCAACCTTCCTGGTACGAGTGCAGATCTTTAGTCTCAGAGCCACCACCCTGCCTAATTTAAGCTTATAAAATACAAAATGCGCTTTGCATTTATTGATACTAGTCCAGCTTTTTGCTTTTTTTTTGTGGTCTTACAACTCTAAACACACAAAAATTACCAATAATATATATAAAAAAACCTGTCAAATTTTAGCCAATATAAAAATGATACCTTGTGAAGTCGTTCAAAATATTTATGCTGCTAAAATGAAAATCTAACACCATACCCATGTTAGTTCCACAACATTAAACAGTATTGAAGTTGTGATTACAATGGCCAGCGTTACCAAACCAACTTACTAAACTTGTATTGCCGGCCATTTTGGGCCACTAGGGAAACTTTACTAAAGGTCCCGTTATAGCAGCACCCACATTGGGCCAGTGTGGTATTTAATTCATTTTTCCCAAGCCCACACTGCCCGTCGTCTGCCCATAGGCGGCCATAGTGTGCATGTTGGGAGGGGGAGTTATATCTATCTATGTGCCCCCCGTAAACTTGAACAATTGAGGTTCATAATAGATGAGTGGATGGACATCCCTTCATAAATACACAGGACCCTCCAAATTGATTTTCATGGTCAAGGGGATGTGAACGCCTCTCTTGGAAGCTTAAAGGGATGCTAGCCTGCAGTCACCTGCAAAGTCCTTAAAGTCTTAAAAATAAAAATGCCAGTGCAATGCCATCAGGAAACCGTTTTTTTTTTTTTTTGCTCCCATAAGAACTATCCACATGAAGATTCCAGCAAGTTTTTTCTTTTTTATTTATTTAGATCCATAACAGACTCCATAAATAAACATGAATATAGATTCACATATTTAGAAAATCCCAATGGGCTCCTGATTTTTAAAAGACTCTCTCTGAATTCAATCGTGCAGACTCACATGAGGTTTTCTTGCTGTTGTATCCTGCTGAGTAGTCTACTAGACAGTAAAGATTTCTGTTTTGTCAAAAGCCAAACAACAACAACATTTATTTCTACAGCACATTTTCATACAAATAATGTAGCTTAAAGTGCTTTACATGATGAAGAAAAAGAGAAATAAAAGACAAAGTAAGAATTAAAATAAGACAACAATAATTAACATAGAATAAGAGTAAGGGCCGATGGCCAGGGAGGACAGAAAAAACAAAAAAAAAAACAAAACAAACTCCAGACGGCTGGAGAGAAAAAGTACAATTTGCAGGGGTTCAGACCACGAGACCGCCCAGTCCATTCTGTGCATTCCACCTAACATAAGTGAAACAGTCCTCTTTGTATTTAGGGTTCTCATGGAAGGACTTGATAATGATGGTCATGTAGACTTCTGGCCTTTAATCCATCAATGTAGGAACATCACGGTGCTTTGATCAGGTGGTGGTGGCGCAGGCTGCAACCACAGAAAACCGGGACTAGAAACAGAAGAGAGAGTAGGGGTTAGTAAGGATTTTAGTGCCACCATGAATAGTTATTATAATGAATTGAATATAAAGCGTATCAGGATTAAATTAAAATGAAGTTATGAGAAGGCCATGTTAAAGTAATGTGTTTTCAGCAGTTTTTTAAAGTGCTCCACTGTATCAGCCTGGCGAATTCCTATTGGCAGGCTAATCCAAATTTTAGGTGCATAACAGCAGAAGGCCCCCGCCTCACCACTTCTTTTAAGTTTAGCTCTTGGAATTGTTAGCAGACACTCATTTGAGGATGTAAGGTTACAATTTGGAATATAAGGTGTCAGACACTCCGATATATAAGATGGAGCGAGATTATTTAAGGCTTTGTAAACCATAAGCAGAATTTTAAAGTCAATTCTGAAGGACACAGGTAAACAGTGTAGTGACATCAAACCTGGAAAGATGTGCTCGGATTCTCTTTTTCTAGTTAGGATTTTGGCAGCTGCATTCTGCACTCGTTGCAAACGGGTTATGTCTTTTTTGGGTAGTCCTGAGAGGAGTGCGTTACAGTAATCTAGACGACTGAAAACAAAAGCGTGAATTAATTTCTCAGCATCTTTCAATGATATAAGGGGTCTAACTTTTGCTATGTTTCTTAAGTGAAAAAATGCTGTCCTAGTGATCTGATTAATATGTGATTTAAAATTCTAAGTTTTTTACCTCCGTCTTGACTTTTAATCCTAATGCATCAAGTTTATTTCTAATAAACTCATTGTATCCATTATTGCCAATCACTAAAATGTCCATTTTCTCTTTATTTAGCTTGAGAAAATTACTATTCATCCAATTAGAAACACAAGTAAGACATTGTGTTAGTGAAACAACAGTGTCAGGGTCATCAGGTGCTATTGATAAGTACAGCTGTGTGTCATCAGCATAGCTGTGGTAACTTACGTTATGCCCCGAGATAATCTGACCTAATGGAAGCATGTAGATTGAAAAGAGCAGCAGACCCAGGATAGAGCCTTGTGGATCACCATATAGGATATCATGTGTCTTTGAGTTTTATTTACCACAACTAACAAAGAATTTTCTACCTGCCAGGCAGGATTCAAACCAATTTAAGACACTGCCAGAGAGGCCCACCTATTGACTAAGGCGATTTCTAGGAATGTTGTGATCAATGGTGTCAAATGCGGCGCTCAGATCTAAGAGGATGAGAACAGATAAATGGCCTCTGTCTGCATTTACCTGCAAGCCATTTACTACTTTAACGAGTGAAGTTTCTGTACTGTTATTTGTTCTAAAACCTGACTGAAATTGATCAAGAATAGCATGTTTATTGAGATGGTCATTTAACTGCATAATGACTGTCTTCTCTAAAATTTTACTTAAGAAAGGCAGGTTAGAAATGGGTCTAAAATTTTCAAAAGCAGAGGGGTCAAGATTATTTTTCTTGAGTAAGGGTTTAACTACAGCAGTCTTAAGACCCCCGTATCTAATGATGAGTTTACTGTGTCAAGAATATTGTCAATTAGTACGCCTGATACTTCTTTGAAAAAACTTGTTGGTATTGGGTGAAGGACGCAGATGGAGGGTCTCAGTTGAGAAATTATTTTATGTAAATCAGGTAAATCTATCCTGGTGAAAGAATTTAATTTGTTTATAACGGCAGCGTTTCTCAACCTTTAAGTATTTCATAGCAGTTTTAATTGATTTAATTTGAAAGGAACCCATTAATACCAATTTGTTCTTTTTTAATTAATAATATATCATAGATGCATATTTTATTATACCTACTTAACTTTTATCAACATTTATCTAACTCTATATTTATTTTCCTAGTATCAGAATGTAGTTTAAGTTCATTTGTTTTGGTTTCAATAGATGTATTTTTCATATTTTCGATTCTTGTTTTCTTTTTTTCACATCTTCGCGCCCCCCTTTTTGTTACTTTGCACCCCCCTGAGGGGCCCGCCCCACAGGTTGAGAACCACTGTATAATGGAGTACTCGGGCTTAGGAGGATCTGCAGTGTTGGGGAGATATACTATATTATTTCTAATATCATTAATTTTTTGATTGAAGAATCCAACAATACCCTCACAAGTTTCACTGGAAGTATTTTTCAGGCATTCCTTTGGTTTACCTGGGTTTAGCAGACGATCAATTGTAGAGAATAAGACTCTGGGATTACTAGCATTGTTATTTATAATCTTAGAGAAATAGCAGCGCCTCTCAAGACGGACTGTGTT
Source organism: Polypterus senegalus (assembly GCF_016835505.1). Lineage (NCBI taxonomy): Eukaryota > Metazoa > Chordata > Cladistia > Polypteriformes > Polypteridae > Polypterus > Polypterus senegalus. The sequence continues at coordinate 144,004,816 of NC_053166.1, forward strand.
ATTGTATTCTGTTATTTTAACCTTCAATACCTCATAGTGGATAGTTAGTTTAGTTTTCCTCCATTTATGCTCAGCTCTACGACATGTTCTCTTTAAATCAGACACTCTTTGGGTTTTCCATGGTATAACGATGCTAGAAGATTTTTTAACTGTCTTTTCAGGTGCAACAATGTCAACAGCAGCTCTCACCTTAGTATTAAATTTTTGCACCTTACTATTTACATTATCCTCGCTATTATAGTTAGCACTATAAATGGACTGATTGCTTAGAATGTTTGTAAGTTTTAAAGCTGATGATGAATCAATGAAGCATTTTTTAACAATATGCTTCTCATGAATGTGTTCTATCATTATTTCTATATTAAATAGTAAAAGAAAATGGTCTGATAGACCAATATCAATGACCTGCTTTACATCAACTTTTAGTCCTTTGGTAATTACTAAGTCTAACGTATGACCTGCTTTATGTGTAGGCTGATTAACGAGCTGCCTCAAATCAAATTGTACATCTCACCAGCTCCCTAAGAGTAACTTGTATTTTCCTGCTGTGTCACATTTAGTCTAATGTGGCCGCACCGAATGCTTGTCATGTCAGGTAATTTTGACTCATGCTTGTTATTATAATTATAGCCAGCAAGATCAACTCGACAGGACCAAGAGTGGCAAGAACAAGATGAACGTCGACACAAAAGAAGTCCGACTCGCTGTGTGGCCTTTGGACTGAGCCAGTCAGGTAAGACTTCCTCTACAAACGCTGCCTCCTACAGGCTCAGTTTTCAAGGTGTGTGTAGTCTATTGCAGGCCACATGCATAGAGGGAGGCCATAATATGGTTAAAACATTTAATGGCCGGTGGGTAGTGTAGACTACGGGTGTCGAACTCCAGTCCTGGAGGGCCGCAGTGGCTTCAGGATTTCATTCTAACCATCTTCCTCATTAATGACCAGTTTTGGCTGCTAATTAACTTCTTTTACCTTAGTTTTAATTAACTTGACTCAGGCCTCTTAGTTGTCTCTTTTTTCCTTAATCAGCAGCCAAATAATAATGAGACACAAAACGAGCCGCCACATGACCAGCTCACCTGTGCCCATCACACAATATCTAAAAATAAAGAAAGGTGAAGGTCTCAGTAAAGTTGATCTCTCAGGCCACCAAAACTTTTGGATGGTGTTCTTAGAAAAAACAGAAAAATCAACAGTTTTGGAAATGTCTGCAGTGGCAGAATGAGAGCAGCAAGAAGCCATGGAATTAAACATCAAGTTTAATTAACTGCAAGAATCAGCTTATCATTAAAAGATTGGTTTGAGTTTGAAATCCCAGTTTAGCTGCTCATCTGTTGGCTCGTTTCACATCTCATTTCTGTTTGGCTGTCATTTAATGAAGAAAGAAATCAATTTGGAGGACTGAATCCTCCAAAACAGGGCTATTAAAATGAAGGAATTAATTAGCAGTGAAAACTGCTTGCTGATTAGGAAAAGGGTTGGAATGAAAACCTGCAGCCACTGTGGCCCTCCTGGCCTAGAGTTCAACACCCCGGTGTAGACTTAGCAGCATAGCCGCTGGACTTTAAAAATAAAAGATGGCTGGTCAACCCCAACGTCAACTCTCCAGGTGAACGTGAGTGAGTAAAATCATCCTGAAACAAATTTTGAGAAGTCTTGAACTTGAAACTTCTACTAGAATGGCGTTCAGCATCGGTGCTGGAGGGCTGCAGTGGCTGTCAGTTTTTCTTCGGGCCCAGTTGCTTATTAAGTAGAGAACAGTCCTTGTTAATAGCAGATCTTATTGTATATCATGACTTGTTAGTGTTTTAATTCTTCAAGGTTAGTCGTTCTTAAATCATAGATTTGCTTTCTTAACTAATGATAGACTAAAACAGACGGGTGATTTTCAGTTCTTCACCTTCTCTTCAGTTTCCTTCATCAAATGGTGCATGATGAGTCCACACAAGTGGTAACACAGACAAGCTAGATGGGGTACTGCTGGTTCCTTTGCCTTTTGCATCTTATTGCTAATAAGTGACAATTAAAAACAGTGAATGTAGCTGTTTAAGACTCAAATAAGCAATTAAAGGGTTAATAACTTAACAAGCGAGATAACTAAAATTAAGTAAAAATAACATGAATTGGGCAATAAGTGACTTCACATAAACCAATGCAGGCACCTAGTGACTACAGACCAGTGGCAGATCCGTCTCACATCATGAAGACCTCTGAGGGGGTTGTCCAGGACCATTAGAACACTTTTACCCGCTGTGGTATCAGACAAAGACTGGAGTGGAGGATGCAATCGTCTGTCTGCTCCACAAGACTTACTCTCACCTTGAAAAAGCTGGCAGCCCTGTGAGGGTTATATGTTTTGATTTCTCCAGTGCCTGCAGTGTCATCCAGCCATCCCTGTTAAGGGGTCAGCTCAGAGATATGCAGGTGGGTGAGTCTGCGGTGTTCTGGGTAATGGACTACCTGTCTGGCAGACCGCAGTTTGTGAGACTCAAGGACTGTTTCTGTGATGTGGATGTGAGCAGCACTGGAGCACAACGAGGAACAGTTCTGTCTCCTCTTCTCTTCACTCTCTACACTCATGACTAGGAACATAACAGCAGGTTGCATCACTTGTAGAAATTCTCAGATGATTCTGCACTTAATGGAGCATATCGTCAAGAATTAGAAAAATTAGACACGAGTAATAGCATCGAAAGGTTTGCCAGTGCAAAGGCTAGAAAAGTCAGTCTGTCATTGTTCAACCTGCTATATCCTAACACAGGGGTCTGCTGGAGCCAATCCCAGCCAACACAGGGTACAAGGCAGGAACAAATCTCAGCCAGGACACCCACACACCAAGTACAATGTAGGATCGCCAATACACCTAACCTGCATGTCTTTGGACTGTAGGAGGAAACCCATGCAGACACGGGGAGAACATGCAAACTCCACGCAGGGAGGACCCGGGAAGCGAACCCAGGTCTCCTTACACTCGAGACAGCAGCGCTACCCACTGCGCCACCCCAGCTAGATAAGTGCCATTATAAATAGCATTTTTGTAATTATTTTACTTTATTGTTAAAATTTGTTGTTGTAATTTTTTTCTTGTAATATTTTGTCTTATTAATAAATAAGTATTGTGTATGCATCAGCATTTCTTCATCCTTTTCATTTAAGATTCAGCATTCATCATTATATTTGATTCAATGTCCTGTTGCCTCGTTATAGATTGAATATGAAATTTGAATTGTAAAATGGAAATATAGTTTTGAAAACTAATTAATTTTTATGAAGAGTGCCAAATCAGTTTCTGCACAAAGGCGCCTTACATATCAGGGCCGGCCCTGTGTATCGATAACTTCCAGCCGGGCCATTGTGTCCACACAGCTGTTTTTAGTGGGGTTCAATTTCTTCTAAGTGGGATCAGATGTGCACGGATGTGGTGGATTCAGGCATGGGTTCAGCCTGATGCTGCTGGGGTCTCCAGGTCTCAGGAACAAGTGAGTCCAGTAAATACGTAACCATCCATCTATCCATTATCCAACCCACTTTATCCTAGCTACAGGGTCACGGGGGTCTGCTGGAGCCAATCCCAGTCATCACAGGGCGCAAGGCAGGAAACAAACCCCGGGCAGGGCGCCAACCCACCGCAGGGCTAAACTTGACATAACTTGACATGTATATCAGTTCTATAGAGGTGGGCTCAGAACTAGATAAGTGGGCATGAAATGGTTTTACACGTATGATAGCTTATGGAGGGACACAGGGGGCGGCAAGATATCTTTAACTATTCTGTTTATGCCTACTTCCAAGCTTCGACGGAATCAATAACTGCAGGTTCTACTTTTTTCACTTATTTATCTGATGTTTTTAAGTCGTTACAGGTACATTGATTATAGCAGGCACTGAAAATATTTGTTAAAGTAGCCAAAAAAGGGAGAACACCTTAAACGTTTTATTATAAACTAGCCGCCCCCTAGTAGTGAAACATGACAGTGAGGATGTCCCTGCCAGGCTCCCTACTCCTGACATCACACTTCCCCCTTCCCTCGGCCCACAGCCTCTGTCTCGGATTAGTGAGAATATATCACTCCTGCAAGTGAACTATGATTCTTAGCGCGATGAGAGAAGTTGCAAAATCAACCGGAATGTTCAAGCAAATTCTAGAAAAAAACCAGATCTAAATCCGTTAAGTAGTTCTATCATTCACTAGCTAAGCAAATGTAAGGTACACACCCCAAGGCTGGCATGTGAGTGAGGAGGGCCCCACACCTCACCCCACTGCCCATTGCGTGTATCTCAGATTCGCACAAATAAATCGGTACTGCAAGTGAACTATGATTCTTAGCGCAATGAGAGCAGTTGCAAAATCAACTGGAATGTTCAAGCAACTTCTAGAAAAAACCTGATCTAAATCCGCTAAGTAGTTCTTACGTGAAAAGTGGACAGACAGATGAAGAGATACTGGATTTTATATACCTACAGATAAGGCTATACTGCTGTCTCTGTATGGAGATGCCATTCATACAAAGACTAACCCTGCCATAGTAGTAATAACTGGTAAGTGGCCATCCACTCTGAGAACTTCTACATGACCCTGGGCTGTGGGCTGAATTTCCACTCATCTTCGTTTATTCTCCACTTTACAATTTGCAGCTTTTCTCAGACTCGGATTGTGAGGAGCACCTGCTCTCAGGAAGGGCCATCAACTTAATTGATAAGGAAATAACATAAAGACAGGCTTGAGAATGAGGGGTTAGCAGGACACAGTCACCACAAAAATTCTCGTCTCATTAGATCTTAAGACAGGGAGCTCGATAAAGAAAGTAAGGGAGAGCCGGGGGTCACAAACACAATCCCTGCTGACCACTGGCTCTTTGATTGACAGGCCACCTGTCTTATGAAATGGGACACTCCTCACTTTCTGGTTGTCCATGAAGGTGGTAAGCACAGGTGTTATGCTGTCATTTTGTTATCCACATTCTAGCCACAATGACCTTTCTGGTATTATTTTTTAATATGCTTTCTCCCTTCTTTATTGATTTTCAAGACTCATTTTTTTGACCTTCATAGGCCTGCCTTGATTTGTATGTTTAGTGAACTGCAGCCATTATAACTCCCCAGTCATTCTTAGCTCATCTAATTTGGGATTCCTAGAAGACCTCCATTGATAAGCCACTGGAAGACACATTGATTAGCAATACTCATCTGGACCTAACAGGAACAACTCGGGAGAAGCCTGCGTGGGCCCACTGTCCTCGCACAAGAAGGACGTCTCAGTGCCTTGGATGTCATCTTAATTAACCAAGCCTGAGAAGTTGGTGCTATAGAGCTACCAAAAGGAAAGGAGACAGAGAGAAGATTTCAGGTAACTATGACTTGCACTGTGTGCATCATATGCTGAACTAATACCAATAGCTACTGTACAGGAGAGTAAAAATACAAATTATACAGTAGACAGATAAATACATAGATATGAAATGTGCTAATAGATAGATAGATAGATAGATAGATAGTAAAGGCACTAAAGAACTGGTTAACAAATACATAGAGAGTCTGACAGATGTATACAGTACACAGATAGATAGTAATGACAATGTATAACAGGTAGAAAGACTGACAGATATGAAAGGTACTATATAATAGGAATATAGTGTGGAAGATGGCCTGCTGTTCATCCCGGCCAATACTCCCAGGCCGCCAGATGGAGCCCTCCCTGTAGCATGGAAGTTCCCCAAAGACCAGCAGGGAATCCTAGACAATGGAGTTTCTATTCCCAACTCTGCTGGATACCGTGGGGCCCACCAGAGGATGCTGCAGGGAGGCTTAAGGACTTGCATGTGCACTATAACCCGGAAGTACGCCTTAGTCACAGCGACAGAGGAAATGACATGCTTCTGGGATGAAGAAGGAGAGTTTTATCTGACCCGGAAGTGCTAAGAAGAAGTCACATGGACAGGGATTCAGGAGTACTTCCGGGTCATGGACTATAAAAGACTATGAGAAACCCCAGATGAGTGAGCTAAGCTGGGTGGAAGTGTGGCAACATGTCTGGGGGTGGAGGATTGTTTATTGTGATTATTGTGAGTTATTGAATGAGTATTGTGGAGGAGAGGGTGCTTTGTGCACTGTGCAGAATAAATATAGTCTACTTTTGGACTTTTATCTGGTGTCTGACTTATAGTCTGAGGGTTCAAGGGGACAAGAAAACCCTAAACTGTCACAATAGATAGATAGATAGATAGATAGATAGATAGATAGATAGATAGATAGATAGATAGATGTGAAAGGAGCTATATAATTGACAGAAAGATAGATCTACCCCCTTGACTGCATACTTCCTTGAAAGGCTTCCGTCATTTTCAGTTTGTGACCTGACATCACCTGTATTGAAAAATCTCTGCACAAGTGCTGCATATATAAAATTTATTGTGTATATACAAGTCAAGTCAAGCTGGGGAGCATGCACTGGTACAGTGCATTGCCGCACCCACTACACGACAAAACAACTCAGGATTCTGTTTGCAACCCCCCAGGCCGACACACGGTCCAGTCCCACCCTCCGGAAATTACCCTTTATCTGTCACAGCCAGGTGTTACATTGGTGACAGTTTGGCATAGTCCAGCTACTCGGGTCCCCAACAATGAGGATCTTACAAGCCAGATCACCCTTGGGGAAACACGCCACATGGCCATGGTGCCGTAACTGACGCTCCCTCACAATGCAGGTAATGTGCCTCATTTGGGACTCCATGAGCAACCACTCATTCAACATGAAGTCAAACCAACAATATCCAAGGATTTTCCGGTGAGACACAGTACCAAAGGAGTCCAGTGTTCGTCTCAGGTCACTGGATAGCATCCATGTCTCACAACCATATAGTAAGACAGGAAGCACCAGGACTCTAAAGACTTGGACCTTCTTCCTTTTGCATAGATATCGGGAGCGCCGCACATCCCTGTCCAGCCATTTCATGACTCCCCATGCTCTCCCAATCCGTCTACTGACTTCACAGGAAGAGTCACCAGAAACATGAACGTCACTTCTGAGGTAAGTAAACCTCTCAACAAAGTCAACGCTCTCTCTGCAAACAGACACACTGCTGATGGCCGTGCCCAAGAGGTCATTAAAGGCATGACTCTTGGTTTTTATCCAAGACACTCACAAGCCCAGGCACTCAAACTCTTCGCTCAGTCTCTTTTTACGCCTAAGAAGTCTGTAAGTCTGTATATATAGAGATGAAAAATGGGAGAATGTAAAGAGCTGGGGACTTGTCATGTCCCATTTAATTGAAATAAAAGATTGATAAAACAAAAGCATCAGTCCAGTAATCATAGATGTTATGCATGTTTTAGTGCCTCTCTGTTTAGGCTTTCAAAGATCCCTTCTTTCCATGAGGTCCTTGCCATTCTACCTCAGGTTCTTTTATCTATTATATAGTGTCTTTCAAGTCTATCTATCTATCTATCTATCTATCTATCTATCTATCTATCTATCTATCTATCTATCTATCTATCTATCTATCTATCTATCTATCTATCATATAGTCACTGATTGGCCGGAGAAAATCGTCATTACTGCGTCACTGGCTATTCTTTTCTTTAAAGGTACAGACACGCGGAAGTTTCGAAAGTTCTCCAGCCACTGAGTGTTTGTAAAACCGGGAACAATCACATCCCACCACTCTGAAGCACGGTTAAATGTCCAAACAGATGGTCTGTTGCGGCGACTTTTTTGCAAAATGTGGAAGATCTGTAATATACAGAATCAGCATTTTAATGTTACACTGGCAGTTAAGTTCATTTTATGCTTTGCAACAGTGATAAAAGTTAGCTAGTGATGTGCTTTTTTTAGATGCTTAACCTTCCGCGTCGTCGAGCTAAAGTATTGTCGTTGTCTGCGTGTTGTTGTAAAAGTTCCACGGTGTCACGGCAGTAGAGGCGGCGCAACTCTAACGACACGTGAATAATCCCACCCACTCTAAAGCGGTACTAAACTGCAGTCGAAACGCAAACCGAGCCGAACTGAGCCGAACCAAGGTGAGCTGTACTGAACCGTGTCGTGCCGTACTATGCAGTGGAGAAGCAGCTAAAATCTACTAGCTTACTTAAATAACTTGATCAAAGTAGAATGATCTTCACTTCTCTGTTACTGTTATATTTTGCTTCATGTTTCCTAGGAAGTTTTGTGTTTAATGACATCCTAATTTCCTTGTTCATTGCAGCTGTCGGGGACAGTGTGTTAAACAATACCCTCCAAGATAAGCCACATTTTTGCTGCAATAATAGACATGCAATGAAAAGCTTAATCCATCCATTAACCAACCCGCTATATCCTAACTACAGGGTCACGGGAGTCTGCTGGAGCCAATCCCAACCAACACAGGGCGCAAGGCTGGAAACAAACCTAATCTAACAAACCAAATCTATCATATAGTGCCAGGGAGGTAGCAGGAGTCAGCCCCTGACACAGGACTCAGTCAAACACAAACTCACGCTGACATGGGGTGTCTCAGTTGAGAGTTTCCAAATCATTTTTCCAGTCATTATTATATTTGTAAGTGCATGTTTTTTTAATAAATCTTTTAAGTTAATAAAATATAAATATTATGAAGTTAATCAATTGTGAATTAATGGAAGATGCTGCCGTCACTGTAAGAGGTCATTCAAGGTCTTGACGGTCATAATATAATCCCTATTGCAGGTTTTCAGGGTTCCCAGACCACCAGGGGGTGATGTCTACCATGGAGGACCACCAATCTGGCTTTGTCCAGTGCTTGTCAGCCATGAGGCTAATTTGCAGGAACACCTGGTGCCACTACGGGGAGTTCAGTCCATATGACAACAGGACATCTTGAGTTGGAGTTGGGAGAGAAGAAGGACAAAATGCACCTGGGAGGAACTGAGAAGAAAAAAAGGAACAAATTGTGATTGTGTTGATTTAAAGGGAATTATGTGTGAAGGTATTTCTTTAAATTAAAAACAGTCTTTTTGAACTCAGGACTTGTGTATGGTGTAGTGGTGCCTGGGGTTTGGAGTCTGAGATGCCCCCTAATGGCCACAATAGTAATATTAAAATGATATTTTGATAAAACTGTAATCTCTAAATAAATTGCAGTTTTAAATGTACCAGGCAAATAAATGCAACAATTTGAAAATGTTCTCCTTGGGTGGGTTGCCAGTTCATCAGCATTGTTTTGGAAAATATGTGGAATTTCCAGAGAGAACCAACACAGACACTGGCAAAACTTAATAAAGAGTGGCCAAGCTACGCATCGAAACTAAGCCCAGGTCACTGAGGTTGTAAAGCTGCAATGTGCTTCCCATAATACTAAAAGATAAATGCAATTAAAAAAACTCCAGTGAACAAATAAGTGTAACATTTTGCAGTGTTTGGAAATCCGTAATAAATCGTTCTCATAAGCAATATTGGGCCGTAGAGTCCAGGTTGAATCCTGGTCTGAGTCGCTCTGATTGCTCGGCCATAACACACCATGCAGAATTCCCCGCCGTGACAGAGCACTTCATCTTTCAGGTCCCCCAACACATTTGCTCTCTGCTCCATAAACATTACATCTGTAACTTTGGTTTTGCTCAGTCAAATACAAGCCCAGCTTGTATTTAACAAGTCCTTGGAGAAAAACGAAGAGTGAGCACTGATGAAGTGAATGCCAGGGCTGCAATAAAACATTGCAGTTTACTTCAATAATAACCACGAAAAACAAAGTAGTCATGACCAGAGAGTTAATCAAAACCTCTGGGCAGACAGAGGACAAAGTAGGTGTCACCTGCAGCCTGACAGACAGAAACTGGGGCCTCGTTTGACAAATAATACAACGTGTTAAAAAGAAATGTGGAAAAATACACCGCCGAGCAATATTCTGGGAATCGTTGTATAACGAGGCAGGCAGAGTGGCAACCGCGGCTGCTTCACAATTCCATCGCTCTGGGTTCTAGTCGTATCATTTTATGAACTGACAACTCCAGGAATGAGCAGGTGGGCATTTTCACCACATGGCTTGGAGTGCCCACTCACAATGTAATAATGGTACACGTGCAAGAGGCATGTGGCCTGTGGCAGGGCATGTGACTTAGGCCCTTACTGTGGAGTGACTATAAAAGACCCTCAAACAAACTAAACAGGTCAGGGGGTAGCATTACAGACGGTGAGCCATCTAAAAATGAAATATATGGCTGGCATCCTCATATTCCAATGGCTGCTACATTAACATTGCTCTGATTACCCCGCTGTATTCAGCATCATGCTCAACAGCTTCCTAGCAATCACGGTGACCCTGACGATCTTATTTTGGCTTAGCGAAGCTGACAGTTTGACCTAATTGTTTAGTACCAGCTCTGCTATTGACACTTTGAGAGATGCACTTTGGAATTATTGTGACCTTGGCAATCTCTTAGATAGACTGTCATATGTAATATGCAAATTACTGCAAATGTTACAGCATTAAGTCATTCTTTATTTTCAAAATAATAATAGATAGGCACTATAAGATAGATAGATAGATAGATAGATAGATAGATAGATAGATAGATAGATAGATAGATAGATAGATAGGAAAGGCACATTGCAACAGATAAAACATTTCAGTCATTTTTTTCTAGTAAGCTATTGACATGGATGTAATGTTGTAGAAATAACCAGTGACTCCATTCCCTTTATTAAAACAAAAAGAGATGTGTTTCCTTTTCCTGGTGTTGTGTTCAGTGGTGTTATATACATGTATTGTGACCAACAGGGTGCGCTGCAGCACCCCAAACCCCAGATACAACCACCACGACACCAGACCCAGGTACAAATAAAAGATCCTTGTCTTTAGAGTCCTGGTGCTTCCTGTCTTGCTACACGGTTCTGAGATATGGACGTTATCCAGTGACCTGAGATGAAGACTGGACTCCTTCACTACCATGTCTCTTCAGAGAATCCTAGGGTATCACTGGTTTGACTTTGTGTTGAACAAGCAGTTGCTCATGGAGTCCCGAATGAGGCACTTTACCTGCATCAGGTATGGCACTATAGCATTGTGGCGCGAGGGTGATCAGGCTCACAGGACCCTCATTGTTGAGGACCCGAGCGGCTGGACCAGGCCACCTATTGGTTTACTGTTTACCATAAGGGTGTAATTTCCTGCCCAAAATATGGTTAAAAATGGCATAAAAATGAGGTTTTTGGATCTACACGGCCAAAAATGAAAGCGAACCCCAAAGAGTTTGACGTCTTGCCTAACTAGACTTCAGGATGATTTGAATGGCACATCATATGTGGGAGTTTTCCCGAGCTGGACAAAGAAACCAGAAGTGATTCAAAGCGCTCATTAGCAATTCTGTAAACAAAAGCATTTCTCTCTGTCACATTACATTTTTTTATCGGTTAATTATATTGTTTTTGGTATCGTTTTCACTTTGGGTACCACTGGTTTGATTTTATATCGAATGGGCGGTTGCTCATGGAGTCCCAATCAGCCACATTACCTGCATTGTGACGGATCATCAGTTATGGCACTACGGCCATGTGGCGTGATTCCCAGAGGGTGATCACAGGATCCTCATTGTTGAGGACCTGTGTGGCTGGACCAGGCCATTGGGGACACCCACTTAACACCTGGCTGTGGCACATAGAGGGTCATTTCTGGAGGGTGTGACTACATCTTGTGTCTGCCTGAGTGTTGCTAACCAAATCCTGAGGTGTTACGTCATGTGGGGGGTGCAGCAACACAATGCACCAGGGCTTGCTCCCCAACCTGACCTGACCTGACCTGTAGCCCTGAGTTAAATGCTCCCAATCCCCGCTATAGTCCTTATATGTTACACCACCTCTTAGATCTGTGGCCTCAGACAACAAGATGAGCACCAAAACAGGCAGGAGAGAAAGTTACACTGTGGTTCATACATAAATTAACTTAGGATTTCCAATTATACTCAAAATTTAAATAAGCATGTAGCAGCGATACTTAAAATGTACCAGCAGACTGTTACACTTCACTGACTAAAAGGTTGCCATAATGTAATGTGATTCTCCTGATTCAGTGACCAATCCTATTTACCATACATTCTCACGGATAAGTCGGGCCTTATTTTACTGTATAATTTCTGGTATTTTATAATGTCTTTGTATAAGTCAATTGCGGAAAATTCACGCTATTGGTACAAGGGTTTATGACATGCGAACACTCACCTGAGAGAGTAACCACCGAGCACACAGCCTTTTTTTTTCTATGTAGGTGCCTACGTGACCACACAGTAATACCCGAACTATTCCGAAGCGACTTTTGCACTGATTTTGTGTTTTTTGTATCTCACACCTTCATGCACCTTTATTGTAAGAGTGTCCCTTATCTACGATGGAGCGTTTAATCAGAAGAAAATATGAAGCTGGTTTTAAAGTAAACGTCATTGAAATGGCGAAAGAAATTGGTAACTGCGCTGCTGCAAAAAAATTAGATGTGTCTGAGAAACTGATGTGAGATTGGAGGAAGCAAGAAGATGTAAAAAAAAATGTCGCTTTTTTAAACGGGCGTATAAGTTGGGGTCTCATTTTATGATCGATATTTTTTTGTTTCAAAACCCGACTTAATCATAAATCAGTCCTCCAGTTGCTGGCGCAGTGGCGCAGTGCTGGCGCTGCGTTTCGCAGTAAGGGGACCCAGGTTCGCTTCCCGGATCCTCCCTGCTTGGAGTTTGTGTGTTCTCCCTGTGTCTGTGTGGGTTTCCTCCCACAGTCCAAAGACATGCAGGTTAGGTGCATTGGTGATTCTAAATTGTCCCTGGTGTGTGTGCCCTGTGTTGGGCTGGCACCCTGCCCGGGGTTTGTTCCTGCCTTGTGCCCTGTGTTGGCTGGGATTGGCTCCAGCAGACCCCTGTGACCCTGTGTTAGAATATAGCAGGTTAGAGAATGACTGGCTGACGATCCAGCCCAGGCCTTGTTAATGCAAATAAGACAGAAAGGACACACCGGTAATTAAGTTGTAAACTGCCTCCTCAAAAATGTCTGTCTGGCCAGGTTTTCTTCCCGCAGGTGACGGCTCATGGATATTTCTGATATTCGGAGCTCGTGCAACTAAATCCACGATTCTGACATCCTGGTCACAGACGTGAGAGTGTGTTATAGCCGTCAGTTACATTGCACATCCTCAATTAGCACTTCTCGGAACTTCCTAAAGACTCAGGTGGAAGGTTTTGTGAAGTCATATGCTGTTCTTCTTATTAAAACACACCTTTCTGAAAGAGATCCTCTGTTTTATACTTTTTTTTTTTTTACACTTTTCATTCACAATTTACAGTAGGCTTAGTTGTCAGGAAGCTGATTCTTTCTTTTAAAATTCCAGTTCATTCCTTTAATGACAATTAACAAACAAATATCAAGATACTGATATCCTTTAAGAGGGCTTAGTCAGCACTGCTGCTGCATCACACCTCGACTATAGAGAGTTTGAACCCTCGCCTGATCTCCATCCATGGCGTGTGAATCGCATTTTGTTTTCTGAACCAACTAACACTAGCAGGGAGGTAAGTAGCCCGGAATGGAGGACTGCGAATTTGTCACTTTCCTTCTTCTTCTTCTGTTTATTATGTGTTGGTAAGCCCTTCTCTTCAGTCGGCGCACTTTTATTCCAGCTGAGTTTTCTCATTATGAAATTCCTCACAGCTCTTGATTAGGCAGCTTACTGACAAATGTTTCCTGACAGACGAATATCACGCCGCCAGTACCTGGTGTCAGGCACAGCCGACTGTTCAAATTGCCATCCACTACAGAGGTAGGCTGTTTGAAAATAAGCACTGATTGGCAGCGCCGGTTCAGCACGACTAGGTCCATTCCTTCTGCGCGTCACAGTTGTTGCCTCACAGACGTCCAAACAATGATTTGTCCTCGTTTCTCTTTATGTTCCATCATTGGAGGAGAGGCAGGCGTGTGGAAGATCACAACTTGTATTACTTTCATTAGCAGGGAAAGAAAAATAAAATCTGAATGCAGTTACAGCACTACAGGGGGACCCTCGCTGCTGCACCTTGGGGTGTGTGCCAGTGCAATGAAGGCAAGGGCAAGCCATTTTTATTCAGGATAAGCACAGCGCGGTGCCTCATAATTATTCAACAGACATCACTTTCCATGTTTGTGGCCGACTGTTCATCCAGCCCCCTGTTTTTATGCCCTGTCTCTATTCCTACTCAGTGACACAGCTGCCATCAGACAATGAAAGGAATCCCTGTAATCCTGCAGTCAAGATTACCTTCAGTAAATCTCGTTTGTCTCCTTTTGTCTTTTGTACCGAAATAGAAAATAAAAAAAAAAAAAATTTAAAAATCAAATGGAGGAGATGTCAGTCAGTCTTGTGACGCCATTGCTCTGTCACTGTTTTCTTGTGTCTGTTCATCAAGGCCCATCAGTTTAAACTTTCTAATTGGCGTCTCTGCTCTACTCAAGAAAATTGACTGGAGTCTGTTATCCTGTCCCTTGGGTGTCCAATCATGGTGAAGCAACTGCTCTCTGTAGCTGCTAAACAAACCTTTTTGTTCAATAACAGAGTTTGGAAGGAGCTTTGAAATGGCATTCATTCATTCATCTATAATTTCTTTGGCTATAAACAGCTTTGAGAGCGCGCACATTTATTAATTCATTCATTCATTTTCCTTTAGGAGTTATAATGGGCTTTTAAACAGAGCACACTCATGCATTCATTCTATCATTCATTCATTTTTTCCATAAGCTGTAAAGATCTTTTTATAGGCTGTGCACATTCACTCATTCATTCTTTTAGGAGCTATAATGAAAATTAAGACCACATACATTCATTTTTCCATTCATTATGAACTGAAAAAAGACTTGAGGCAGTACAGATGAATTTATTCTTTTACAAGCAATAAATATCTTATACACAGAGCACATTCATTCATTCATTCTTTCAGATCTCTGAGATGGTGCATATTCACTCATTTCTTGATTAATATTCTAATTCAATCATTTATTGTAAAGCTTAAAGAGCTTTGACACAAAGCGCACTACAAAAAGAGTTTTGATGCAGTGCACTTTCATTCATTCATTCATGAGCTGTAAAGATCTTTGAGACAGCGCACAATCACTTCTTAATTCTTTCAGGAGCTATAATGGGATTTGAGACCGCACATATCCATTCATTCATTCATTAAGCTTTAAAAAGATTTGAGGTAGTAATTCATTCATTCACAAGCAATAAAGGCATTTGAGGCAGAGTACATTCGTTCATTCAAAGGATACTTTGAGATGATGCATACCAATTCATTTATTGATGAATATCATCATTCACTCATTTATTTAGAAAGCTTAAAGAGTTTTGAGACAGAGCGCACTGCTTCATTTAGAACCTATAGAGGGTTTTGATGCAGCGCACTTTCATTCATTCATTCATGAGCTGTAAAGATCTTTGAGACAAAGCACAATCACGTCTTAATTATTTCAGGAGCTACAAATGGGATTTGAGACCACATATATTCATGCATTCATTCATGAATCTTTAAAAAAGATTTCAGGCAGTAATTTGTTCATTCACAAGCAATAACGATTTTTGAGATGGAGCACATTAATTCATTCATTCATTGAGAAGATCTTTGAGATCTTTGAAATTCATTTATTGACGAATACCATCATTCACTTGCTTATTTTAAAGCATAAAGAGCTTTGAGACAGAGCACACTGCTTCATTTAGAATCTATAAAGGGCTTTAATACAGCGTACAGTCATTCATTTCTTTGTTGTCTCTGAGATGGTTTGTGTTTATTGATTCATAAACTCATTGACGTTTCTATTCAGAACAGGTAAATATTTTAAGATGGTGTGCATTCATTCATTCATGCAATCATTCATCCATTTATTCAGAAATGAAAAAATAAATGTCATTATGCACATTCAGGGCGGCACGGTGGCACAGTGGGTATCGCTGCTGCCTTGCAGTTAGGAGACTCGGGTTCGCTTCCCGGGTCCACCCTGCTTGTAGTTTGCATGTTCTCCCCGTGTCTGCGTGGGTTTCCTCCCACAGTCCAAAGACATAGTCCCTAGTGTGCGCTTGGTATGTGTGTGCTTGGTGTGTGTGCTTGTGCACCCTGCAGTGGACTGGCACCCGCCCAGGGTTTGTTCCTGCCTTGTTGGCTGGGATTGGCTCCAACAGACCCCCATGACCCTGTGATTAGGATGTCGTGGGTTGGATAATGGATGCACATTCATTCATTCATTCATTCAGGATCAATTAAGAGCCTTGAGACAGCGGACATTTCTTCATTAACTAAATTCTTGTATTCCTTCATTCAAAAGCTGTAAAGATGTTTGAGATGGTGGCCACAGTACTCATCCATTCATCGATTCCTTCAGTTATTCACTCCTTTATTCAGAAGTTGTAAAGAGATTGAGATGAGATGGTGCAAATTAATTAATTCATTTATACACTTTATTCAGACGTGTAAAGAGCTTTGAGGCAGAGTGTGGTCATTCATTCTTGTAGTCATTCGGGGCTTGTACAAAAGCTGTAAAGATCGTGAAGATGGTGCATATTCATTGATTCATTTATTCAGATGCTGTGAATGTCTTTGAGGTGGTGCGCGTTCATTCATTCATTCAGAAATGTAGAAAGCTTTGATATTGTGTGCATTCATTCTTTTATTCTTTTGTTTCTTCTTTCAAGCATTCCCTCACATATTCAGAAATGTGAAGAGCTCTGAGACGGCGGTGCACGCTCATTCATGGCTGATTATCTCGATGGCTGACTGACCAACTAACCTGGATGAATGATCTGTGCGGCTCACTAGCTCCGTGATAAGCCAGCTGATTGTTTGGCTAACTAGATGGCCAACTTCTGGACTAAGTGACCGAGTGATTCACCTACTGGCTGTCTAATTGGATGACTAACTGGCCGACTGCTTTTCTGTCGGAGTGATTCCCTGGCTGGCCGACTGACTGTCTGGGTCAGTGTTTAGTTTGCTTCTTGACCGACTGTTGGTCCAGCTGACTAGCTGTACACCTCACTGGCTGACTGAATGGCTTACTTGACTCCTGATGTCCTGGGAATTTGAGTGGTTGGCTGACAGTCTGACTGGCTGGCTGATGGACTGTTGACCATCTGACAGACACACTGACTGGTTGATATACAGCCTGGCAAGCTCAATGGCTATATGAATGACTTTGTTTGATTTAACAAGTTGTAGTTATGAGAAGATAAGCTGGAGGCATCCAGGATTCGCTCTTGGAATAAGATGTTAAAAATATGAAATGCCCACCTGGACTGCAGTTCTGTGATTTAACCAACGTGTGTGGTCAAAGTGTATTGAGCAGAAGACACAAACGCACACACACACAAACTCATTGACTTGAATGAAAGTTAATTAATTATAAAGCTCAGAGAGAATGAAAAATGCAGCGTGCTGTTTCGTGCAAGGGGCCAATAACTCAGCCTATCAATAGCTGCTCCCAGGTGCCATTGATAATTAAACGTAGCCAGAGGCGATGGCTGCAGACAGATCCACAGGCTCATAGAAACATCGAGCACCTGACATTTCAAACGGCGGTGAATCCCCAAAAGCTACAGACATGTGGGTAAGAACCAGAAGAAACATGTCAAATGATTAAAAAAAAATTCACCCATTCACACGTGAATTATTGTTAAATAAGAATATGCCCTAAAAAAAAATAGTAATAATGGCTTACTGCACCAGTGGCTGGACTGACATGCCAGCTTCGTCTAAATTTCAATTCGAGATGAAGCTTCGATTATCTTATGTAGCACCTTGCTTGACACATACAATCTGAAAGGGCACTGTAGCCGGGGGGACAAACCCCCCCATTTTTGAATCCAGTATGTGCATCAAAATACCACTCACTTGATAACAGTTGTAATAAGGCGCTATATATGCGCCCGACCCGACACAGACTGACAATAGAGGCATGTTCAAATAAACCAAGAGAATTTATTTTCCTTCTTCAGCTGGGGGCCCACGTGTTCCCCGTGTCCCTCAGCCACAACACAGTCCCTCAAACCACAAGTCACAAGCATAAATAAACTCTTCAAGTCTTCCACTCCTCCATGGCAGCTTTGCCTCCCTTGTTCCAACACTGGCTCCCGGAGTGGTGGCTGGTGGCTCCCTTTATAGCTCACCCGGAATTGCTTCAGGTGCTTGACCACCTGATTCCAATTGCATCTCCGGGTGTGGCTGAACTACGGCCCAGGCGGGCCCAGGAACCCCTGCAGCGCCTCCTGGTGGCCACCCCTTATCCCAACAGGGCTGTGGAGAACTCCATCTCCCATGGAGCCCTGCGGGCATCTGAGGCACCAGAGTCACCCAGGGGGGTTGCCACCAAGTGGTCCTGGGAAGGTATTGTGTAGCCCATGCTTGCTCCCCTGGAACATATACAGAAGGGGCGTCCCACACTGTTCTCCTTTTTTTGGACCATTCATGTTTTACCTTTTTTTACCCAGCACTCTTTCTGTCTTTCACTCATACAGATTCAATCTTTTCAGGATTTTCTACTTTCTTTACTGGGGGTGAAAGAAACCAAGAAAGACCCCCCCACCCCGTGAAAGGGGAAACAAGGCCACACCTTGGACACACACAGATTCCAGAGATGGATGTGACAGCAGTCTCTCCATTCTTAAACCAATTCAAGTTTAGTTCACTAATGTCCTGTAAGCCCCCCAAGAGAGGGGTACAGCAGTGCCTCCTCTCTATTTATGTTTTTCCTTAATTTTTCTCAGTGCTTTACATTTGTCTTATGCTTTATTTTGGTTTTTTTTAAGTCCATTATACTCAATCATCTTTTCTATTCACAGAGGCTGGACATCAGGGAGCTCTCAGGTGCTACCATCATTAAAACTGCAGTTAACAGAGGGGAGTATTTAAGACCCTCACTTGCCTCAGCAAGTGAGTTGCTGTTTTTATAATTGGTGTTTTCATTATTTTTTATTTTTTTATGAAGGGCTCACAAAGTGCTTTGGACAAAGTATCATCATTAGTCTCTTTACCATTAGGTCACTGAGGTGTTATAGATACATTGACAATCAACCTTGTCCTCCAGTGGTTTTCTTCCTACCTCACTGACAGGAGGCAATTTGTTCAAATAAAGGGCTTTAAATCTGAGAATGAAGTCGTTACTCAGGGAGTCCTGCAGGGTTCTGTTTTGGGGCTGCTTCTATTTCTCATTTATATCTTTCAAATAGGTAACATCTTCCAGCACTATGATATTCAATTTCATTGTTACGCTGATGACACACAGCTATATCTATCCACTAAATCCACTTCTGTTTTCCCTCCAGATGTTCTTATGGCATGTCTCCAAGATATAAAGACATGGATGACTCTCAGTTTTCTCCAACTAAACAACAGTAAAACTGAGGTGCTCCTCATTGGTTCTAAATCCACACTTGATAAGGTTAACCATTCTTCTATTTTAATTAACAATATTAACACAAACATCTCTACCCAGGTGAATAGGGACTCCACTTATGACCTCACTCCACTCACTCATCATCCTCTTCTTATCTGTACTCTTTGTCTCCTGTTGGATAACTACCTTGAGGTCCAGTTTTGTTGGTTACCTCTGATGCCTGCAGCTTTGAGTTTCAGAATTACCTATTGTGATGGATACCCGGCAGCTCAACCCAATTGACACACCCAGGACGCTAGATGGCGACTTCCCTGCAACATAGCGGTGCCCCGGATTCCCGCAGGGCACTATGGGAAATGGAGTTTGGCTTCACAGCCCTGCTGGGTACCGTGGGTGCCGCCAGGTGACGCTGCAGGGATTTCTGTTTCCCATATAGCCCAGAAGTACTCCCAAGTCATTGGGACGGAAGGACAGAAGTACTTCTGGGCTGAAGAAAATACAATTCTCCATTGAACCCGAAAATGCTGATGAGTCACAAGGATGGAAGGTCAGAAGCACTTCCGGGTCAAGGACTATAAAGAGGGCTGGTGGAGACCCAGCAGGAGAGCTGGAGTTGGAAGGGTGTGTGATGGAGCTACTGAGAGGAGAGAAGGAGAGAATTGTTGTATTGATTTGTTATTGATTTATTGTGCATTTGGTGGATGTAGTGCTTTGGAGGCACTATTGATAAGATAAGGATTAAAATTCTTCTTAGTGCTTTTAAACTTGTGTCCAGAGCATCTGTCTGTTGTGTTTCATGGGGCAACACCACCCTCTAACATCCATGCTATATACTCATGTTTACGTTCTCCCGCGGATAAGTCAAGGCTTGATTTTACTGTATAATTTCCGGGATTTTATAACATCAGTCGTATAAGTTGAATGTGGAAAACTCACGCCATTGGTCCAAGAGATTATGATATGCTAAGACCCACCTGAGAGAGTAACCATGGAGTACACTGCCTTCTTTTTCTATGTATTGTGCCTATTCCAAAGCGACGTTTGCACTGATTTGTGTTTTTTGCATGTCACACCCTCATACACCTTTATGGTATGAGCATCCCTTATCTATGATGGAGTGTTCGATCAGAAGAAAATATGAAGCTGGTTTTAAATTAAACGTCGTTGAAGTGACAAAAAATAATTGCTAACTGCTCTGTTGCAACAAAATTCAATGTGTCTAAGAAACTGATGAGAGATTGGAGGAGACAAGAAGATATAAAAAAAAAAATATGTGTCGCATTTTTGAACAGGCATATAAGTCAGGGTCTGATTTTATGATCGATTTTTCGGGCTTCAAGACCCGACTTATATGCAAGTATATACGTTAATCTCCAGTGTGGAACAACTTCATCAAAGGCTTTGTCAAAGTTTAAGTAAATTATGTCATATCTCCTGACTGTTTTTGTCAACTATTCCAATTGTCTGTTCCAAATACGCTAAAGGATTGGTTTGGCAGGTCTTCCTCTCATAAACCCATGAAGGCTGTCGTTTGGTATGTTATTTTCATTTAGGTACTTTTGTAATTTATTTCTTATTATAGTGATTTTCCATGGCACATAAGTAAGGCTTATTGCTCTGTACTTACCATTTTGTCTCTGTTTTTGAAGAGTTGGGTCACATTTGCAACTCTTCAGTCCTCAGGCACTTCTCCTTTCTGAAGTGACTGTGGAAATCTGCCTAATAAGAGGTGAGAGGAGAGGTTGGGAGCGTTCACTGATACAGCGCATCGCCGCACCCACCACATGATGAACCCCCTCAGGATCCCAGATTAGTGCAGTCGTGAAATGTATGACACCTCAGCACCACACTGAAGAGTGTGAATTTTTTTTTTACAGTGGCTGGAGTGCCAATCCTGCCACCAACCCTTGAGTTTTCCCTGCAAGTCGGAGGACCTGCTCGCATGTTAACATCATACACAGAACGGAGCAATTGGAGGTGTAAGAAGAAGAGACTTGAGGCATGGCAAGGTTTGGGGCAGCCACCCGTTTAATCCGGTTTCCTGGCTGCAAAAGTAATCGTTTTATCATAGTCAAGTTTACTCAACCGAGTCCAAAACAGAACTGCCTGCCAGAGCAAAGGCAGGAGGCTTTATAGGACGGAGGGCGGAAGTGATGTCGTCCTCGGGGCCGGGACCGGAAGTGATGTGTCCCGCTTCGAGGTGTCGGCTCCTGGTGGGATTTCCTGGTGGGAAGACCTGTAGAGAACTCAGAAAGAGCATTAGCGTACCCCGCCCCCCCCAGGCAGATGTATCATCAGTCCTCTCTGAGCCCTTCAGCTGCCTCCCATGCACACGTGTGTGACAGAGGGTAAGAATCCAGCAGAGTGGAGTCACTTCTGGCATTTACGAGATTCGAACAAGCAACCTTCAGATTACTGGAGCAGATCCCCAGCCTAGGAGCCACCACTCCGCCTGCTGCCTACTAAGATAAATAAACATTCAAAAAATAAGTTTATTTTATTGGAGCAGTTTAGGACCTGGACCAGATACAAAACAAAATAAAAACTTAGTGGACACACCAGATTTACTTTATTGTTGATTTACAAGTTACTCAAGCTGGACTTTCCTGCCACCAATAGGGGGCACCCCTTCAGATGCTATATTATTTTCCAGGATGTCAGAGTGTACCCTTTAATTATCACCCTGTATGCATTTCATTTTCCTTAAGTGCTTTTAAACAGTCCTCCATCTACACATTTGGCCACAAATCATCAGGCTGTTCAGCTCTTATACGAAACCATTTCTTCAAGCAAAAAATATTAAAATTCATTAACATGCTTCAGTGTGTTTTGTGCTTCACTACATTCCAATTTAGCAGATTTGGTGGAGAATGCCATTTTTATAGATTGGGACTGAAAGTAGTTACAAATTAATTTCTTTTGTTCCTCAGAAATGAGCTATAAGAATAACCCCAGCTGGAGATTCCAGACACATTTTAGGGTCATCTGACCATTGAATATATTTTTTTTTACGTATTTATCTTTCAGAAACAATTAAGTTTGCTATCTCAGTCCAAAAAGTGTCCGTCTGGATGGAGATCCCCACGGTCTTACATTTAAATAGATTCAACATTCTTTCGAATCTCTTTCAGTTGCCTTGCCGATTATCTTTGAGCTTCAATTAAACTGGTAAAGCAAAGGAAAGGAAGACAAAAAAAAATTCTTCTTTTATTAAAGAATATAACACATACCCAAATAACAATTACTAAGACTCTTTTGTGTTTTTTATAATAATATTTTTTATAAATCCGACCACCTTACTGAACTATTCCTTTTACTTTACTGCTAATTACTTCCATTTTCTGAATCCATTTGTTTCTGTTCTGAGTTATGGTGGTTAAGGCCTCTTCTGGTCTTTTGAGCTGTAAGACAGCAATTAGCTTTGGATGAAATGTCACGCCACCACACAGGAAAGCTTCACACAGATCCACAGTCATGGTGGGGGACAAATTAAGAGATGCTAATCAACCAAACCTGAACATCACCGGGATGTGATGGAATATCCATTTCTATAAAACAGCAGTTCTAAATAGTGCGCCACCAGACTTCATCAATTGTATCTCTCTGTTTAAAAGAAAATCTTGTGACAAGACTAGTGCCAAGAGATTTTTTCAAGTCCCGCCCTCCTCTCAACCGTTTACAGTTAACGGCCCATGCCCACGGTCCTCTCACCTCTCATTCATGTGAATACTTTTGTCAGACACAGTTCCTGTGCTCTCAGCTCTTATAAATTTTTTACGTTTTCCTCACTTTACGTTTCCAATAAAAGAAGACTTATCATGTCCAAATCTTATTGAAGTCTTTCATCCCCAAAGGTTATCAACAGAAGAAATGAGTACACGGGAAATCCCAGCACCGAGAAATGATGAAGTCAAAGGATTAAAAGCGAAAATTGTTGATCAGTTACATGGCAAATTGGTTAAATGCTTATCAATAGACTATGCTGAAGCAGTTGGTGGTGATCGTGCGTAAGATGAAAACATCAACTTACAATATCCCGTAGAATATCTACAACCGTTAACACCATCCGGTCTTCCACTGCATGAGTTATTGTTGAAAGGAGGATGTATCATCATGTTATTGCGTAATTTATGTCTGAGTGATGGGCTATGGAATAGGACAAAATCAGTTGTATTCAAAATTGGTCGAACAATTTTGACATGTAAAATTTTAACAGGCGACAAAAAAGGTAATGTAGTATATCTTCTGCGGATAACATTAGACACCAAAGGAGATCTTAATATGCCATTCGTATTAAAACATTTACAGTTTCTTGTTAGAATATCTTTTACTATGACAATTAACAAATCATAGGAACAAACATTTGAAAAAGTCGGTTTATTTATTAAAAAGAAAGAAACAACATTCATTCATGGGCAGTTATACATTGCATTGTCACGATGTAAGTCCAAATGCGGAATCAAAATTCAATGTGATATTGAAGAAAGTTAATTCCAAATATTGTTTTTACTGAGGTTTTACAGTAAAAGTGTAAGTTTAAAAAGTATTTTTAGATAGATAGATAGATAGATAGATAGATAGATAGATAGGAAAGGCACTATATGATAGATAGATAGATAGATAGATAGATAGATAGATAGATAGATAGGAAAGGCACTATATGATAGACAGATAGGATAGATAGATAGATAGATAGATAGATAGATAGATAGATAGATAGATAGATAGATAGATATGAAAGGCACTATATAATATAGATAGATAGATAGATAGATAGATAGATAGATAGATAGATAGATAGATAGATAGATAGATATGAAAGGCACTATATAGTAGATAGATAGATAGATAGATAGATAGATAGATAGATAGATAGATAGATAATATTTTGGCAACATATTTAGTGTTCTCTTGGTTAATGAGACAATTTTGCTGTCTGATTTTGGCTCATCTCCCGGTTCAGAAGTGGTGAGGTGGGCGGCCTTTTGCTGTTATGCACCTAAAATCTGGAATAGCCTGCCAATAGGAATTCGCTAGGCTAATACGGTGGAGCACTTTAAAAAACTGCTGAAAACACATTACTTTAACATGGCTTTCGCATAACTTCATTTTAGTTTAATCCTGATGCTCTGTATATTCAATTAATTATCGTTACTATAAATGGTGGCTCCAAAATCCGTACTAACCCCTACTCTCTCTTCTTTTCTTTTCACGGTTTTCTGGGGTGGTGAACTGCACCACCACCACCTGATCAAAGCACCATGATGTTCCTACATTGATGGATTAAAGGCCAGAAGTCTACATGACCATCATTATCAAGTCCTTCCATGAGAAACCTAAATACAAAGAGGACTGTTTCACTTATGTTAGGTGGAATGCCTAGAGAGGGCTGGGTGGTCTCATGGCCTGGAACCCCTACAGATTTTATTTTTTCTCCAGCCATCTAGAGTTTTTTTTGTTTTTTTCTGTCCTCCCTGGCCATCGGACCTTACTTTTATTCTATGTTAATGAGTTTTGTCCTATTTTTCTTACTTATTTTGTCTTTTTCTCTTTCTTCATCATGTAAAGCACTTTGAGCTACACTATTTGTATGAAAATGTGCTATAGAAATAAATGTTGTTGTTGTTTCTCTGCACAGTAGACTTCACTCTTTGTGTTTGTTACATGCGTTTCTGAGTGTCTGTCAGATACTGATGGTGTTCAAACGGTGACTGCCTGTGTTGCTGCAGTATGAGCACCAGTGTCAGCACAAGCCAGAACTGATAAAGCAGTCTTTAAGAAGGAGCCCACAGTTCAACGGCTGTAAGTGCTTCTCATTCTCATGAGGTGTTCACATTGGCCAAAATAATAAGATGGTAGACTTGTCCGTTGCAAGAGATGGACATCTGAAGCGGAGCTCCATTAGCAGCAGTGTTATTTTTTCTATTATTTCTTATTATCCCGAGGTATCCTGTATCTACCCAACCCGAGGAGGTTCTATTACATTATATGCAAGTATATATAAACATGAGCGGTAAGAAAGGGGCTCAGAAATAAACAGAAAAGAAACCTAAAGCTACATCCAAGCCTAGACAGGCAAGTCCAATTTCAAGGTACGGCCTTTCAGAGACTGACCTGGAACAGACAGGCGAAAGCCCAAACTTCTCGGGACCATGGTCCGGTGCATTGTCTCCAGCTGAGAGCAAAAATGGGACCAAATGTGCAAGTGATGCAGGTCACGATAGCTCGCCGATTTCAGAAGATCACTTGAAACTGGAAAAGGCCTTGCAGTCCGCGCTTTCATCGACTCCTCGCAAGCTGGGAGCATCGGCTGTAATAGGGCTCGCTGCTTCACCTACAGTGCACGAAAGCAGAAATGATATGTCCGAGCTGAAGGTAATGATCGCTGAGCTCAAGCAAGAGATAAAGATGGTAGTAATGGGCTATTTCTCCAGAGGGATACTGGATGGGCAGCTCAGAGGTCCAGGAGGACTTTGGTGAGAGCTTTAGAGTTCTGGAGAGTTTGCAGATAGTTTTCTTCCTTCTGAAAATCCTCCTGCAAAGATAGTGGGTCCTGAGGTAGGTGATATCCTAAACTAAAAAAACTGGGAGACTCTACTTGGAGAAAAGAAAGCTTAACTTCCTCCACTCAGCCCTCTGTCACTATCATCCTTAGACAGAGAAGCCACATTTGAAGTCAGAAAGTGTTTGGATGAAAGACTGAAGGCATCTGAAATCCTCCTGGCCTGAAATTGTTTCTGTGCATTTCATTGCCTTGTTAACATGAATGCGGTCAGGCGCTCAGTATCACTGATGGACTGAGGGGATAAGAAGAGCTCGTCCTTGTCACAGTACATTCTCTGAATACTGATGAGGAAGGTCACTGAGGTGTATGTTAACAAAGTCAGATGAGTGCTTGGCCTGCCATAGAGAAATTAACAGCCATTGCTGTAGGACCTCTTCAGGGATGCGGGCATATGAGCTCTGAATTAACTTTTAACTACGTCTGGGTCAGCAATGAAACCTGTAGAAAGAAATAAAAAACTGAAACAGTGAATTAGAGAGGAAAGGAGTAGACTGCTACACATACTGGAGTGAAAGAGGCACCAAAGTGATACATTTGTCTGCTCTGCAATGCCAGCCTTCATTTTGTAGTCGTCATCTGTCATATGTGGTGCAGTGGTTAAGGCTCTGGACCTTAGACGATGAGATTGTGGGTTCAAACCCTGCTACTTACATTATGTGACCCTGCGAAAAACTCTTCATCTGATTGGAAAAAGAAAAGAAATGTAACCCATTATATGTCAAAAGCTGTAAATTGCCTAATAAAAATACGAGAGTCATTCAGAAAGTTTCCACACTTTTTTTTAACTCTATTAAGAATTTCAAAAACAAATGACATCACTTTTCTACAAAGTCACCTTCCTTTGCGATGCAATTTTCCCAGCGTCGTACCAACTTTTTAATAGCATCAGCAAAAAAACTCTTCTGTTTTCATGAATCAGTTCCAGGGTTCTTTCTTCATTCCTCGTGGTCGACCGG
Source organism: Polypterus senegalus (assembly GCF_016835505.1). Taxonomy (NCBI): domain Eukaryota; kingdom Metazoa; phylum Chordata; class Cladistia; order Polypteriformes; family Polypteridae; genus Polypterus; species Polypterus senegalus. The sequence continues at coordinate 144,031,674 of NC_053166.1, forward strand.
AGAGCTCTGCGTCCGCCACACTAGTACGGCCATTTTCAAACATTTCAATCCATTCATAGACGACTCTACGAGAGAGAACTTTATCTCCATACTGAGCACATACGTGGAGATGAATTTGTACTCCTGGCACACCTTCTGCCCACAAAAGTGTAGGGCAGACCACTGTTCCTCTTTGGTGCATTTTATAAGTTTGGCAGCCATCTGCACCACAGGGTCTTAGACTAAACTGCAAGTGCACCCAGTGGTTGGCCAGACTAGTCACATGACCCTCTCAAACACGCCCAATCACTACTCCCCCCGCCAGTCTTCACCGTTTCCAAAGAAAATAGAAAAGTGCGGAAACTTTTTGAGCGTCCCTCGTAAAATATCAGCTCAGCAACCAATTGAGAAATTTCACTTTGAAAACTCACACAAACATTCATTTAATCTGGTGTTCTATTGTGAGGACAGATTTAAAAATCTAAAAGAGCATCAGGAAAAAAAAATACCATGTAGATAGATATTTAAATAAAAGTACTTTAATTGTGAGTACCATAATTTAAGAAATATAAACTCTGCAATCATGGGGTGTATGTGTGGAGGACAAGAGGCTAAATACAGAGACAGCTAAGTGATGAAACTTGAACCATCTGTGTGACCGAGAAGTGGACGTCATGAAGAACAAGGTGTGGACGTTGAGCTGACCCAAGCATATGAAACCTGGGGCTGCTCCCGGGCAGAAATCTCCATGGGCCTGTTAACACCGAAGCTACCAATCTTCAAAAATTACACAAGTTAACTCCTAATGGACAGACTCAGATGATCTTGCAATGGCAGACATTTCTATAGCACTGTGCGGGTCAGAGTTCCTCGTATTCAAAGTGACATGTTTGGGGGCAGTAAAATGAGAGCAGGAGATGACAACAGGCTTTATAGGTTAATTAGGAAGACTTTTTCTCTCTTGGAGACTTGCCTGGACACTCAGGAGGCAGACGGGCTGTGGTTATCAGGAATAATGGCTGACACCTTTAATGTGATATCCCGGCCAACAAGCAGGGCATCCTCAGCTCAAGGCTGGTTATGCCATCATGTGCTGGAGAGCATTTGAGTTAACTGTCATCAGACACTCCACACAAACCCTTCAGCCAGACTAGATTTTGTTTTCTTTTTCTTTAATATGCTAATGTTAAATGTATTATTGGAAATGTAATTTATTTATTTATTTATTATCTATCTATTATATAGTGCCTTTCATTTCTATCTATCTATCTATCTATCTATCTATCTATCTATCTATCTATCTATCTAATTGCTTGAGAATCTAGGAAAGGTTTCCAGTGAACTATTGGTATTTTTGTATTTGGAATTTTGGTTTCTAGGAAAAATAAAGAGGAATGCTTACTTGGCAACATTTTGTTAGGTCAAGCTAAGATGGCCATTTTTTTAAAACTAGAAGAAATATGGACAGAAGTGAACAAACCACCAACACTGTTTTAGTGTCCAAACTGCTCATTCATTGGACACCAAAGTTTGAATTTGCATGTAAAACATCAATTACCATATATACTCACGTATAAGTCGGGTCTTGAAATCCGAAAAATCGATCATAAAATCAGACTCCAACTTATACGGACGTTCACAAATGCGACACTTAATTTTCTTTTTTCTCACATATTTTTTTTTACATCTTCTTGTCTCCTCCAATCTCTCATCAGTTTCTCAGAAGCATCGAATTTTGTTGCAGCAGCACAGTTACCAATTTCTTTCACCACTTCAATGACGTTTAATTTAAAACCAGCTTTATATTTTCTTCTGATTGAACACTCCATCGTAGATAAGGGATGCTCTTTCAATAAAGGTGTATGAGGGTGTGAAATACAAAAAAAAACATAAATCAGTGCAAATATCACTTTGGAATAGTTTGGATATCATTGTGTGGTCATGTAGGCACAATAGAGAGAGATGTTAGGAGCACACAGCGCATTGCCGCACCCACATAGAAGAAAAATGCAGTGTGCTCCTTGGTTACTCTCTCAGGTGGGCATTAGCATATCGTAATCTCTTGTACCAATAGCGTGAGTTTTCCAAATTCAAGTTATATGACCGATATTATAAAATACAAGAAATTATATGATAAAATCAAGTTTTGACTTATCTGCGAGTATATACAGTAATTGTTAAAAGTGTTATATGTTAGAGGAAAGATTTTGAATTGTACTTCAAATGTAACTAGTAGTCTATTCAGTAACTTAAGAACTTGGATTATGTGGTTCTGTGGTCCTCCTCGTAAAAAAATCCTTGAGGCAACATTCTGAATTAACAGAAATCATGTGAACAAGTGAACAAAGAAAAGAAGTAGTCAATTGTACTTTAAATATGTGCATACTGTTTCCTACATAGTGGGTGTGGACTATGGCCTGCCATTCATCCCGGCCAATACCCCCAGGCCGCCAGAGGGATCCCTCCCTGTGACATGGAGATGGCCCGAATTCCAGCAGGGCATCATGGATTATGGAGTTTTAGTACACAGCCCTGCCGGATAACGTCGGGGCCGCCAGGGGACGCTGCAGGGAGGCACCAAGATGTTAATTTTCCATATAGCCCGGAAGTACTTCCATGTCACGAGGACAGAAGAAATAAAGTGCTTTCTTCGGCTGATGAAGAAAAGGAGTTTTCACCTTACCCGGAAGTGCTGGGTAATCACATGAGCTGAGGGATCAAAAGCATCTGGGTCATGGACTAAAAAAGACTGTGGGAGATCCCAGACGGGCGAGCTGAGTTGGGAGGAAGGGAACAACATGTCTGGGAGTAGGAGGATTAATTATTGTATTGATTATTTCTTATTATTGGTTTATGAGTATAGTGGAGTGGAGGGTGCTTTGTGCACTGTATAGTACAAATAAATCAATTATTTGGACTTTTATCTGGTGTTTGGCATCTGGTCTGAGGGTTCAAGGGGACGACAGTGCCCCCTATCTGTCACATGTGATAATATTCTTAAATTTCCTTTATTTGCTGGCCGGGTGGCCTGGTGGGGCTGACACATGCTGGATGAATGAAGAAGCAGGGCGCAGTCATGGTCTGTGTGGCATTTGCATGTTCTCCACACTGTGTCTGCTTTTCTATGTTCACTTTAGTTATTTTTTGTTTTTATTCTTCCCACAGCTTTACTTTCTGCTTTGAACCCAGAGATCCTGAATTGGATTAAGCGGCTTTGAGGATGTTATGTTATATTTATTAGCTGAAAAAGCCGGCCTTTGGAAAGGCAGAAATAAGAGTACTAGAGGACAGATCTGTGTCAAAGATAAAGTGTGTGCGGATTCAGTCAGACTAATATTCAGGCCCCCAGAGTTTAAACTTGACAGAATCTTGTTACTGTCGGTAGAATTTCCCTCCCACTAATAGAATTTCTGTTGAACAATGATGTGTCGAAGCAACTCACATGGCACCGAGGGGGAAATGAACGAGTGAGGCACGGGCAGAATTATTTTTGTTAAATGAGATTGTTTATTTCCTTCTGGGGTATTTTATATATGCAACACACGTAGCCCACAACAAACCTCAGACCCTTTCTACCTAGCAGTTTAAACATGAGCTCTCTAGTTTGTCTTACTAAGCACCCTCTGTGATTTAGTGGTTAAGACATTAGACTTCAGACCCTGAGGTTGTGGGTGCAAAACCCCCTACTGATACCATGTGACCCTCAGCATGTCACTTCACCTACCTGTACTCTGGAAAACCTAAAGAAATGGAACCAATTGTATCCTAAATGTTGTAAGTTGCTTTGGATAAAGATGTCAGCCAAATAAATTCATTAACTGCATCTGTGGCTCATTCCATCCAACAGACTCGGTGCCTTGAATTTGTCAAGCTTGGGTCACAAAGTTGCACAGGAGACTACAGCAGGTTTTCCAAGGAGTAGAAACTTTATTGCTGTTCTGCCCGTTATAAACACAAGTCTCTTTCAGAGGCGATTCGGCCTCATAAGGATGCATCGGCCCGAATCCTGCTCAAAAGTACACAGTCTTCTTCAACAAGGGGAACCAGCAGGCTGGTAGCATTGGCCAGAGCTGGGGGAGTCTGGGGGAAGAGAGACAGGAGAGTGAGAGAGCACAGGAAGGCCGCGGCTTGATCTCTTAAATGTGTAGGGCATTGTCGCGTGTCAAGCCAACAAAGAGGAGCTGTAAGAGTGAGTTTGTTAAGAAGAGGTTTCTGAAGGGCTGCCGACTCCCACAGCAGCAGCAGTCACAATATGCTTTTATAAATAATATTATTATTCTTATATTTAAACAATACTGTACTTTATGCAGGTTATGCTCCTCACTATGTAGTGCAGATCAGGTAGTGACAGGGACAGCCCGCCAGTTATATAACCCTGATCCCATACATCACGGGCTCTCTGGGTGGTAGGAGCTCGAGAGATGCATAGAGAGAGAAATCAAATATTTGGAGTATTGTGGACTCGGAGTATATGTTTGTCTCAGGGAGGCACTATGACGCTGTGGTTAGCACCGCTGGCACTCATTTTTGGCCATAATAGGTCCAATTTGGTCTACTTCTGCAAGAGACCACTTCATTGTTATAATCCATTTCTCCAGAGTGGAAAATATGCAGATTTTCAACTGCAAACTAAATCTTAATAATTCTGTTCAAACAAACCAAGATGAACTACATTTACAGGACTTAACAGGCAATGCAAGGATCCTGTTGGATTGTACTAGTAATGTACGCATTTGTTCCAGTCAGCTTCTTTCTCAATTACTTTATTACCTAAGCAGATACTAAACAGCCTGTTTTAATCCATTTATAACCTGTGAACAGATGGAAACAATAAGGCGAGGAATTACCAAATGAGTTCACAGTTTGAGAAAGAAAGGAGTGCAGAGGTACTTAAAAGATCAAACACTTTGATCAGAGTCCCTCGTCATCAGGACTGGATGGCAAATCAAATGCGTGCAATGTCACTTGTCCCGAGACAAAACGTGTGCATTTTAACTTAAATGTGGTTCATGTGATGGAGCAAAGTGGAGGAGAAGAAAAGAAATACGGTGACTGAAGGGCGACAGCGGATCCAGAGGTGTGAAATCATCTGATTTGGACATCAGAAAATGTTAATATGAAAAACATTGATTGCTTAACTAAAATCCACCCAGAACATCGACTCCTTAACGCTTCTGATTTTCAGTAAGACTGTTTAGATTCAGACTTTTATTTTCTATTATATTTTCTAATTGGTATTGTTATAACTTAATACCATGTTACTGTTATATTTTCTATACTTTGCCTTTTATCTAGACCAGGGGTTTCTCAAAGTCGGTCTCTGGGGCCCACTGTGGCTTCAGGTTTTTGTTTCAACCAGATTCATAATCGGTGACAACTGATAACACTGAGCTCATTTAATTAGCTGCTATTTTTTTCTCTTATTCTGCACTCAGAAAAGCACAGCAGAGTGATTTTTATATTTATAAGACATTTAGAAATACTTATTTTTGCTATAGATTTAAACTCTTTTATGTTGATTTCATTATATTTTGCCCTTTCTCTGTGCAGTTTGCACCGTTCATTGTATCTTAATAATGACAACTAAAAATGAGCAGAGCAGACACAACTGGCAAACAGGCAAACAACACTGAATGGCGTCAGACCCCCTAATTAGTAAATAATGGATGAATTAAACAATTAGAACACCTGGAAAAGTAGAATGAAAATCAAGATGAAAATATTGTTAAAAAAATACATCATGCCCATATAACTGCTTAGTACATGTTAATAATTTGTTTTACCAAACTTAGTTTTCTCATTTCTGTAATGTTCCCAAAACACAGAATCAGGGAAATAACAGTTCACTTAATTAGCCCAAGAGTCCAGTTAAAAACAGAAGCTGGGTGGAACAAAAACCTGCAGCCACAGTGGGTCCCCAGGACCGAGTTTGAGAACCCCTGATCAAGCGTGATTGAAATAATGAAGGAGTACCAAGTGTGAGTTTAACACTATCCTCATGCACAGGGTTTATTAAGGCTATTTAGGGCACTCCTCAATAATTAGAACTGCAGGAAAAGCAGGACATAGTTTGGTTAGTAAATGGCATATAAGCCAAAGAGTTCTGTGTGTTGTGATGACACTCACTTGTTGTGAGAGCTGGTGATAGATAGGTAGATAGATACGAAAGGTACTATATAATAGATAGATAGATAGATAGATAGATAGATAGATAGATAGATAGATAGATAGATAGATATGAAAGGTACTATAATAGATATGTACTAGGGCTACTATGAATTAAAACTGCATCTCCCAGCAGTCCCTGCAGGGGCTGTTGGGGTCAAAGGTGGTCAAAGTAGGTTAAAAGGAGGGCAGGTGGCCAAAAGAAAGAAAGTTGTTTTTGTTGTTGTACATTGTGTGTTGCGTTTATCTGTTGCATTTATCTTTGGACTGCCTACTGTTAATTCTGCCATAATTCATCATTGTGTCCAGGGGCCTCATGTATAACGGCGTGCGTAGAACTCGCACTATAACATGGCGTAAGCACAAAAGCCGAAATGTGCTTACGCACAGAAAAATCCAGATGCAGGAATCTGTGCGTACTCCAATTTCCACGTTCTTCCGTTACATAAATCCCGATCAGCGTGAAAACTAACGCTCATGCACGCGCATTATGTAACGCCCCAACTCCTCCCAGAATTACGCCTCTTTGAATATGCAAATTAATATAAATCGCCCTTAGGCGCAGCCTTCTGTGAAAAGACAATGGGAAAAGCACTGGGAAAATATAAGAATTTCAGCGAATACCAAGTGGAGGCAAAGGAAAAACATACTATTTGTTCAAATAAACCGTGGTATAATCAACAAAATGAAGTTGATCGAGTGACATAGCGTGTTGGAGAAACTTGAAAGCTCACATTCACAAAATCGCACAGTGCTGGAAATAAAAAGAAGTCACATATCAAAGTTGCCGTGAAAAGAAGAGTTGTAAGCCCACTGTCTGAGTGTCATATGAAAGCTTATTAGGGTACAGAGAAAAGAGGCACGGTGGGGAAAAAGCACGAAATGTCAACTTCAATCTCGACATTTCCACTTTAATCACGTAGTTTATTTTGTCATTTAGTAGAACATTATAAACTTCATCTTAAAATCGTTTAATTAACCAGTTTCTCAAATCACATCGTAATTAAAGTAGCACGTTAAATGCTTTGTTTTGTATTTGATCTTCTCTATGTGCTCTATGTGTGTGAATCACTACTTGCTTCTTAAACTGGCTCTCTTCCTCCAACTGGACACAGAGTCCATTACATTTGTGATATTACAGCTCTCTGAATAACTAAAATACTGAGATGTATACGTGATGTCATTTTCATGATGATAGGAGTTAAAGCACGTTATTAAACATGTGCTTCACTTGATGAAATTATTTATTGTCGAAATTTGTCGCTGCGTTTTTAGCTGTGTTGTTATTTTCTCTTTCTGTTTTATATTCAATATATATTGGCGTAGCCGTCCTGCAGTCCTTGCTTTTCTTTCCCCAAGTAACCGATCGCCATACAATCAGCTCTGTAATAGGCGTTAAGCCATCTGTAAGCTTAGCGCCGATTCTTCAAAGCGTTTAAAGAACATTGAAATATCTTCGTAGTACATGTTTAATTATTCTATCCTTCACGACACTCCCAGTGAAGAATATAGATTATTTAAATGAAGTTAAAGTTTTATGTGTATAATTTAACAAACATATTTTGCTGCATTTCACCTTAAAAATGATATAGTCATCATATGTAAATCTGCGCTTTATAAAGTGGCCAGGTTGTGAGATATTATAACTGTAGTGCAAGTTTACAGTGGGGTGATTGTACTTATAAGTACAAACCGTTCTACAAGGAGCAATTGATTGAGTGCATTTAAAGTTCTTGGGATTAAACTGTTTCTGAACCGCGAGGTCTGTACAGGAAAGGCTTTAAAACGTTTTGCAGTGGCTGAGACAGCGTGTCCTTAAAGCTGTATACCGATAATTCTCTTTCCGATCAGCTGCTGCTGTGATTCACACTCAGATACAGTGATATAAATACTCCGAGTCGTGCAGTGAGAGTAATATGGAAAAAGATGATCCGCTGTGGCAACTCCTAATGGGAGGAGCTGAAAGAAGAAGAAGAAGAAGAAGAAGGAGAAGTGAGAGTAACAACGCTAAAGCAGTTATGGTATTTGGAATACTATGGCTGTTCCCTGAACCATTATATTGTTACGAGTTAATTACAATCAGATGCATTACACTAATAAACAATATGCGGTTAGTTTCTGTGTATTTATAAAGCCGCGTCATGAAAATAATGAGTAATCACACAAGAACAGTACCATTGCTTTGACGCTGGGTGCGCCAGTTTGCAAAACCGGCGGAGAACTTGCGTCACGACAAGGCATGAGGCACCGTGGAAAAGTGCGTGGCTTTACGCCAAGTGTAGGTTTTATACATTGCGATTTGAACGTGGAAACGTTCTTACGCAACATTTCTGTGCGTACACACCGTTTATACATGAGGCCCCTGGATTGTATTTGTTTGTTGGGGTCTGGATCATCTGTCTACCTGTATACTGAGGACTATGTTTGGTTTCTTCGGCTTTCCCGGAAGAAAAGGAGCGCTCCTGAACCATCCATCCATCATCACCCTTTCAGCAACTACCGGTAGGACTGTGTTTTCCCTTCCCTTTCAACATACAGATCGCTGGACTTAATCTCGTCACCTCTCATTTCATACGGTTTGGTTTTACATGGACTTTGCTGCGTGGTGTTTGTTTTTATATGTTAAATGTAATATCGCCGAAGGGGTCGGGTGGTATGGTGTTTGTTTTTATATGTTAAATGTAATATCGCTGAAGGGGTCGGGTGGTATTATTATTATATATCATATATTATTAATTTCATTATATTCTTTATTGCTTAATGTTCCCAGCGTGCTTTATTTGGACTCTGTAGTAGTGTGTGTGTGTCATTCCATAACAGAATGTCAGGTTATATAGCACTGTGTGTGGAGTACAAGTCCAAGGAGGTTCTGCTCCGACTTTATAATGCACTGGTGAGGCCTCATCTGGAGTACTGGGTGCAGTTTTGGTCTCCAGGCTAAAAAAAAGACATAGCAGCACTAGAAAGGTCCAGAGAAGAGAGATTAGGCTGATTCCAGGGCTACAGGGGTTGAATTATGAGGAAAGATTAAAAGAGCTGAGCTTTTACAGTTTAAACAAAAGAAGATTAAGAGGTGACATGACTGAAGTGTTTAAAATTATGAAGGGAATTAGTCCTGTGGATCAAGACTGTGACTTTAAAATGAGTTCATTAAGAACACAGGGACACTATTGGAAACTTGTTAAGGGTAAAGCTCGCACAAACATTAGGAGGTTTTACTTTACACAAGAATGATAAGCTGCTGGAGGAGAAAATATTTAGCAGTGCTCATCTCCTTCCAGCCTTCCATTGTACTGGCCTCCCAGTACCAGCCAAGTAAAGCTCCTTGATCAGTCCCGGTCAGCAGGCCATATCCACGTGTGCCGCCCATTACAATGCTCAAACCATTCACTCAGATCCGCACATTCAGATTCTTAAAAAGCTACAGAGGTATGTAACGAGAGTTCAAGCTCACAACAATTTTGTTGAAAACCTTTTCTAATGTGACAATGCACAAGCATGTTTGATAACAGGAAAGTGTCACAAAATGTTAAGAGGTGTCATCCATGGGAAACTGACAAGGAGAGATGCTGAGGTTATTTGCAGATGTGAAAGAAGTGGCTGCAAGTGAACAATTCCGATTGGTACAAGAACGGTACCTGCATTAACAAGGCTGTGATGCTGACAGACATTACATAGAAAAGGAAAAGTGCAACCAACATGTCTAGCTATAATAATCAGCAAGTTAAAACAATAAAATAAAATTTTTCAGAAAAACCTTCTGCCCAGGCCTCACATATCTGGGATAGGCGACTTTGAAGATTCATTCATGTCGTCAAAATGTGTGTTTGCTATCCGAAGCTCAGGCAGGTTAAGTGACTTGCTTCGTCTATTAATGGAGGGTATGAAGCAAACATGTAAAGCCTGTGGTTCAAAATCCAATGGGTTAGGCAGTAAGACACACTCACTGACAGATCTTAGTCAGCCAGGAACAATCAGACTAGAAGAACAATAACAAAAACAGTTCATGCAATCGCTTGTTTTGACACTTCTATTCATTTATATAATTTGCACATTCCACACTTAAATAATCTCCTGTTATTTTAATTGCTGTCCTCTTAAAAGATTAACAAAATCTGTGAAAAAAAGGTGTGAAGCATTTTCACAGTGCTGCCTTGATTTCTAACATTTGGAAAATAGTAGACTTTTTACTACACAGAAAGTGACAAAGCAAAATTAAAATAGCACCTAAGCTGCAGCTAAAGTACAAGCTGTGATGACACCATTTTCTTTTTAATGGTATGTCACAAAGTAACCCTTTTCTTTTGGATTGCACAGAAGTAAAGCTGCTGCCTCGCACACTAAAGAAACCCGATTCACATCTCGGGACCTCCCTGCGTGGTGTTTACATGTTCTCCCTGTGTTTGGGTGGGCTTCCTTCCTCAGTACAAAGACATCCAGGTTAGGAGGGCTGCTGATCCTACATTGGCCCTAGTGTGTGGTTGGGGTGCGTGTGTGTGTGTGTGTTTGCCATGCGATGGAGTGGCACCCTGTCCAGGGTTCATTCCTGCCTTGTGCCCTATGCCAGCTGGGAAAGGCTCCAGCACCTCCCACTACCCTGGTGTGTATTAAGCGGTTAGAAAACAACATGACATGACTCTGAAGCACACAGTGTGTTGTATTAATTATTAAACATTTCAAACACTCACATTAGCTCAGTTCAGGAGTATCCGTACCGTCCTGAAATTGTGAAGCTTGTGAGTTTGGAGCCGTGCTTGTCCTAAGTCAACACACACTTTGGCAAGACAGATTGAAAGAACTGTCTATAAAAAGATTTGTTTATTTAATAAGGACATTCTAAGAGAATTTGAATCACTGTGAAGCTGCATGATGGTGCAGTGGTTAGTGCTGCTATCTCATAGATGCAGTTTCCTAGGTTTGAATCTCAACTGAGGCACTGTGAGGCATTTGCACATCCTCTCTGTGCCTGTGTGGAGTTATTCTCCATGTACTTTGGTTTTCCTCCTTTATCCTGAAGACGTACAGTGAAAACAAAATGCCTATAATTACAATAAAATGGAATAGCAGTAAGACTCACATTGGTGCTTGGGCGTCATTACATGGAGACCAATAGATCATAATATAATACAACTCCTTAGCAGCTAAATGGTTCAGGCAGGCACTCATATCTGACCATGTCATGACAAGTAATCCATTGAGGGTTCTCCAAAAAGTCCTCTACTACAGCTTCCATTTTTCAGCCAAGTTGTGGCTTCTGCCAGGGATGAACACCACACGCTGTTTTTCAGGAGTCTCTCGGATTCAGCTACATTCACAGACAGTCGTCAGTACATTTTTGCTCCTCATGATTTTTACTTGTTAGCGGAGTCTCGACATACAGCAGGAACTGGGGATCATGAAAAAAGCTTGTAATGACTCTACAGTTATGATTTATCTGTTTGTAAACCCCCTTCTAATTCCATAAATTGTCATTTGCATCAGATTAGCTTTGATGACTGGGAAAGGCTCCAGCTTCCACACCACCCTGTGGCATCATTCAGGACTTCGTTATTTTTAATTTCTGCACAACGTGAATTATTTTAGCCCAGTTTTTGAACAATTTTATTGTTATTATAGTGACGTTACCCTGGTGCCATCATGGATGGCTTTCTTCCATGATTGTCACTATTAAGAGCGGTGTTTTGGGATGCACGTCAGGTGACCTCCCCAGGCCCTGCTTTTGAGGTCTTAAAGTATTCCAACCCTTTGCGGTGGCACCCCAAATTCTCCTTGAGGTTTCGAGAACTTGATTAGTGTCCACCTCTGGCAAACTGAACCGATTGGACGTCATTAACAAAGGCACCCCCTCCTGTGTATTTAAAGTCCCAGAATTCAAACTGCATGTCAGGACCAAAAAACAAACCATGAAGTCTGAGGAACTCTCTGTAGACCTCCGTGATCAAATGTGGAAAAATGCAAAGAATGTAAAACGAATGAATAAAATGAAGTTTGATAACAAACCGACACATACGAAGAGTCAGCATCAAGGAATAGCATTAATGAGTGTGGCAATTAAAAATGTTAATGTATCTTTCGTAGAAAATCGACACTATTAATACAGTACAGTATTAACAAAAAATAAAAAATCAGGATGAAATTTCCATGTTAAAAAGAGAAACACTTCTGTTTGGTGCCAGGTTCTGCTAATAACTTTCTTTTTCACTATTAGTTGAAAATAACAAAATTCTCAAAGGATTCCTATTTCTTCAGCTAAATCACTACTTTATAAACTTTTAGGAGAGAAGTGCATGTGAGACAGAAACCAATAAGCACTTCTTTACACAAAGGTTTCTTGCAAACTATAGTCATGCAGATAAAGTGGAGACATGGAGGAGACTATAAAGGAGATTTAGGGGTAAAACAAAATCTACTAGCTTACTTAAATAACTTGATCAAAGTAGAATGATCTTCACTTCTCTGTTACTGTTATATTTTGCTTCATGTTTCCTAGGAAGTTTTGTGTTTAATGACATCCTAATTTCCTTGTTCATTGCAGCTGTCGGGGACAGTGTGTTAAACAATACCCTCCAAGATAAGCCACATTTTTGCTGCAATAATAGACATGCAATGAAAAGCTTAATCCATCCATTAACCAACCCGCAATATCCTAACTACAGGGTCACGGGAGTCTGCTGGAGCCAATCCCAACCAACACAGGGCGCAAGGCAGGAAACAAACCCCGGGCAGGGCGCCACCCCACCACAGCAAGTAATCAATCATTAAAATGTAATATGAAAAAACCTATAGGCAATAAAACTAATAAAGTGACCCGGTAGTTTGACATAAGGCCACCTATCATGAACGTTACTTGTGCACAGACTATCTATCTATCTATCTATCTATCTATCTATCTATCTATCTATCTATCTATCTATCTATCTATCTATCTATCTATCTATCTATCTATCTATTATATAGTGTTATTCATTTCTATCTACTTATTATATAGTACCTTTCCTTATCTATCTATCTATCTATCTATCTATCTATCTATCTATCAGTTTTGGCAAGGAAATGACAGGTTTCAAAACTGTGAGGAAATTTTGTGACTCTAACTGGGTCATCACTTTTATTGTCCATGGACAACGAAAAGCAAAGCAAAAGAAATAATGTATGCAGTACTTCAGGAGACAAAGAGTAGCGGGGTTGCATTTGCATCTACCAGAGCTTTGTCCAGCGGGATGCTCTAAAATATATTATATACTGCCTTTATCTATCAATCTATCTAAAGTAAAATGAATAAGGTGTAAAATGAATAAGGCAGAAGCACAAAAAGTTTAGGGGATGGCCGGGCGCACACACACACTAGGGACGATTTAGGATCACCAATGCACCTAACCTGCATGTCTTTGGACTGTGGGAGGAAACCCACGCAGACACGGGGAGAACATGCAAACTACAAGCAGGGTGGACCCGGGAAGCGAACCCAGGTCTCCTAACTGCATGGCAGCTGCGATACCCACTGCGCCACCATGCCAACCAGCTTAAACCGTATTCATACATATAAATGATCCAGGCTTCATGATATAATAGTCCCATGAAACAATGCATCTTTGGAACAATGTGCACATGATTTTCTCCATCATGCTGACCCTAATTTCCAAGCATGTTCATCTTATTTAAGGGCAAGTTCTGTATAAAGCCCTTGTCTGAGTTTAATTTCTTGAGAAAGGCTAATAACTTTTAAACAATTACTTCTTGAGCAAATAAATTGTAAAGAATTTAATGTATTGACTTTTACATTGTTTATTGACTTTGGGTCCATCACCTTTTGATTTGACAAAACATTGGTGTTTCTTTAATATCAGATGCATGCTGGAATATGGATTAGGAAAATGCTTGCCTAGAGTTAATAATCACGGCCTCTCTAAAATAATGCAGTGTTTAACCATTCATTTCTGGAGAGATCAATCCATGCATAACATTTGAAAAGTCACTGAAGAAATTCTAATGTTTTGTTATTTCTTTTTTATTATTCTTCATGGTATCAACCTTTGTCTTTTTTTTTATTTGGCAGATGTGCTGACACAGCTCTACTCTACTTCTGTGACATTAACATCAGGCTTAAATAATAAGCAATTCACCACATTATTTGTAAATGAGATTCATGCTGGACTCCATATTCATAAATATTTATATCACATTACTTTCAGACTTTACTGATGAAAGCCTTTTTCTGGTGCATGTATTCCTCTAGTGTAGTTAGCTGTGTAGAGACAGAAAGTTGGAATAAGAATGAATGCAGTCCACCTTGTGTGGCTCGTCTTCTTTTTAAGCCATTCCTTACCAGAGAATCCATCTATCCATCTAATATTCGTGCACACGTCTAGCTCTGGGAAATGAGAGCAACTGAAAATCTGATATATTGGAAATTGCTTACTGCTGCTCCATCATCGATGCTTTAATAATTGGCTTTTAATGTCCTAAAAAGAAAGTTACTTAATTGGCTAAGTCTATACGTAGATACATACATGAACAAATCCTAGTAATCCAGTACAGAATTATGTGAGCTGGTACCTATATAGGTGGTATGGGATGTAAGGCAGTAACCAACACTGGCTGGTATGCCCCTCCATCGAATTTCATTTATTTTTGTACAGCACTCTTCACCGAGTTTGGCGCAGAGTGCTGTAACAAGTTTACAATCTGATAAAAATGTAAACTTTACAAATTACTAATTTCATAATGAGCCCACATAAAGACTGTGGACTATAGCTGGCCAGTCATCCCGGCCAATACCCCCAGGCCGCCAGGTGGAGCCCTCCCTGCAGCATGGAGATGCCCCGAATGCCAGCAGGGAATAATGGACATTGGAGTTTAAATTTACAGCCATTCTGGATACCTTGGGGGCCAACAGAGGATGCTGCAGGGAGGCTCAGAGACTCTTACGTGCCCTATAACCCGGAAGTACGTCTTAGTCACAGCAACAGGGGAAAGGACGTACTTCCGGGATGAAGAAGAGGACTTTTGATCTGACCCGGAAGTGATAGGAGGTCACGTGGACTGAAGGATCGGAAACACTTCCGGGTCAGGGAATATAAAAGGACTGTGGGAGATCCCAGTCATTGAGCTGAGCTGGGTGGCAGGGTGGCAACGCGTCTGGGAGAGGATTTACTGTTATTGTGATTATTGAATGTATTTATGAGAATTGTGGAGTTGAGGGTGCTTTGTGCACTATTGGGTCCAAATAAAATGTATTATTGGACTTTTACCTGGTGTCTGGCATCTAGTTTGAGGGTTCAAGGGGACGACAGCGCCCCCTATCTGTCACAAGACGCATATTTCCTAAAAGGACAGAAAAACAAAGTGGTTTGAATATAATTAACATAAATGGAGCTTATCAATATCAGTACATTAACATTATCATTGAGATATATGGACAGCTGACAATGGAGGATAGGAAAACAAAAACTCCAGTCAGAATTATCTCTGGAGAAAATAATAAACTTGGGTTGGTCTACAATCATTTATAACAGAGAAACCCAAAGACAAAGTCAGAATTCTGGAGACCCCAGGCCAAGTGGCTGCCCACGACCTCCTAGGCATTCTACAGTGACTTTTGTGTTGGGTGTCTAATTTGATTGCAGAATCTTTACATCCATTGACCCAAAGCTTGCAGTATTTCCAATGTGTTTTCAAGGGCAGGAAAACAGCTTGAAAACAGAGAGGTGGCAACAAATGCTGCTGCAGGACACTGAGAAGAGACACAATATAGAGGAGGGATAGTAATCTGTATATGAAAAATGCTAAGGGTTGTCCATCTGTTAAACAAAAACTAGAAAACCAGTGGACCTTGAACCTTTATCTGAGTCTCAATTCAGAGCTTATTACATGATACACTTCTGTAGCAAAAAATGGAAATCAAGGGACATTATAATCAAATTATGCAACAGTGCAAGAAAGACATAACAGCACTTGAAGCTGCACAAAGGAAATCAATAAAGTACTTCCCGTTATTTAAGGACATGTCCAACTCTGACAGACTATTTAGTTTCGAGCAGAGGAGGTTGCATGAAGACCTAATCCAGGTCTTCAAAATCCTCAAAAGTATTGATAAAAGAGATTAAGCAGAATTCTTTCAGTTTAAGGGTGAATCCCGTACTAGAGAACATTAATGGAAATTAAGTAGAAGTGCATTTAAAACAGAAGCCAGGAAGCACTTAATTACTCAAAGAGTTGTGGGAATCTGAAACAAACTGCTGACACATGAGGTTGTAGCAGAAACCTTGACAACCTTTAAGAAGTAGCTGGATGAAATATTGGGACAGCTCAGCTACTAGCTAAAGAACCAAGTTTGATGGACTGAATGGTCTCCTCTCATTTGTCATATGCTTCTATATTCTGACAGCTACACAGGACCAGCATCAGGCCTAAGGCAGAAATCAGCCCTGGATAAGGTTCCTATACATCACAGGAATGTGGTAATCCGCCTACCAGGCATTACCACTTTAAAGGAAAAAGTTCTTTTAGTAGGGTAAAGGTGACATTTTACAGTAAACATTAAAGCACTTACCTGTTTAAGCCATTAAGTACAGGGTCGCTTTCACAGTCATTTTAAGTTTGTCTTCTACAGGTTCACGCAACTGGACGCCGGCGACGGGTTGGGCGAGCCTCCAGGTCAGGCCAGCTGGAGGACGATGCGCATACCCGGTCAGAAAGGCGAGCATCTCTTTACTCCTGCCGTTGGCAAAGAAAGGGTGCGAAGCGTTTTAGTTAAGGACATGCATGCATTAGTGTGAGGAGAGAATTCCCAAAGAAACGAAACTTACTTTTGTAGTGCGTATCGGCTCTTCCAAGGGAGTGTGTCGGGGTGCTCTCCAGTTCGCGGTCGTGATCGCTTGCTCGCTCGCACGCACGCAGGGCCGTTAGCACTATTTATTATATGCCTAGCAAAGGTTGAAAGGAGCACCTGTGCAGAAAGCACCTGCGTCTGTCACAACTGGTGAAAGGGAGCAACGTGTCGCAGGATTGGGTACAGACTTGTGCCCCGACTATAAGAGACACTTCCTGCCTTTTAAGGGTTGTCTTTAGACTCGATGGTGTGGTTTGCATGGTTGGTAGAGCTTTTTTCATTTAGTATACCAAACAGCGGCCTGTGTCTTATTTTTGTAAACTTCTTGTATATATTATACTGTAGATATCTTCTAGTGTAGCTTTATTTTGCTGGAGGTATTTATATTTATAGAGATTTAGCAGGAACGGACTGGGTCTCAAAACCGGCCTGGGCAACCATTAAGAAGTGAGATGACGAGGTCGACCCACTCGGCCCATTACTCATTGTCATTTTCTTAAAATTTGTGATGAGTACGAGGCTCGCTACTTGCTATGAGCCTATGATATGAACTCTGTCTTAACTGTTGCTTAAACTTAATTTGAACACTGTTGTTTAAACACAACTTAAAATCTGACGACATGCTTAGAAATAAAATTTAATGAAAAATGAAAATTTACTAACACGATTTGCACGTTATTAGAGTACATGTCAAATGTCAATGTCATGTCCAACTGCCAGTACCCTAGTAGGCCAGTAGCTGCTCATTTACAATGAAATAAATTATAACCAAAATTATAATGAAAACCTCACATGATTGAAATGTTCCATTAACTTAACAATAATCTAGAAATGTTCCATCCTAATAGGAAAAATTCCTGTACTTTATCATACTAATTATCGCAGCTGAAAACCACTAATTATCTCTCACGCCGATGACCAGAGAACAATAAAATGCATAATACATAATCTAAACTGATTATTAGTACCACAGAATTTAAATATTAGATATGAGTTAAAATAAATTGCAATATTGTATATGCTAACCGAAATGCAGGGGTATCAAAACAGAAATCGGCAAAAGGAAGTTTTGACTAAATTTTTTGCTGCAATGTTGTGTACTGACAACTAAAACAACTTGATGATCTAATACGGTATATTACGAGGTATATAGGACTATATCACGGGTGGGCAAAGTCAGTCCTGGAGGGCCGCAGTGGTTGCAGGTTTTTGTTCCAACCCAGTTGCTTAACTAAAAACCAATCCTTGTCAATTATTTAATTTTATGGCTTGTTAGTACTTTAACTCTGCGATGTCAGGTAATTTTCATATCCTAGATTTTCTTCCCCTTTCTAAGGATATCATCCAAATGATTTGAAGTCTAAAACAGACGAGTTATTCTCAGTACTTCACTTTTTTCTCTTCACTTTCCTTCTAAGTATTTAATTCAACCCAATTGTGCATGATAAATAAACACAGGTGTAAATGGAAACAACCTAATGGAGAAATGCTGGGTTCTTTTGTCATTTGCATTGTATTGCTAATAAGGAGCGATTAAAAATCAAGACTACAGCTGTTTAAGACTAAAATAGGCAATAAGGGTTCAGAATCTTAACAGGCGAGACAACTAAAGTGAAGGAGAACTAAAGTCTCGGGAACTGCAGGTCTGACATTGTGGTCAGCAACACAGGAGCACCGCAGGGGACTGTACTTTCTCCGGTCCTGTTCAGCCTATATACATCGGACTTCCAATGCGATTCTGAGTCCTGCCATGTGCAAAAGTTCGCTGACGACACTGCTATTGTGGGCTGCATCAGGAGTGGGCAGGAGGAGGAGTATAGGAAACTAATCAAGGACTTGGTTAAATGGTGCGACTCAAACCACCTACAACTGAACACCAGCAAAACCAAGGAGCTGGTGGTGGATTTTAGGAGGCCCAGACCCCTCATGGATCACGTGATCGTCAGATGCGACTGTGTGCAGAGGGTGCAGACCTATAAATACCTGGGTATGCAGTTGGATGATAAATTGGACTGGACTGCCAATACTGATACTCTGTGTAAGAAAGGACAGAGCCGACTATACTTCCTTAGAAGGCTGGCGTCCTTCAACATCTGCGATAAGATGCTGCAGATGTTCTACCAGGCGGTTGTGGCGAGTGCCCTCTTCTATGCGATGGTGTGCTGGGGAGGCAGCATAAAGAAGAAGGACGCCTCACACCTGAATAAACAGGTGAGGAAGGCAGGCTCTATTGTAGGAATGAAGCTGGACAGTTTGACATCTGTGGCAGAGCGACGGGCAGTGAGCAGACTCCTGTCAATTATGAAGAATTCACTGCATCCACTTAACAGTGTCATCTCCAGGCAGAGGAGCAGCTTCAGTGACAGACTTTTGTCACTGTCTTGCTCCACTGACAGACTGAGGAGACCCCACACTATGCGACTCTTCAATTCCACCTGGGGGAGTAAATGTTAACATTATTCAAAGTTATTGTCTGCTTTTACATGCACTTTTATTACTCTTTAATTTAATATTGTTTTTTGTATCAGTTTTTGCTGCTGGATTATGTGAATTTCCCCTTAGGATTAATAAATCTATCTATCTATCTATCTATCTATCTATCTATCTATCTATCTATCTATCTATCTATCTATCTATCTACTCGAGCAATAAGTGCTTCTTATTAAGCAATTGGGTTGGAGCAAAAACCTGCAGCCACTGCAGCCTTTCGGGACTGATTCTGCCCACCCTTGCTATATAAATCACAGTACTGGACAGATAATATTTAGTAGTTTAGAAAATTAATTTTAATGTCAAACAGTAACCAGTACATAAACTTTATTTCATGACCAGACTCGAGTCTGCGGCCCACCACTTTGTTACGTGTGTAGTTTCTTCCTGAACTTCTTTTCTGCATTTGGGAAGACTACCGATTTTTGTGTATATACATTTGTCTTTATTTTTCATTTTTGGGGACTGGAAACTTCACTGTATAAGGTATATTGTTCACTATTTTTTGACTAGGATGTTGTTTTGTTGCTTTGTTGCACCTGTAAATAAACCTACTCTTGTCTTGCAAATGCCACCTTTTAGTGTCTTCACGTCTGACTTCTCACAAATCTGATCTCGGTCGGTCCTGCAGTACAAGACACCCACTGTGTGGTCTGGTGCCAACCTTGCCACTTCACGGGGTGTCACAAGGACTCACTGACAAACAAACACCTTTGAACTGGTAGTTAACCTAACACACACACGCACACACACACACTCATGTCTGTGAGACGTAGTTGGAGAACCTACACAAGCAAACGGGGAACATGCAAAGTCCACAAAGACAACAAACAGACCTGAACTGGACTGGACTCCCAAAGCAGCCGTCCTAACCCTGACACCCTGACTCTTTTCAGTCAGCCAGCAATCTGATTTGAAGCTGAACTGGTTGGTTAATTTTGCAGTCCATGATATTATGTTTGCCAAATATCTAGGGACAGTTTTCTTTTGCTCGGCTTTCAAATGTGAACGTCTCTGCCTATGGTTTTTCCATAACACATTTTTGTTTTTTACTTTGTGACTACATTAGTCATCCTTATTAATATGTACATGGCGTCTCTGTCTTATCTATGGTGGGTCTTTATTTGTTAAGTACATATTTGATCTTGGAGTAAGTGCTCTTTTAATGTGAATAATAATATATTTCTTAACAATCAAAGTCTTTTCCTGGTAGAGCAGACAACAGAGTTCCTTTCCTTTGAGGTCCTATTTCACAGTTCATTTGCTATCAAGATTCAGTAAACATTAGAATTGAAAATTTTATGCGTTGCAGATAAAAAAAGACCCTGCAGAAGTAGAATCTGCTGGCATCTGCAAGATCTTTACAAATAATGATTGTTCACCTTTGTACTTTGTGCGTATCACTCTATTGCTATCTCTCGGCAGCATTTATGCTAGGCCTGATATTTATCTTTGTTTAAAAGCAAAAACAGAAATGTCAATTTGTGAGCTGCTCTCTGGTAAGTGAGTGTATTACTCCAGTGATTGAAAGGCATTTGGGGATTAAAAAAAAAAAAAAAAGTTCTCTGCATATCTTTAAATTTATAAAAGCACAATTCATCAATTCGACTGTAAAACAACTAGAAAAAACATTGTTACTGATTATTTATTTCTGTACAAGGGACCCACCAAGTTAGCACAGGTCAACCTGAAGTCCTATGGGAGACATCCCAATGACAGAGAGAACCACGTTGGCATTAGCAGAGGTCGAGCTTCATGGCATTCTGGGAAGGCTGCAGCCACTAGAGCGTGGTAAGCCCTCCACCAGTACCACATGGCACAATATGGGCAACCGTTAAATTACAACCTGGCACTTCCTGCAGCTCTGAATGAGTGTCCCATCTATCTAAGTGGCTGATCAGGTGCCACCTTGGCTCTTAGATGGCCTGATGCCTGTTCCACACAGACGACAACTGGGAGAAGGATTTGATCACAAAACATTGGACTGTTGAGGCGGTAATGCAAACTGTAGTTCTCTCATATAGTAATACAATGAAGTCGATGTGTTCCAGGGGCCTCGTGTGTAAAACCCTGCTTAGATTCCATGGTAAAGCTTTGCTTACGCTTGAAAGGCAATAAAGGTGTATGCACAAAAAAAAAATAAGATTTATAAAACTATGTACGCCACATGCCTCTCCGAGTTCCTTTATGAATCTCAAACCAACTTAGAACTATGCACATTTGCACACGCTTTAAATACTCCCCGTCACCTCACACCGGTAACCGTTTATGGCCTAACAAAATCCCTTTTTTAATATTCAGGATCTAATCACCATTTAAATTTGTCCATGTCCGTGAGTGACATCTTTAGGCAGTAATGTGAAACTGCCAAGAAGAAGAAGAAGACGAAGACAGTGGCATAGCTGGAGATCGTGCTGCTCGGGGTGGGGCCGTGCTTCAATTTTCTGCCCTCCAACATATCTGAATATGTTAACCTATTTAAATAGAAAATTAAAATGACGTATAATGAAAAATTAAGAGAAATTTTGCATAGATTTATTCATAAATAAACAGCAATAATTTTTCACATATAATTATTTCTAAGCATCAACTAGACAAGAATATAGTATAGATGTAATGATAAGCCGTGTTCTGATTATTAGTTTAATATAATTACGCAGTGAAAACCAGAACCAGTGTAGTACACAAATGATAGGTGGGGATGCTTTCTGTGCAGAACAAAAATGCATTCGGATTGATAACGAAACAAAATTATAAATTGTAAATTAGTTATTAGTTTACCTTCCTAGAAATTATTATTGGTATAATGTTTGTTTATTTTTCTTATTGCCTCATAAAATTTCGACTGCTGTGTCTGTTGCCACAACAGAAGGACAGTCTGAAAATTTTTTTTGAAGCATTTGTGGATAAAATCAAAGAATCTGACTTTTTTCATTCATGAGTGATATTTTTTTCCGAATCCTGCTGCTCACCCACGAATTGTACTGAACCTTTTGGCCAATAATGCCGCACCCAAAAATGTGCTGCCCGGGGTGGACCGCCCCCTCCTAGCTACGCCATTGGATGAAGAAGAACAAAAAGATTTGACATCTTTTCTACAAGCCAAGGGAGAACACAGGCAGGAAAACTACAGAGAATGTGAAAGGTGGAGAAACCGTAAACACATTCTTTTTTCTGGTCTCTCACAAATAAAGCAAACAAACAAGAGCAGGAGCAAGAAATAGCAACTGAGGTGGTGGGAGCAGTAGCAAAGACAGCAGCCAGTACACAGTGTTCTATGCGCAGAACTACGAGACATTGCAAAAAAAATAAAATCACGCTGCCATGTAACTGTCAGTGTTGCAGTACATAAAAGTCTCCACACATGCCATCACACTGCAGCAAACCTTAGTGGTGTAGCGGTGCTACTGGGCAAAGAAACTTCAACTACCAGCATTCCCTGCAGCGGCTCTGATTGGTTGTCTGCTGAGGGTGCAGTGGCTGCTGGGGACAAGGTGACATTTTAAAGGGGGCCAGTTATATGGGAGAAAAAAAGCCTTTTGTGTTTTGTGTATGGAGTTGCCTTCCTGTTTTGATATGTGTGGATTCTTGCTTTGTCCAGGATCGTCTCCTGTTTCGGGTGTATGGACTATCTGGTGTCTTCCTGCTGGATAAGGAGGGTATAAAAGATTGGCTGTCGAGCTGCGAAGAAAGGAGTGCTCCTGATCCCATTCACACGTCATCAACTGATCAGGAAATACTGACTGGACTATCTTTACATTCATATACAGCCTGCTGATCTCTGGACTATCTACCCCCATCATTTAATTTTTTATTCTAAGTATACAAGAAGAGGCGAGGCGGCCTTTTGCTGTTATGCACTAAAAATCTGCAATACTTTACTGATAGAGGAAACCAATCTAATACAGTGGAATCTTTTATTAAACTCCTAAAAACCCACTATTCAAATTTGACTTTTCATAGCTGCATTTTAGCTCTATTTCTAATAGATTTTATATGCACAGAAATATCATATACTTGCAGGATTTTAAATTGTATTTAATCTCTACTGCTCTCTACTTTTTTTTCTGTGGTGGCAAACATTGCAGCTGCCTGTGACGCTGGAATAAAAGAGGACACTCTGTCGACAAGCCCCACTGCATCGAATCTTCTTAAAGCTTAAAAAGACAACAGGAAACTACTTAAGCATGATTTCGTTAGGTAGAATGCATAGTAGGCTGTGAGTGATCTTTGGGCCTTGGATCCCCTGTAGATTTTTTAAAAAGTTTTTTCAGTTTATCTAAATTTTTATTTTTTTATTTTTATTGTACTTCCCAGCCATTTGACTTATCGGACTTATCATTAGTGACATAAAAACAGATCTATAAATACGGACTCTACACATTTGTGTTATGTACAGAGGTGGGTAGTAACAAGTTACATTTACTCCGTTACATTTAATTTAGTAACTTTTTAAAAAAATTGTACTTCTAAGAGTAGTTTTACTGCAGCATATTTTTTACTTTTGCTTGAGTACATTTGTGAAGAAGAAACGCTACTCTTACTCCGCTACATTGGGCAACACTCGACTCGTTACTTTTTTCCATTTATACATCTCTTATATGTATTTCTCTTCTGGTTCGTCCTGCTTCCACTTCAAATCCAGTCCCGCCCACACGCAGCCGACACGGCATTTCTCGATTCCTATTCGTCGTCTTCCATGTCATGCACTATATTGGCCTGCTGAGCGTAATACATCCAACAAGTATTTGAGGTGCTGCCACAACGGTAAAGTAGCTTAACCACCTTTGCGTGATCCACCTGTGTCTTTACAATAGCTTCTTACACAGCAAACATCTGAAGCTAAAAATTATCGTGAACACATTTGAGAATACAACTCTTCTCTAGCATTTGCTTCCATGGGTGCATAGATAACTCAGCCTCCTGACCACAGACCATACTGTTTTAAAATACATGCGCAAATTTATCTCCAAATCTCTCCACTATACGCTAGCACTTCTACCTCTCCAGGATATGGACAGTTGCATGTTTTGGACACAGGCTAGAGATGTACACTTACAAAATAAAGCAAACTCTGCATGCGGCGAAAATGTGCTTCTCCGGGTATATTCCATGCTCAGAACCATCAACCCCGCTTAGTCCAATCTAACAGCATCTGTACGAATGGTTTTCAAGGAAAACCCTGGGCAGGAATTACGAAGATACAATGCCCCAACATTGCAGCGATTTTTGTCGGAGAAGATGGCGAAATGCCTGCCGAAAGGGACATTTACATCTATCCCATACGCAACTCCTGTAAACCTTTTTCCACGCTCAATATGAATTGGGATCCTATGGTTTACCCACTTTTATTCCTTTACGGAGACATTTGCTGGCACAAAGATTTACAACATGTTCCTGATAAAAGAACTGCCAACCGAATCAGGCTTACTCAATGCCAATTTTACACGTACAGATTAGCAATGAGGAATACATTTAGTATTTTGCACTCCAGCAGCAAACTATACCAACAGTACGTCGTAGATGCGTACGTTAAAACAGAGGGCGCGCGTCTCAACTATCTCAGATTACATCAACAAGATCTGCGCGTGGAACAATACAATGTTTGAATACAGACGCACTGCAAGCAAACGCTGAAAATAACAATGCACATGCAGGCAAAACGATCATATTACCATCAACATTTCCAGGAAGTCCAAGATACATGCAACGAAACTATCAGGATGCCATGGCCATAGTATGTAAATTTGGAAAGCCTGATTTATTTATTACTTTCACATGTAATCCTACTTGGCCGGAAATTCAATATGCACAATGCGTCTTTCAAGAAGTATTTATATCCACTTGATTTCTGAATTCCTTTACATTCCTTTCCATACATGTTACCTACTGTAGATATCGGCTGCAAAAGTGAGATTTGGAACTTTGTGTTATTTGTGCATCTTTATTTTGTAAAGATGTGATTTATTTTTATTCATTTTTTTATTTTATTCTTTGGAAATAGCAGAATTTGCACATTATTATATATTTTTGTCTGTCTTATTACAACATTTCTAAAAAATAAATCATTTATTATGTTTAAACAGTTACTCAGTACTTGAGTAGTCTTTTCACCAAGTACTTTTTTTCTCTTCCTTGAGTAAGTTTTTGGTGGACTACTTTTTACTTCTACTTGAGTAATATTATTTTGAAGTAATACTACTCTTACTTGAGGACAATTTTTGTCTACTCTACCCACCTCTGGTTATGTAAGTACTGTAAGAAATGCAAAGACAAAGCATAAAGGGTTGGGACGCTTTCGGGATCTCCATTGTGGTAGAATTCAACATCTTAATTAAAGAAAGAAACGTATCCTCTAACAGGACAAATCTGATAAAACCTTTTAGTCAGTAATCAGGCAGGAGAAAGGCTTGTCCATCTGCATCATTTATTGCACCTGCAGCACCAGGCCGAGAAGAGAACATTCCTTACAGCAGTTTGTTACAGGATGATGAGAATGCTCAAAAGACAAAGAGTAGAAGTCCAACCCCTTTACCACCCCTGCCAGAACTACACACCGTTGTGAAGAGGGGGGCTGAACGCACTCCAAGAAGACACGGTCGCTTCTCCGAAACCCCTCTTTAATGGTGATACAATTAGGAAACAAATAACAGTTGTTTTTTTTACCCCATCTTTGCTCAATCAGCTGCTGACTTGCTGCTGCTGTAATGCTGCATGATCTGCATTTCGTGCGGTGCTTCAAACCCCCCAGACATCCTCAAAGACTATGCAATCTCTTTTCTCAGTTCCCTTATTTCACCAAGTAATATTTTCCATTTGTTTGCACTAATGCGAAGTATGACATGACTTGTCTGTCTCACAGGACGGGAAAGTGTCTCTCTGTCTCTCTTCCAAAGATCACGTCTCATCACCAGTAAAAAAGATTTGTTGCAAGATTTTTTTTCATAATAGAGATAATTGAATTTACATACAGTGTCGATCAATAAATACATTTACTCTTACACATCAGATAACTTAGAAAATAAAAGTCTGTTTTTATTCTAGTTTTGTTCTTCTTATATCTTTTGGTTTAGCTATTATCCTTGAAATTTCTGTAAATATAACAACTTTCCAATGTTGTTGAAAGCAGGACATTGGATCTCTTAGTCATCCTTCAATACATTTTGTCTATTACATCTTTATCGTTGTTGTCGACTTGGCCTTTATCTGGTTTCCTGATTTGCCTGAACAGGTTTCTGACATTTATTAACCCTTTATGCTGTTCCTTTAAGATAAATGCTATGTTACCCTAAAATTATTCTCTCACATCATACAATTGGATAACCATGAAAATGATTGACAGCAAGTAAACTTCTTTCCTGTTGGGAGTCCAAGACTAACATGATGTGGTGTTGGAGGGGTTTATTTGGGATCCAAGCAGGAAGAGGGGGATCCAGGAGGCTGGGTGATAGAAGTAATGTCAGAGGTGGAAGAGGCGTCAATCTTCTATCCTGCAGAGGGAGGAGAAGAAAAGACATTAGGCAACAACGCCAGCCCCTGGCACAGAGGAGAATTACAGCCACCAGAGCCCTTCAGCTGTTCCATGAAGCTCATGCTTATGATAGTACATATTGATTAATCCTTGTTGATGATTTTCAGCATGTCACTTATTTATTCTTATCAATTTTTTCTTTGACATCTTATAAAGAACTTTATCCTTCCTTCTTTGTATAAAAGTGTGCTACAGAAAATAATGCTAAGTGCTGCTTATCGGTGACCATCTCCTTCAGCACCCACTCGTTTCATATGCCAAGTGCTACTCCAATGATTCTACTATGTGGTATTTCATTTCTACAGCTTTTAACATCTTTTTAATCTGCATTTTTAGTTTCTACACATATTGTTTAATGTTTTAATGTCACTGTGAGCAAATTATATGTATTAGTTTATAAAAATGCTCTATGACAGATACTGGCTGTTCTGTGTAGTAAGACCGCACCACAGCACTCAGGCAGGTAGCTTCTTGAACTTGTGCATATGCCATTGCATCCTTTAAGATGACTTCATTATATCTTTGGAGGATTTGAAAACCGAGACACTAAAGTATCTTTATATATAATACACTACTGTGGCTGTCCGTTTGTCTGTCCAGGATTTTAAATCACCTGTTGCTCTCAAACCATTTGACTTATTGACCTGAAATTTGGTACACATATACTACGTGGCATCTACTATCTGCTTTCAGGGTGATGATTGACCTCCAAGGTTGTTCCTCTTTTTATTTATATTTTATTGTAGAATCAACTTTTGGCAGAGGGCAGCAGTTCACATGTCAGTGGACGCTGGGCACTGTTCCCATCCCTACCACCTTTGCCGTCACTTTCTCTACCTCCTCATATCTTAAATAATTCTTGAGGCAGATTGAAGACTTAAGTGGCAGCTTAGGTGAAATATTAAGAAAAATGTACTAAGTAATTGCAGCACAAACACTGACTTAATCACTTTTAAACGCAAAAAGATGAAGAACAAGTGGGCCACTAGGGTGGAGAAAAGAAAAGCTGTTCAGGAGGCAGCAAGCACATCAACCTCTGAGCGAATGAATGCTAAATGTACAGAAAAAGAGGATGAAACTATAAGTCAAGTGTATTCACTGCACGTTATCGTGCTATCGTGGTAACAGTATATTACGGTATATATCAGGGGTTGCAAACCTTTTCTATGCCCCACACCCCTAGAAAATGTTTTATTTAACTTAAAGTTAAATAATTAACTTTAATTTAAGTTACATTTCTCATTTCTGGACCACAAATTGAATAACATATTGTACTGTGGATAGACAAACTGAACTCAACAAAATAAAATTGAAATATAAATAGTGCAATTTATATTTGCACTGGGTGTGACGAGGATGGATAGGATTAGAAATGAGGACATTATAGGGGTCAGCTCAAGTTGGATGGTTATACTTCACGTGACGCGACGCATGCTGCAGAGGACGCTCCTGCTACGTAAGCGTTGTAGTGTTTATACTTGCGTGCGTACTTTACGTAAATCTGGAGGAATCCACCAGGTGGCAGTGTGAGATATTATCACGGTGAGATCATGTTCGGCTTCTCTTTGTAGTGAATTGCCTAGAACACTCATTAAATTCCGATAACACCTTACCGCAATATCTCTGAAAAGGATGTTTATTGATTAAATCCATAAATCCAGGGATGTGTCCATTCCAGCAAGCATTTGGCACGACTGAGAAACAATCCCTGGACGAGGTCTCAGCTCATCGCAAGGTGAATACAAGCACACACATACACTAGCGTCATTTTAGCGGCACCAAATCTGCATATCTTTGGAAGGAAACCGGAGCACACTGTGGAATACAAGCAGGATATACCAGCAACATAACTCCCTGCTAGACAGCAATGCTATCACTCCGCCACAGTGTCACCCCCATGTGTGTAATTATTCCCCCCATGTGTGTAATTATTAACAGTGTTCATTATTTAAACTAAATTATATGTAAAGTGTAACATACACACTTTAATGCATTCCATCATGAAAGTGATATCAAGTATAAATCTAAAGATTCTAAATGTGCAGAGAGTTGGAATATCATACATTTAATTTGTTCTGTGTGGTGATCTATTGCTGCTTACCGCAGCTGTCAGGTCCAAGAAGCTCGTAGCGATTAAAAACTGGGATGACGTTTACGACCGTCTGCTTTAATGATAAAGTAAACTACGAGGTTAAAGTGGATAATTCGAGACTAAAGCCGAAATTTCCACTTTAATCACAAAATACACGTTTTCACCATGTCCTTTATTTTTTTTCTCAGTGGCTCAAATACACCTCTATACATTATGTTGCTGTTGTGAAGTTGCAAAAAAAAAAAAAAAAAAGACGGCACAAGATGTTATGTGAGACTTTTAAAATGCATCGTGTCATTGCAATCAGGAATATGCGATGCTTGAATATAAAAGCACCACGAATGCATCTGTATGTCGGCATTTTTCTTCACCACATCAAACCATTCATCAAACAGCGAAGCACGCACATCGAACCCCGTAGGATCTGCATAGAGGCTTTCTGTCACATGTATGTGGTAAACAGAGACTCCGACATCACATTCCCGACTTTTAACACACTGCGCCCCCCGACTTTTTGCTGGTACTGCAACTCGTGCACACGTTGCATTAATTTCTGAGGACCTGCTCAGAGGACGGGTGAAATGAACGCTGGGAACGCGTGTCAGCCATGATGCGGGCGCGTACACGTTCTGAGCGTGAAGTATAAATCGGCCCTAAGAGAAGGTTTATGGATGTGGTGAGAGAGGACATGCAGGTGATGGGTGTGACAGAGCAAGATGATGAGGACAGAAAGATATGGAAGAAGATGATCCATTGTGGCGACCCCTAACGGGAGCAGCTGAAAGAAGAAGAAGAATCTTTATAAACCTCAATATAAATGTGCCCTTCGTGATGCTTAGACACTCAATTGATGATCCGGGATTTGAGGTATTCCACAAAGCATCAAGTGCCTTAAGGAAATGAGGAAATAACAGATGAGCAAGGATTGAGGGGTTTGAGGGATTAAAGACCCCATTGAAGCAATGCATGCTGGTGCAATGAAACCCAGTCGACGAACTTCGTCTCTCGATAACACCCACACTGCAGTTAAAAAACAGATGCTCCGCAAAGTTAAAATGGTTGCGCTACTGCCAGGACCGGCAACAGGCTGAGTGTAAGCAGCAGATGTTGCATCCAATTCAGTCTCCTTTGTTCTCCCCCCCAGTGGCAAAATGTCAATCAAACCTCAAAATCCGTGATGTTTCATGATCAGGGCTTGCACAGAAATCAATAATCGGCCTTGACCTTCTCTATGAATCATTGCAAGATCTAAATTCCATTCTCTTGAAAAAAAAAATAAGGTCATTCACCTTTACGAAATGCTCTGGCTGCAGCAAGGAGCCCTCGAGAGCGTGCATTTCCGCGGCTCATTCACAGCTAACAATTGTGTGCGCAATGCTTGAGTCTTTTCATATCACAGAACAGGAACACAGACTAATGAATGTCCTACAAAAGGCAGCATGCTGCAAGACATCGATTGCACCACAATAAAGTCAGACAACGCACCTCACTCGAATTTAGGTGAATCGCGACGCAGCCTCCTAGAGGTGAAGACACATAGGTTTGGGGACCCTTGTTGTATATCAGATTATTCTGTATTAATTAAAAACAAAATATTACATTTAAGCTGACTATCAGTTATAATCCATCAAAAGAGATGAAAACCAGTCATTAAGTAGAGTAACAATGCCATTTTTCAGAATTGAGTGTATTTTAGAGTATTGACATTGATTATTTATTGGCTTTAACAGCGTTGGGCACTGAGTCAGTAAATAAGCTCATTAAAAGAGAAACAAATTCAGTGATGTGTCTGCTTTGAGTCCCCTGGTCATTATTTTTCTCAAAAGTGACATGACCTGACCCTCAGCTGGGGTGAAAGAGTGCGTAAAAACGAGTGTACAAGGGCTAAATTGCATATTACCGTGATGCATGGTAGCGAGAACCTTCCTTCCTTAACTCAGCTGCAGTTTTAAAATGTGCTGATACAAACCAAGTGAATTGTTTCAAAATGGGCAGTGGGATCCACGCTGAAATGCTCAAGAACTGCCTTTCTGCCTTGTAAGCACAGGGTTGTACTTTTCACACATCCAGTTTTGAATAATTTGCCCCCACAGTGGCTTCGTTTGCTATGGTGCGCTGAATGCACGCTGTCATGTCCTAAGCTGTACATCACCAGGAGCGTTCATGCCACATAAATCACTGCATACGGCATCTTTAATGCAGTGATTAACTCGCGCCTTGTTTGAAAAGCTTTTACCTCAAACCATGTGTACGCAAGCAGAAGAGAGATTACACCAATTACACCATTTCTTTCTAGCATTTACTACCAAATTTCATTTCATCAGCTCTTTTATTTAGTCACAATGAAAGAGTAATTGCTCAGACTAACTGGATAATTGAAAAAAAACACAAATGCCAAGCAGATGTACTTCTGCAAGTAAGCAAAAAAATAAATAAAAAATAAAAATTACACAGTATATGAATACACTGTTGGATGACTTTTCAGAGACAGCAATTATTATGTGTATCAAAAAAGTTTTATGTGCCTAATCAGGCTTGATGATGAAATTCCAACAATATAATATTCTATAAAATTTGTCTTTCCTAATGTCACATCTTAGCTGGGGTTTTATTCATAGCTTAGTTGTGTTTTCTCTTTATTTAATTTGTTGTTGTCTTTTAAATATTATTTTTTAAGTATTGTTAGTTTTGTGGTATGCAGCTCTTTAAGATGTGCTACTTGTAGTCTGTATGTGAAACCTAAGGAGGCAGGGCCGCCTGAAGCTGCTACTAAAGAGCTGATAATTCCTGTATTTAAGACGAAGCAGCCAAGTCAGAAGCTTTCTTTCATTTCTTTATAAATTTTTATTCCTTTCTAGTCTATCCATTATCCAACTAAAGGGTCATGGGGGTCTGCTGGAGCCAATCCCAGCCAACACAGGGCGCAAGGCAGGAATCAACATTCTGACATATACTCAGACCATAGTGTGTGTGTATATATTGTAGCAGGACATCTCCACGCTGGGAGGACTGGGGGAGCAAGTGTGGCCAGAGCATTACCTACCACAGGACATTAGATGGCAACCCAGCAGTGCCTCAGACTCCCGTAGGGCTTCATAGGAGTTGGAGTTTGGTGCAGCCCTTTTGGAATCCACAGGAACCTGCCAGGAGCTGCTGAGCCCTTGTGGGCAGTTGTCCTGCCACACCTGGAAGTGGTACCTGAAATGAGTCATCTTTATGAAAAGGAGCCAGCAGCCACTACTCGGGGAGCCAGAGTCGGGAGGAGGGAGACAAAGCTTGCCGAGGAGGAGTGGAGGAGAAAGAGAGAAAGAAGGACTGGGAGAAAAGAAAGAGTGAGAGACAAAGAAAGAAGAAAAGAGGAAAGAAAGTGTGCGTTTGGGGCTGTTGGCGACACTGAACTGTAAATAAATAACATGTGCTTTTTATACTTGTGCTTACAGCGCCAGACTGTGTCGGAGTTAGCTTTTACAAAATATTTATCTACCCATTTATGTATTTATTTATTTAAAGAGCTTCTGCAAAAAGCCTCTGGGGAAGAGTAAAATTCTATCTATCTAAGATGTCAGTTAACTGTAGAACTAAAGATAGAACTCTTGTGCAATGAGTGAGGGTGAAAGGTCCATCAATTACATTTCTTCTTTATGCCTAGTGCTGATTTTTCCGGAAGCATTTATCTAACAATTCAGTCATGTGCCGATTTACGGCCCATCAAGTTGAGGCAATTCGCATTTATGGGCAAAAAACAATAAGGTAATAATGTTCTAGAAATTGCCAAAACCAGCCACAGTAATAAATCATTGGTTATTATTGTTATTGATATTTTGCAAGGTTTGGTATGTTTCCTCACTCATGAACAGCCTTTAATGTTTGTGAAAATAACAAAATGGCAACAAAACAATTTCTAACAACTGATAATTTCTGTGAGGAAAATAAATGCAAAAATTAAATTCATTACCTCAAAAACACCCTAACTGTGAATTTCCCCTTGGGATTAATAAAGTATCTATATATCTATCTATCTAAATGGAAAGTACGCTTTAATACAAAATGGCTAAAAAATGCACAAAATTATAACAACAGAAAACATTGAAAATATCTTAGCCTAAAACCAAACATTAAAAGTTTGTAATGGCCTAGTTTAGATAAAGATTACTCAACCTTTCTTAAAAAATAAAGAGGAGCTGAAGAACACAGTGTTGTAATTTGAATTTCTTTTAATTTTTGTTTCTTCTTTTCCTAAGGCTAGAATGTCCATCTTGGTGTCATGGTGGTTGTTTTAATTCTAAAAGAATCCAATTGTGCAGACAGAATATTACTTAGAGCTTCCATGTTGAAGTCTTTTTTGCTTGTCATTCTTTTGCTATCTTTTCCAGTCCATTTTAATATGATAAAATAAGTCAGCATTTTGTGGTTTTTACATTCCATGATGCACCTGAGCCGTGTGGGTTGTGATGTCATCAGTGCACCAGTATAAAGTCTTCTCTTTCCAAGATTGGACCAAACTGAGCAGCATATTTCAATTGATCAGATTATTGAATCAAAACTCTGCTTTTTGATTTACGATTTGGCTCTGACGTTTTCTCTTTTGACTTTTGCTTACACCCCTCTGTTCTTTTTCCTGTGCCTTATTCCTATTTTCCAGACTGACTGTCATTTTTTGAGGTCAGTTCACACAGCACCTACACTGGTTAGTGGCACACTGATTTTGTGTCAGCTGGTGTCTTAAATAGACCTCTCAGGTAACTGCAGCCCTAATGAACACAGCAAAGAATACAATAAATGGTGAGAGACCAAGAAAATAATAAACAAAATGAAAAAAAAAAAATAAGATAAAGATAAAAGAGCAAGGGAATGACAATCAAGACACAGCATGAGAAATCTTAACATTTACTCCATCCTGGAAGAGACGCAGTACTTATTGGCTTTAATTTTAACTTTGTAGCAGGGCTACATAGTAATAGTGTTGTCAATGTTAGTACTAAGTGCGTTTTGTTTCCATCTTCCTGTTTGATGTTTGTGTGCGTCAGTGAATGTCGTCCCCGTAAATACAGGGGTACGAATGATGGAAAGAGACCACAGCCCCAAGATGGAAAGCACCTGTTTATAATCAATCAATCATTTACAGCTGGCTCATTACTACAGTATATAAACAATCAGGAGGGAACAGAAAAGAGGAGAAAGATGGAGATTTTCATTTTCACAACCATGAACCATCTTTACCTGCAGTTTTCCACATTCATTCCGCTGGACTTGCTTCAATTCCCTCATCGCTAGAGACCCCGGGGTCGGACTTCATCATCCACCACAAGCCGAGGATTCACTCTGTGGTTGTTCCATTTGTTCCGGGAAATACAAACGCATCACATATCTGTTGACCAGTCATCCACATTCAGGACAGTAATATACTTGGACTCAAGTTCACGATCATTCACATTCATTCATTCAGTTACAGGGGCAAGGGGGGGTTTGTTGAAATAAATATATGGTGGTGTCACATTGTTGCTTCGGTGGAGGGATATATATATATATATATATATTTTTTTTTTACGTGTGAAGTTGTATTTTTGTTATTATTTCATTTAATATAATTAATTAATTTTACATATCTGCTTTTGTGTGCCAATATTTAATTTGTCGATTGTGAGGAAAATTGTATTTGTTAGAGGTATGGCTTAATTTTATAAGATTCACCTCAGTAATCTATCCAGGCCACAGGTCTTGGAGGTGTAGCTGTCGGCTGGGTAAAGGGGCGGCTGTTACATAAGTGGTGCCCTCTCTGAGGATCGAACTCAGAACCTTCAGAATATGAGACTGAGTGAGTGTCTTGTGTCTTGCTTTAAAAGTCCAGTTTATCATTTTCAGAATTATTTTTCTGTTAAATCAAGGTTTGTTGATACACACAGAAAATACAGTACTAGAAATCATATAGTAGGACAAAGGTTCATTTTTAGTATCACTGCCCCACAAAACACATTTTAACATTTTTACTAAAACACTATATTTG
The DNA here is from genome assembly GCF_016835505.1 of Polypterus senegalus. NCBI lineage: Eukaryota > Metazoa > Chordata > Cladistia > Polypteriformes > Polypteridae > Polypterus > Polypterus senegalus. Next base: position 144,066,766 of record NC_053166.1, read on the forward strand.
ACACTTTCATGCACCGTCTAATCAATTAAATATTTCAAAAGAATTAAAAGAAAAGCATTACAAAAATCATTCCTTGTTTTATATTCTTTAAGACCTTACTAACCATCTGTGAACAAAAAAAAAATCTAATAATTTTTTTTGAAAGGCCATTAATAAATGTTCCATGGTGACCGCACACCAAAAGGAGTGAAAAGAATGACCAGCACAGCATTTTTATTGGCCTTCCTCCAGTTTTAGTTAATCACTGCCCATTTGCAATGACATGAAACTATTTGAGTATGTCAGGAACAAAAAATGACCTATATGAGAGGAGGAGATAAAAAAAAGCTGCCATTGTATTTCTGGCACAGGCTTACAAAAGTTGAAGGATACAGCAAGGAAACAGAGAGACGAAAATAGTACAGCGCAGCACTTCAAGCTCATGAACCCTTGTTTAGACTGATTACTCAAAGCCTGTACTTTGACACAATTAGATCATTTCTGCTGCCAGAAAAGAATACATCAGACATTCTAGGCCAGTAGCTCCACGTAGAAACTTACTAATAATAATAATAATAATAATAATAATAATAATAATAACATCTATCTATTCATTATTCCATTATAGAGTTTCAGAGTGTAAAACTTGATTCCTTCTGAAATAGAAGTAATGCAGAACTAAATCCAGTTCAGATGGAACACCTGTCCATCATAGATTATTATTGTTATCATTGTTCATCCATTTTATCATCATTATAATTTCTGCTCTGTTTTTCATGGAGAGGGATAGGTAGTGACACACTGAGCTGGGCTGTCAGCACCTTCCTATCCACAGCTACTTCCTCCAGCAGACAGATTCTCCTAGGACTGTTGCAAAATATAATCCTCCTGGCATGCCCTGGGTCTGCCCCTCAACATTCTTCCGCTGTGCAGTTCTTTGTACATCCAGGGAGGCCAAACTACCTCATCTGACTTCTCTTGACCTGGAGTTCTACATTAGTTGTAATCTGGTGCCCTTTCCATATTGCTGGACTCCTCACCTAGTCATGGAGAGTAAGCCCAGCAACCCTGCTTACATGCTTCAACTTGGCAATTTGTCCTCAGGATTTTATTCCTTCAGTCAACTCACAGTGCTAGTGATTGTAAGTGAAGATGGAGACATACACTGACTGGTACAACAACAGCTTTTCTCCCACTTTACCAACATGGATAAAACTGCTGACACTGATCCAATTTGTTGAGCAGTCTCACAATGAACTGAGACCTCACTTGTGAGCATAGAAAAGCTCACTTCTTACTCACAGGGAACATGCAACTCTCTTCTTGGAGGGCAGTACCCTACCTCATCTATTTATCATCCCAATGGCACCACAGTTAGTTGAAATGACAAACTAATGAGCCCAATGAGCTACAAAGAGCAGATATGCAACCCATAGGATCCCAAACACACACCCTAGTAACCTCGGCTGCATCCTGATGTCCTCTCCATGAAAATCATGAACAGGACAAGAGACAAGACACTTGGAAGAAACACATGCCTACATTAAAGTGAATTATCTTAATATCAGGTATTCAAGCACAAAATACGTTAATGGTCTGAAGTAGCGACCCATTGCATGATTTTTCCCAAGATACTGTGGCTGCACTCAGGTCCTAATTTGGGATCCTGAGGTGGGTCGTCATGTGGTGGGTGCATGCCCCCAACCTATGCTATGCAACTGTGGAGTGTATGGTGTCACGCAAATGCACTTAGGAGGCAGTCAACAAGCCCTGTAGTAGTGAAACATCACAAGATGAAGGGTTGATTTATGGTACTAACGTCTCTCTCTCTTTTTCATCAGACCAAAAGAAGAAAAATAATCTAATATACACACCACACCAACTTCTGGATTCCCAAGATGGCCGCCCAATGTCACTTCCACACTCAATCCCAGATAAAAATGTCACTTCCAGTCTCCTGCTGATGACATCACTTCCGACTCTCGAGGATGACGTCACACCCGTTACAACATCATCTCCTGCCAAATCATTTCTTCCAACCATCTTATTTCTATATAAAAACGCCACTCTCCCTGTTTCCATATATCAATTGCTTTTATTTTTAAGTATTTTGATCATTTTTTCATCTCTTTTCTTTGCTTTGTCCGCTGGACAATATACGGGGTCATTCCCCAACTCTTTGTTTGTAGTGGAAAGTCTCTTACTTCACGACAATGGTCATAAGCTTTTTCTAAGACTGCAAAGAACACGTAGACAGGACTGGTGAATTATTCTGACTCCTCAGGTATCTGATCAAAGAATTTTTCCAATAATCTCTGCCTGTCTCAACTTCCATCTCTCCAAAGATACATGAGAAGCTCTTCTGGAGATGGAAGTTGAGCATATTCTGAACAGGGACCTCCGCTAGTCCTTCCCAGCTCACCACACTGATCTTCCTGCATCTGAGATGCATTTATGTAATGCTGTCTCCATTTCAACATGTCAACAAAAACTTTTCCAGGGAGGCCGTACAATTTGATCCCTTAGAAGATTTTCAAAAATGTGGCTCACCAACTCAGTCAGTCAGTCCCAAGGAACCATACTGTTACCCTCCTGAAAGACTGAAGAGATGCTTTACCTGAAACTGTTCTATGATTTCCAGTGCTTTCAACATTTTTTGCTCTCCCACTATTGAGTTTTTTTAATCAAAGCATGACCTTAGCCACAGTGATGGACTTAATCCTAAGCAATGCTTCTCCTCTGAGGAAGGCTTATTCAGAGTTTAAGAGTTCCTCGAACTGCTCTTTCCATCTCTTCACGATATCTCCAGTTAAGCTGAATGTTTCCTTTCCCAGGCTCAGAACACCTAGACAGTTTTCCACCTTCCCTTCCTGAATCATCCAATCGTTTAAATCTTTAAAGTCATCCAAAACTCATTCACTATAGCCTCACAAAACTTCACCCCTACATGGATTTTGCTTTGGCCACTCCTGAAGATGCCACCTATCTGGATTGCAAGTACTCTCAGTCAAATATAGAGACCCTTCTGCTAATACTGCATAGATGACCTCATTCTTCAACTTAACAACTTTCATTTCTTCTGGAGCCGACCAGAACATCCTGGGGTTGCTGCCATGACAGGAATCAACAACTTCTTGGCTGCAACTCTTTGCAGCTATCCTTTTTGATATCCAGGGAGGGCTTATGGAGGAAAGTGCAAGAATAATTTCATTTGGTAGATACTTACAAAAGTGATGAAAAGGCTCACCTGGGCCTTAAAATGTTATCAGCTTAGGATTTTGTGCCTTGCAATGTCTGTAATATTTATGTTTTCTAAATGTGCATTGGTATGTTTTATGTTTTTTTTTTTTGCCATGAAGATTCTGTTTATAAGGGTTATTTTTCCTTTTGATTTGATAACGTTCATTTTCATTTCCATCTTGATTTTACTTTTTTCCTCAATGGCGCGTGGAAGCATCACATGACTACAAATGTCACACTGATGACGTCATGGAAGTGAGGCTGCAAATGTGGCAATGGTTATATTAAGCATTATTTCTCACTGGATACATAATGTCTCAAAACTTCTCCTGGAGTAGTTAGGTTTCCACTCAAGTAAGCCCTAGCACTATTTTTTTTTTTATTTAGTTTTAACTTTGTTTTTCCTTTGATATTGATTAATGTCTATCCCCTTTAATTCTTGGTTGCCTGGCTATTCTATGTCACGGTTTTAACCCTTTGCTTTTTCTGATCATGCCTTTGCCTGTGTATTTTATTCCCTGGTTTATTCTGCATTCAGGAGTAATCCTTAAAGGTCTTCTAACTCTGACGGGCTCATTGCCTCCCGAGCTAGAGGTGTCCAAATGAAGTTACATTCAGAACTTAATTGCTGCCCATAACAGTTAATACCGACATATAACGGGTGCAGCTTTTACATGTTTTGCAAGGATTTGTTCATAATGAGGCATGACACCTTTGTTATTGTTCATTAAAATATTTGTCTGTTATTGTATTAGGCCCCTTTATGGACATTTTGTATTTAGTTTTGTTATTTCCTTTCTTTGTTCCTTTCTCTCTCCTTTATATTCTGATATTCTTTTTCTTTTGTACTTCTGCAATTTTTCATTATTGATTCTTCTCATTTGGCCATTCTGTATTTATTTATTACCCATTTTTCTGCAATTAATATTGTTTTGATTTTTGTTTATTTTTTTTTAATTAACTAAATCTTCTCATTAAGTTTCTACAGTGACCAGGTTTTTTTTCTATATGGTGTGGACTATAGGGGCCATATCAGATCTCTCAAACCCCAGACACAACCTCACCACAAGTTTTAAATAAACCAATTTATTTGACGCAATACATTATAAGCAGACATCTTGATCATATATGACCAGCACGATCACATTTGGTTGTCCTCTCCTCCACCCTTCTCCTTCCTGGTTAGTTTTGTCCTTCCTCCATGCTTGACTTTCACTTTCTGAGTAAAGTAGAATGGCCTTATTTATGCTGGACCTGAGAGTACTTCTTGTGTCACAGTGTCACACCCAGAAAGCCCTTCCAGGTGAGGCAGAACCTTCCTAAAGTAAGGGATCATCCTTCCTACAGTTCACTTCCATGAAACCTGGCAGGGCTGCCCAGTCAGACTATCACTCCCATGCCCATGTGTACAGTCATGCTTGGGGTGGCTTTCCCATGTTGGGGCACCCCAAGAAGCAGTCCTCTTTCATTAATTCTTTATTACAACCTCTCAACCAGGCAAAGAATTATCCATGGATGCCAGCATGTCCATAACCTATTTTACTACAGCTTCCCTCTCTGTTTTGTATTTAGAGGCTATAATAGTAACAACACTATATAATGCACTTGGCATCTATTTCCATTGTAAAATAATAATGGATTTGTAAAGCATCCAAAAAATCTGGAGTTCCAAGAGCAGCAAAGCCCAAACAGCGAGAAGGATAATGAGAAAAATGCATGCCAAAACACTGTAGGTAATGCAGCTCACTAACACACATTCAAATACCCTTATATCCTGCAGTAATAAAGGTTATAGGTGTTTAACTCTTTTAGGGATACATATTTTTTTTCCTTTTGTCCCAGTGCTGAATATTTTCATTAAAAACTCAGTTCTTTTGAAGCAATAGTTACACACATAAATCAACATAAAATGCTTATTTCTGACAAACATCACTCTGTTTTATTTTCCATGAGCCTCTACAGTGTGTTTACTTAATACATTCTTATTGCATACCTGCTTTCTCATCACTCATAAGCTGAAAGGCACTTTCTGGAACAGAAGCCTGAACTAGACAAGTGGCCGGTAATCTGTAGTGCCCACTAGCATGCTGTGTTGTTTGGTGGAGTCCAGTAGCCAGCTTGTCTCCCACTAATCTATGTCTGTGTAGTCCTGCCAGGGCCAACGTTGCTGTAGGTGTGTCAGCTACACGAGCGGGTTCAGCTCTACGATCATCTAGGACCTAATCAGCTGTGTGCAGTTCACCTGATGTAGGTACCTGTCTTTCATTTTCACTTTCCAAATCATTTGCATCAAAATCAGTGTTTGTGTAGACCTCCCAGGCAAATGTTGCTGTAGGCCCGACAACTGCATGATCAGCTGGGGACCGATCAGCTGATACAGGTACCTGACTTTCATTTTCGAATCTCCAGATTACTTACATCAAAATCAGAGTTCGATAAGTCAGAGTCTGATTCAGCAATAATTAAGAATAAATAAAAATAAATAAACAATATGCATGGAGTATTTTGCTTTGTGCATTCGCTCGATGTCGTTGCCATTCTAGATGTTGTTTGCACTACGCCATTCCTGCATAAGCAGGCATTCAACGATAAGTCAACAAGTCTAATAGTCCTGCATGAAGGGTCTACCAATAATGTAACAATGAGTTTTATCGACGTTTATAGCTTTTACCACCCTCAACCCCTTGTGTCGACAAAAGTCGACATCCGCCCTTAAACAGTTAAGAGTTAATTGGAAGCTAGTAAATGAAATAAATAAAATATTCAGATAAAAAGGTGCTGAACCTATAGTTTATTTAGTAATTATAATTGGCTGCACTCAGGCCTGGATGACAAGAAATAAAGGAAAAAAGCTTGGCGCCTGGATGTCAGAAAGATTTGGAATATTCGATTCCTTTGTGTGTGTGATTTTTCTGTTTAGCTCTTTTGTCAGGAATGAAGTCATTTTTCATTCTAGTTTATTTTTAACTGTTGTGAAGGATTCCTTCAGTAACCTAATCACCGGTGGCATTTTCTGTGTTCAGTTTTGAACACACCACAGATTGTTATAGCATGTGTTTGTAGGGCTTTTCAGCTGGCTATTAATTTATGCATTTATGGTTGCTATTTTGATAGTTTTATTTGGCCACTGTTTAAGCTACATCTTACCAACAGTGGAGTAATCTATCTAATAAATCTAACAATTTATTATTATTATTTAAAGATTGCTTTTACTGTAAGTTATGAATTGATTAGAAGCTACTATAATGTTTCAGTTGGCATTGCCTATTGTTTGTCAAACTTTAGGTTATATACCACTAGAAGGAAATAAGTTTTATATATAGCCTCAGAGGATATGCTTGATTAATAAACTTTAGGGGCTAAGTAGCTGGTCTTAACGTGTGTTGCATAAATAATATTTCATGCCACTTAGCCTCAGAGGCTAGCTGCAAGTAAGTATGCTTCAGAAGTTAGGCAGCTTAACTTAACAGGTACATTTAATTCAAAGCCTAACTATAAACAGAAAACTTATCAGTTATGAATAATCAAACTGTGAACCCTAGAGGCCAGTGGTGGAGCTAGCTTGGTGAAGGCCCCTGAGCAGCGTCCTGAGTTGGGTCCCTCCTGACTATCATAACTGTTAGTAAATGAAACGCAACTAGATCCTAGGGGCCGGCTGGGCAGTGGTGTCCGTGACCATGTCACTATCAGATCACACAAACACAAAAATAAAGTCAATTGTGGGAATAGAATGTGGGAGGTGTGGGTAATAATAGTATTAGTACATAAATATATGTAAGATGTGGACCCGCTTGCTTTTCCAAGACAACTTTGTGAAGGAAGATGATTCAAAAGTAATGTAAGCTAGAAAGTAGAAACTGCTATGTGCTATAAAATGAAGCAATTTCAATTTGTAACTAATTAAAATGACAACACCGGCTGACAGGATACTACTACACCATCAACCTGTTTTACACAAGTTCTGAGAAAATGGACATCATAAAGTGAGCTGTCAATGGTTCCAAGAAATTTGCCTTGTCAGTAGGAAATTGCTTGGTCATATATATTGCTTGTTTGTCTTTAGTAGTTTCTCCATTTTAAACGGTTTTAGCAGATAGCACCTGACCGCTACTTCCAGACTTGGTCGTTGCAACTATTTCACTCACTGCACTGTCTGCATAACATGCTTGCAACCACTGCGACGATTCACCAGCACCAGCACTCTCAGTTACCACTGCTGGCCCTTGCGCAGTTTTTAGAAAGGTAGAAATCTTCGTAAGCTTAGCATTTTTCAATTCCTGTTGCAGGAGTGCCTTATGTGTAGCAGCACCACTCTTATAATGTTTCCCGGGTCTGACTGACATGGTGTCATTTGGTGAGCGTATAAAATGCGTCAAATTGTTCAAATATTTGGCATTTGCCGACTAACAGAGACCATAACTTAACAAAACAGAGTTGCTATAATTTACCCTTTACGAGTTCGAAATTCGAAAACTGTTGACATCAAATCAAAGTACAAAAGTAACAATTATCGTATTTACGTGTGTACCATGCACACATTTAGCATTAGAAAATCAGGAAAAGTAATTCTGTAATGTTTACTTCTTCTGCTTGGCCTCGCTCGCTCGCTCTCTCTAAACGCTTCCTATACAATCACAACACGCGTCGTACATGGGGCAAAATGATTTTCACGATTTTCTTTGTAAAAATTAGGGTGTGCATTTTATATGAGGGTGCATAGTACACACGTCCACTTGTGAATTTCTCCTTGGGATTAATAATCTGTCTATTGTCACAAGAACGAGACATGGACAGATAAAGAGTTGGGGCAGCCACCCGTATAATATAGTATCCTGGCTGCAAAAGGTCGTTTTCTCAAAATAAACAGCACGGAAGTGCATTCAACGGAGTCCAGTACAAGACTGAGGAAACAAAGGAAAAGGGGCAGGTTTTAAAGGGGGAGACAGGAAGTGAGGTCATATGGATCTGGCACGTGGTCTTCCACCATTGGTTCGTAGCCGGAGGTGACATCAGAGGGACTGGAGCTGGTGTGGCCGACTTCCATTGGCTCAGTCCCGGAAGTGATGTCAGGAGAGCCAGGTGAAATCCCCCGGGGATGGTCTACAGGCAAGGGAGAAAAAGAGTCAGTGCACTCTGCCACACCCCGGCATGCCTCCGAACTGCCTTCACTCAAGCCCTTTAGCTGCCTCCCATGCGCACGTGTGTGACACTATCTATCTATCTATCTATCTATCTATCTATCTATCTATCTATCTATCTATCTATCTATCTATCTATGGCACGCCAAAGGTCGCCAGATTTGGGAATGTGCATTTCTCTGTAAGGCGCACTAGAACGTGTTGTGCCTCCAATTAGGCTCCGAGCCTCTGAACTCCTGAAGTCTCAATTTGTGTAAACTGTAAGCCTGCCAAATACGTATATCATCACGGATTGGATTGAACTGGCCTGGTGATGATGAAAACATGTAAATAAAACTGTGAATTATTAATGCAATGAACTGTGCAAGTGATTGAAGTTATTACATTTTTTTTATTCTATATGGCCCTGAGTAAGCTCCCAGAGAAAAGCATAATACACCTGATAGCATAGTGAAAGATCAGACGTAATCCACAGTAATTAACAATTTATGAAATAGCAATCTCAAATTTATATACAGTAACAGAAACAAAATAATCGCAAAAAGACAGTACATGGTGAATAATGACCAATAACACAGATGTGTTCTAGGAGATTGCCCTAGAATCTTCCAAATCGCACTTGTGTCCAAGACCTTTTTATTTTCACCTGACTATTCTCTATAATCTCTTGCAGTTAGATATGCTGTAATTGTCGTACCAGACCATAGTGCAGCTGGTCCAAACACTCCCTATGGTGCCTCTGTAAAACATGATGAGAAGGAGAGATGGGGGAGCTTGCTTGCTTCAGTCGTCTCAAAATCTGCACTCTCTGCTGTGTCCTTTTTAGTTAAAGAAGTGGTATTGTTAGTCCATAGGAGTTTCTTAGTTTTGTGTACACTGAGGCACTCTTTATAGTCTCCACAGACACTTGCCCTTTTATTAATATGGATTTAGTGAGCATGAATTAAATAATTGTATTTAGCATTAAATGAAATTGAAAAACCAATTAAACAATGAACATTAGGAGAAAATAATAAAGAAGACTATCAAGAAACTACCAAAACATCTTTTCATTATTTAAGTGAATTCACTGAAATTGGTAGGTGGAAAGAATCAAATCAGTAAAGTGAATTGAAATGCCCATCACTATTAGGTGCTAAAAACCTTTTAAATTCAATATCTGCTAAAGAGCAGGAGGCGTTAAGCACATCAGCTAGCAAACTAATGGCACAGCAGAGTGTTGAGACATGTAGTAGTCTTAAATATTCCTCTCAGGGAACTGCAGTCCTAATGACCACAACACCTCAGAGTCTTAATTCATAATGAGCTCCCACCCTCAAAGCTTAAAAAATAATTACAACTAGAGGACAAGTAAAAATGGAAAACATTCAATAAAACGCAAACAAGATAATAGTAAGCACTGGGAAAAAATAAAAAATATCATGAAAAACAAAGATAGGAGAAAGGGTTTTCTTGCTAAAAGCTTCTTGTCACTCTGCAATGCATATTTTTGTGTTGTTTACCATTTGTATGTCGTCTACAATTTTTCATCTTGGATATTACATTTGAAACTATTCACATTTTTTACTTATTACGTTCAATTCATATAAATAAAGAATAAAAAAGTACAGCTGATCAGACGAGACAAGACTGGTGATATCCACAGCAATTTACATTTCATCCTCTTTGTGTATTACTCTTAACGCAGCTTATAAATTGCAGCTTGTCTAATGCAAGGAGCCTGTGAAAATTCTAAAATCCGTGTCTTAGAATCATTCACTCTCCGAAGAAAACTGAAAGCAATTACTTTTATCAGAAGGGTTACAATACCTGCAAGCTGAATAGTCACCTTTTCCAACACCCTTGTCTTGCCACTCGGCTTTTTTCAGAATCCAAAGCTGTTTATCTGCGATCAGCATATTGCTGGATACCCAGCCATGTTCAAAGTATCATTTTTCACTTTATTGTGTGCCGGATTCCTTCTTCCAGGATCCCTGGCAATGTATTTAACTTTCCGTTTGCGCTCCTAAGCTTTCGAGTCGAAAATTAAATGATGTTTTTAATTTAAAGCAAAACATGAAGCACACTAATCTAAGCTTCAGAGGTTCAGGCTTCAGTGGTGTAGCCATGAATTCATTTTTGGTGGGAAAGAAGGAGCAGGAATCCTCATTATTGTGATTTTGAACTCATTATGACTTCAAGCTCAGTTAGTTGGTCCTTTCATAAAATATATTCCAGGGGGTCTAAACTCAAACTGTTCCTGGCTACATATACGGTTGAATGGCACACTGGGTTGTTGCTGCTGGATGACAAATAACTTCAGTGATCTCATCTTGGCTTCTTGAGTAAGCTTGAGAAGCTCATCTTTGTCCACTGCTTTCTCTCTGCTGAAGAGACCAAGCATGATACGCTTCATGGATGGAGAGATCTACAGCAGTGTGGTAAAATGAGGTCCGCAGCTGATTGCCTTTTTATATAAATAGTTGCCACACTCACGGCTTTATGGAGGGGATGTGGTAGTGTGGCGGGAGCAGTTCCCAAGTGCAATGCGGCGTATAAATTTCCACACTTAAGTGCACAGGTGAGGATCACCTGTCTCCATAATTGATGCCAGGAGTTGCTAATCACCACATCTGTGCCACGTCCCCATATAAAAAGAGAAGCACGAGTGCGAGGAGGAAAAGGAAGAGCAGTCTCGGACAGGACGATCCGACTACCCAGAGAGAAATGCAGCACGAACAGAAGCCCTGTGAAGGAGCGTAGGTCGTGGCACTCTAGGGTCTGATCCTCCCCACTGATCAAAGGTGCGGATTGCAGCAAGCTTGGCTGATGACCTTCCCAGGGATCCGAGGTATGACTGCCTGTTTGAAGGATGATGGGAGGAGATCCGATCTGGCAGACGCTGATGGGGGGAGCCAAGATAAGGGTCGAGGGATGAAGATAATGGCTGCTGAGTCTCTGCCGGCTGTGTGGGTTATGGGTGAGCAGGGGAGATGAAGAAGGAGGTGGGCTGGGAACCTCAGTCACTGAAAAGAGCATGACAGACCCAGACAGAGACTGTGTTTTTAACCTCTGCTTTTAATGGATTTATCCATTTTGATTTTTACCTCCACGCTTCAACTCATTTTATGGATTATTGATTTACTTTTTGGGAGCACTGCACTTCTGGAACACTTGTTTTGATTTTTGTTTAAAAAAAGCCCCTAAGACTTTTGCACCTTCACCTTGCTTCGTTTGGTGTCCTCATTGCATAGCTCATCCCGGGCATGACTATCGACAGTGCTGGGTTCAAGAGGCTCCCAAATGGGAAGAGAGCGTCTGGAGCAGACCTGCAGTAGAGTATGATGCCCACTGTGCTGAACTTGCGGAAAGGCCAGCAAAGTAGGAAAACACCAGGCAAGAATAACAGAAAGGCACAGGAGCTGTAGTGACCAGATGGAGAGGCCTAATAAGAGTTTGAGCCACAGTTTGAGCTTTTGACAAAGGTAAGCCAAACCACCTTACAGAAGGTCATGGCAGTTAAAATGAGCCACGTCGGAGCATTTTTGAGATTGTTTTTAGGGAACTGCTTAGATAGATAGATAGATAGATAGATAGATAGATAGATAGATAGATAGATAGATAGATACTTTATTAATCCCAAGGGGAAATTCACAATGAATGAATTGAATGATCCATGTCACCATGAACTGTTTGTGGAAAGAAATGACAGGAATTGAGTCAGGGTGCCTATAAAAACTATTCACCCACCTACCCTTTGGAAGGTTTTACTTTTTATTGTTGTACAAAACTGAGTTATAGAAAATTTGGATTTTTTTATACTAATCAACAGAAAAAGACTGCAATGAGATCTAAATTAATTACAAATATAAAACACAAGATACCTGATTACAGAAGTATTCACCCCCTTCCAGTCAGTATCCAGTATTTGCTGCTTTGGCAGCCATGACAGCCTTGAATTAGTGTGCTCAGGCCTCCATTTTGTCTATAAGCTTTGCACAACTCCACACTGTCACTTTTCTTTGCACATCTGGACGCAGGAAGTCTTCCACATTCTTGTTTGCAGGCTTCATGGGGTTCATGAGTGCGCAGCTTTTCTCATGTGCAGCCACAAACTCCCAGTTAGACTGAGATCTGGACTCTGACTTGGCCACTCCAGGACATTAATGTTGCTGTTTTTAAGCCATTCTTGTGCAGCTTTGTCCTTACATTTGGTGTTCTTGTCTTGCTGGAAAACAAATCCTCACTCAAGGTTCAGAATTCTTGCAAATGGCATCCGGTTTTCCTTCAGGATTTTGCTGCATTTATTTTACCCTCACAAGGCTTTCAGGGCTTGCTGCAGAGAAGTATCACCACAGCCTCACGCTGCCACCATCATGCTTCATAGTAGAGGTGGTGTGCTTTTGATAAATGTGGAGTGTTCAGCTTACACCAAGCTGTACTGTGTTTTCCATCCTTTCTCACTTGTGATACCCCTCTGTAGTATTATTTAGAGGCAGGCCATTCCTTTACCCGGGCTACATTGCCCTCGATTTCCATTTTCAGAGCATTAATACTTAAAAAATTACATTTCAGGAACAAAGGACACCCAGATCTCTTTGTTGCCATGTTTAATGCCACGGAAAGACTAGGAAATTATTTTTGGTGCCTGTATATGGGATACACAAAGAATCCAGACCTTTATTAAGCCTGTCAGTGCGCCTATATCCAAAATGATCCTTTAGCTAATTAATATCAGTTTTGTTTAAATATAGTGCTCATATCATCCAACAGCCAGCATGGAGCACAGTTCCTAGCTAATGGAGAACACTCTGTCCTGGACTCCGTCATGTTGTCGGTCCTTTACTCCATTCCTTTTTGACAAATTTGACAAATATTTACCAGCCAACATTGCAAGTTAAGTGCGATTCTCTAATCAGCCAATCATGTGACAGCAGAGCAATGAATTATTTATGCAAATACAGGTCAGTAGCATCAGTTAATGCTCACATCAAACACCACAATGGGGAAAGAAATGTGATCTCAGTGATTTCAGACATGGAATGACTGTTGATGCCAGGCGGGCTGGTTTGAGTATTTCAGCAACTGCTGATGTCTTGGGATTTTCATGCACAACAAGCTGTAGAGTTTACTCAGAATGAGAAAAGCTAAAAACATCCAGTGAGTGGCAGTTCTATGGATGGCAATGCCTTATTGATGAGAGAGGAGAACGATGAGACAGGTTTGATCTGATAGAAAGGCCACAGCAACTCAGATGACCACTTGGTACAACAGTGATGAGCTGAAAAGCATCTCAGAATTTACAACCCATCGAACCTTGAGGTGAATGCGGGTTACAACAGCAAAAGACCATTTTGGGTTCGACTCCTGTCAGCCAAGAACAGAAGGCTGAGGCTGCTGTGGGCACAGGCTCAACAAAACTAGAATGGAAAAATGAGGTCTGGTCTGATGAATCTCCATATCTGCTGAGGCCCACGGACAATAAGGTCAGAATTTGACACCAACATCATGAATCCATTTGTCAAGAGTCCAGGCTGGTGGTGGTAATGTAATGGTGTGGGGAATGTTTTCTTGGCACACTTTAGGCCCATTAATGTAAAACAATCACCACTTGAATACCACAGCCTATCTGAGTTTTGTTGCTGACCATGTGTAGTCACATTTTTTTCAGTCTTCTAATGGTTACTTTCAACATATTAAAGCACCATGTCACAAAGTAGGAGTTTGATGAACATGACAAGGAGTTCAGTGGCCTTCCTAGTCATCAGATCTGAATCCAGTAGAACACTTTTGGGATGTGATAAAACGTGAGAGTCACAATGTGAATGTACAGCTGACAAATCTGCAGAAATGATGTGAGGCAATAAGAGTCTGTCAACATGGACCAGAATCCCAAAGGAACATTTCCAGCATTATGTGGAATCCTTGCCATGAAGAACTGAGGCTTTTCTGAGAGCACAAGGAGGGCCTACCCAGTATTAGCAAGATGGTCTTAAGCATTCCTACTAACAGTGTTCCTAATGATATCTTCAGTGAGAATACATATCTATATAAATATATATAATAATATGCTAGGGGGCTTCACCCTCTGCTCACTTTGCTTGCCAACCCCCCAGTCTGCACTACGCACCAGCCACTTTGTGTCCTATTCCATTATTTCACCGAGTAATAATTTACATCTGTTTGCGCTAATGCGATCTTTACTATAATTTTTTCAAGACTCACGAATTTTCGTACATCCATTACCTCTAACCTGCTCTGCATGTGTATCACGCCAGCGTTTTTGAATTCTTTATGACGTTCTACTTTTTCATCTACTCTTTGTCTTTTATTTCCAGCCTCGGGTGTGGTTAAACTTCCTGGCACAAAGTCTCATCTCGTGGGGCATGAAAGTATTTCTCTGAAAAAGTCACATCTCGTAGCAGGCTAAAAAGTCTTGTCTTGTCCTAGGAATTTTTTATATAATAGAGGGATATGCAACTAAGTAATGTACAGTATGCATGACCTGCTGTCCCTATCAGGGTCCCTTTCCTGGCTGGGAGGCCATGGTCCATCTCTGTCAAGTACCAAACATGCCCACTTGTATTTTGTCTTTTTTTATCAGCCTTCTGACATGGGCAGAGAACATTTTGCCCTTCTTTGTGCCCACTCACCTCCATGGTCTACATTACAATATATATATCGCGACACCTGGAAGTGCCATCAGAAGACTATCAGGAAGCAGCTGGAGCACATCCAGGGCATTATAAAGGGGGCCGCCTCACTCCAGTAGGTGAGCCAGAATCGGGAAGAAGGAGATGAAGCTTGTGTGTGGAGGAGTAAAGGCAGCAGAAAGAGAAGAAGAGTGAAGAAAAAAAGAAGGGACTGAGTTTGGGCTGATTAGAGAACTGTGTTGTTTGCAGAAATAAGAGAAGGCAATAAAAAGTGTGTGTTTTGGACATTTGGTGTCTGTCTGTCTGTGTAGAGGGTGCTGTCTTTCTATATATATATAAATATATCTATTATATAAAAAAATTTTGGGTCAAGACGTGATCATCTCGGGGAGACGCTTTTAAGTCCCGCGACACAAGGAAGTGAGCCAAAAATACAGCTGCTGTACAGGCTTTTAAATGATCGTCACGCAGAACACGCAGCTCGTATACTATATACTGTACATACTGTAAATATATATATATAGATACATATATATATATATATATATATATATATATATATATATAAAACACAGGGTTCTTCTAAGGGTGAAACAAACACAAGTATTCTCCCTTCTCTCTTCTTCCTTTCCATCCACTCCATCAGGCCCGACTCCTTGATACCCAGAGTACTTCTGGTGCCAGGGCATTGCCCATCAATCAGAAGTATAGTAAAGTTAGGGTTACAAACCCACATAGCACCCCTTGGTGGCACTCATAGAACCCAGCAGGGTTGCTCCAAGAAACAACAATTCCCAGCATACTCTGAGGGTGTCTAAATGGGTACTTTAGCCAAGGGATGCTACTCTCAAGCGTATTGGGAATACAAATAGAGCAGATTTCCTTCCCTTGTGTCTCTATTATACTGGCAATCCACCCACCTGGTAAGGATTTTCGGTCCACCCCAGCCAGGATGCCAGTGTACCCACTTCAACACAGGCATTGTCTGCCAGCCTTATGGCCAAGGTAGGGCATTTCTCACCTTTCTTCTTGTTACTCTAGTCAGTTGTCCTCTCGGGCAGGTAGGGAACCTCAGCCCATGCTGGTATGGATGCCCACACATGCATGATGGTCCATCACAGTATATATATGATTGACGGTTAATGCCTAAGACTGACAGCAACCTTAAGGATTGTGGGTATAATCTGGTGTGAGTGCCAGAAGAGAAGAGTGAGAACAGCAGCTGTGCCAGAGGTTCTTTATTGCCCTGTTTGTATTTCCAAGGCAGTGAGTGTTTATATGCCCTGAACAGAAGGCAGCTGGGTGCCAGTAATATCTAGGATGTCTACTGGCCAGCATCATAATTGACTGCGGTGTTTTTTGTACTTGTATAAACTCAAGATGTATTATTGCTCACATGATACGTAAAAAGGCTTCCATATAAGGAGCAAAGGGATCCCATTTACTGCATCATCGCCTATCTAGGACACATCCTGCACCAGACCCGTATTCAGCTTATGCCAGCAAGGACAGATACTCCTTGATGTGCTGTAAGCTGCAGAGTATTAAGGACTCTTTCTATTTTAGCTTTTTTGGATCTCCAGAGAACATGCTGTGATGCTACCTGCGCTCGCTCAAATCCATAACATAGTAATGGAAATGTTTATAATGAGATTCTGCGGTTATGCAGCAGGAAATAATACATTTACAGAGTTTTCTCAAAGGTCCTTGCTTATAATAAATGTGGCCTCCTAGAATTAGCCATTTTACACCTTAGAGGTTGGCCATTTTAACTTTTAGTTTGTAAAGCCTTTTGTAAGAAAAAAGCAATATTTGCAGATTTTTTGCAAGGTGAGAGGCAACTGTCCTACAAATTTATAAGGGGCTCCATAATTTGGAATGGCAGGTATAGTGCTGTTATTGATGTTACGATCTTGAGAGTTCCCAAGCAAGTCCTGAACAATTTCCCCGAAACTTAAAGGGTCCCGAACTTAAAGGGTAAACACCATCAAAAAAATTATATAACACAGAGGGCCACATACAATCTTTATAAATAAAAGCACAAACATCAGCTCCGAAGAACATGATGGCAAAAAAGAAGAGCAAGAAATCTTAAGAACAGCCAGAGCACAAATACAGAGCACAGAGGTGAAAAATCCGGTAAATAACAAAGCACAAGAGAATCACAAAAACAAGAACTCACCTCCCTCAAGCACATTCTAATGAACTGCAAGGGACTGGGGACCTCCACCATTATAGCGCTGAAGGCAGTCCCCACAAAACACAAGGGACATAACACAGGCAGGGGGAATACAACAAATAAACAAAAGTAACATTTATGTAAAATCAAAGACTCAAAAAAGACAAAATAAGAACTTGAACCCCAGCAAGGGGGGAACCATGGCTGAAATATAACAGATACAGCTTTCCTTTTATTATTTCACTGTTAAAATGGACAAAGTTGTATGTATATACCTACCTCTCGTCACACGAATGATTATTTTTCTTGTTAGGTCAAGTGATGTCCTGAAGACAACTGCATAATTATTGTATTTTATTGTATTTTCCATTAAGTTTGTCAAATGCATTTAATGTTCACGTGTCATGCAGTATACTGCTGTCATTTTGGGGCACTGTGGAACTGTACCCACCTGAGGTATATACACCAGTCAGCAACAACATTAAACACCCAGGCCTAATATTGCGTCGGTCCACCTCAATCCTCCAAAACAGCTCTGACCCATCGAGGCATGGACTCCACAAGGCCTCTGAAGATGTTCCACGGTTGCTGGTAGTAGCAATTCCTTTAGGGTCCTCTAAGTTGCAAGTTGGGTCCTCCAAGGATCGGACTTGTTTTTCCAGCACATCCCACAGATGTTCAATCAAAACGAGCTCTGGGGAATTGAGAGGCCAAGTCAACACCTTCAGCTCAAACCAATCCTCAATAACGTTTCCAGTGCGACAAAGCTCATTATTCTGCTGAAAGAGGCCACTGCCACCAGGGAATGTCGTTGCCATGAAGGGGTGGGTGTAGTCTGCAGCAATCTTCCCACCAGATTGCAGTTTCCTGTTTCACTTGTAACTCCAGCTCTTTCTTAGAACATATGGCTGCAATACCTTCCTGACGCTGAACCTTTCATCCTCACTCATTTTGAGTTTTAAGTGTTTTTTTGTATCTTTTTTAAGTTATTGTAGCTTCCCTGTTTTCCATATCCGTTACTGAGATGTGATGGTCGTAGCCCAGCAGATATATTCATGTGTTATTATGGTGATGTTGAGCTTTACTAAATTAAAGCTAACATTGTAGAACATTTAAATAACAACAAATTTCAGCAATTAACATTTAGGATATTTCATAGACTACAAGTGTTTTTGTTTCTTTTCATTTAAATGAATGGATTTTGTTATTTAGTGTTTTGAGCCATGCATTTAAGCAACTTCAGTTCTGCCTGGCATTAATAAAACATTTTCACTATGCTAAAAACAAATCATATTGGATCAGTTTTTTTGGGGGGAAGACTTAAAAGGTATGTTGTCACCTTGTTGTGGTGTCCTAGTGGCCTTGGGGACTCAGGTAGCCAGGAGGTTCAATCATACTGGATTTGTCTCAGGTGAAGACTACACTAAGGACAACACCTGGTCCTTCAGGCCGGGGTCTGGGTATGGAGGCAGCAACCTCATCCTGTAAAAAACATGATTCTGTTACAGAGATCAAGACATATGCAAATGTTAATAACAACACACAGATCCTTGAGGCATGTGGCACAGCCAAGTAGCAGTATGACCACTTGTGAAAGGTAAAAGTGTGACAGACAGTCTGTTCGGTCCCATGGAGCATGGAATGAGGCATTGGAAACAGCACAAGTCCCCAACGAGATGAAGAAATATGGGCTGGGCATCACGGGAGTGAGTGAGTGCTGATGGACAGGTTTAGGGCACCTTGTGATCAATGATGGTTCAGTAATCCTGTAGTCTGGGCATGAAAGTCAACATCGAGACTTTGGCCCTCATAGTTTTAAAGGAGAAGGCATGCTTAGATTCAAACCACTGTAAACTCACCATCATGCAATGCAACTCACCAACAAATGAAGCTGAGGAGAAGGGCAAAAAAGACTGGTATGAAATATTACAACACACAGTCTCTAAAGCCCCTTGTCATGATCTGCTGCTGGTCATGGGTGACATGAATGCTAAGGTTGGAGCTGACAACACCAACTGTGATAGAGCTATGAGAAGCCAAGGCCGTGGGGAAATAAATGACAATGTCAGTAGGCTTGTTGACTTCTGCTTGGACAGCAACCTAGTGGTCGGAGGCACCATCTTCCAACACAAGGACAGCCACAAGCTGACATGGAAGTCACTTGATGGTTACATGATTAACCAGATTGACCACATCCTGGTCAATGGAAAGTGATGCAGGTCCCACCAAGATGTCAGTGTGTGTCAAAGGTGCAGATGTCGACAGTGACCATTATCTTGTGTAAAGTACCATCAAATTCAAGCTTCGCAAGGTGAGTCAGCGACATAAACAGCTAGATGTTGCCAAGATCAAGTGCTCTCAACCCAATAGGGAATTTGTACTGGAAATGAGGAAGCGTTTTAGTGTCTTTGATGAGACAGCAGATAGGGACCCAAATATTAACACCAAGTGGGAGGCCATCAAGATGACCTATGTTGATGCATCTATCTATCTATCTATCTATCTATCTATCTATCTATCTATCTATCTATCTATCTATCTATCTATCTATCTATCTATCTATCTATCGAGACTTAGGATACAGGAAAAGGAAACACAAGGAGTGGTTAACATATGGAACTTGGTGGAAAACAGAAGAAAGAAAACAACTTAAATCTAAGATGCTCAGTACTAAGTCACCAAGGCTCCAAAAACAAGTCCAGAAACCCTAAGTCCAAAGAAAGGGAGGTGAGGAAGAGCACCAGGAAGGTAGAGGAGATGGTTAGCCAGGCTGGTGGTGCCACAGAGAGAGGTGAATGTAGTGCTGTATATAAGATCATTAAATCTTTCAGGGCTGATATCAACTTTTGTCAAAATTCACGGATAGAGGACAGTAATCAGCTGTAAAGTGCAACAAAACTCACCCTTACGTTTTAGTTTGACTCTTTTTGCTAGAAGGAAAGCTTTGTTGATTTAACCTCAATTCCCTACGCATGCACGAGTAGTGAAGAGCAAACAACTTCTGAAATGGCACCAACATCTGGCGAGAGACCAAAGCGAATGTGCAAAGCAAAATACTCCATGGACGTTTTACGTAATTTCGTGGAATAGGACTCTGACTTGTCGAACTCTGAGACATCTGGAGATGGAGATCAAAAACAAAAGTGAGGTACCAGCATCATCTGAATGGTCCCCAGCTGATGCACCTACAGCAGTGTTTGCCTGTGAGGACCACCAATTATGATGACAAGAGGTACAAACCAGATTGCGTCACACTGCGACTGCCACCACCACCCACCTGCAGTACGAAGACAGCCAGGCAGCTGGCCCACCATGCATTCCTGCTGACCATTGAGGTGCTCCCAACGCAGCCACTGCTTCCAGAGATGCCAAACATGCGCCAACAGCAGCCACGGCACGTAGCAACAGATATTTTATGTTGATTTATGTGTGAAACCATTGCTTTGTGTGCTTTTCAGAAAACTGAGTTTTTTGGAAGAAATATTTAGAAATATTTATCAGAGTTAAATAGCTGTGTGGTGGTAACAAGAACCAGCTTGCCCCAATTGAAGACAACAATGCCAACACCCTTTCAACTTTACATGAACAAGCCAACAGATGGGTACAACACTTCTGGGAAGTACTCAGCAGGCCTTAGCCAGAAGATCCTACCAATCCTCTACCAGCATCAGATGTTCTGGACATTGACATCAGTCCCCCAAATGAGTCTGAAGTCAGACGTACCATCAAAGCAATCAAGAATAGGAAGGCACCTAGAATCGACACTATCCACGCTGAGATGCTCAAAGCAGACCTCACCACATCTACCAGAGTGCTCACTGACCTATCTGGGAGAGAGACATCATCCCTGAAGACTGGTCTAAACACCCAACTATCAAGGCCAACTTCCAAATTTGTGACAACTGATGGGACATCACACTACTTTCAATATCATCAAGAGTATTTTGCAGAATTCTTCTGGCCAGAACTGAAGTAGCCAATGACACCAGGCTGAGACAAGAGCAAGCTGGTTTCAGGAAGGGGAGAGGTTGTGTGGACCAGATTTTTGCCCTGA
This sequence comes from Polypterus senegalus, assembly GCF_016835505.1. NCBI lineage: Eukaryota > Metazoa > Chordata > Cladistia > Polypteriformes > Polypteridae > Polypterus > Polypterus senegalus. The sequence goes on from NC_053166.1 coordinate 144,087,988, forward strand.
GAAACATCATCGAGCAATGCCTGGCATGGAATGCTTCCTTATACATCAATTGACTTCAAAAAGGCCTTCAGCAACCTACACCATGACACCTTATGGAAGATCTTGTGTGTTTATGGAATCCCTCAGAAGATGGTTACACTGATTGCACTGTTCTATCTGCAGTTTGAGTGTAGCGTCACCTTAGATGGCAACCTATCTGAATGATTGCAGTGAAGTCAGGGGTATGACAAGGATGCATCATCTCACCAGTCCTGTTCATGGTAGCCATTGACTGGGTCATAGACAGCATCAGACAAGCCTAGATGCATACAGTGGACTCTCCTCGAACAGTCAAAGTCAAAGTGAACTTTATTGTCATCTCAACCATATACAAGTATACAGATAGACGAAATTGTGAAGCTCAGGGTCCACAGTGTAACAACATGATGTGCAAATAGTAAATTAAAAATAGAATAAAAATTACAAAATTTTAAATTAAAACACAAAGAAGACAAGATATTGTGCAAAGATAGGACAAAAGAAGTAGCAGCATTATTGATTTGTAAGATATGTAATATAATAAATAAATGAATAATAAATAATAGATATAGATAATACAGAAATTATCAGTGTATGATAATAGTTGTTTAAGACGTGTGTAAACAATGACAGGTCAGAATGTTTCATAGCAGAAGGATATCAAGAGTGTCAAAATCCTTAAAGGTCAGTATGAGATTTTCAGTTCTTTTCTACATGCACACTCATCTTTGCAGGATAGTGGTTTTCATGTATACAAGTTCTGTTTTTAGTGGTGGTTAAAGCCGTGTGGAAGGTCCCAAGGGGGCAGCCTGGTGTTAAGGAGTCTAACAGCTTGGGGGTAAAAACTCTCCTGCAGCCTGGCAGATTTGGCTTTGATACTGCAGTATCTTCTCTTGGATGGCAGAAGTGTGAAAAGTCCATGTGAGGGGTGTAAGGGGTCCTGCACAATGCTGCAGGCCTTGCGGACACTGCGTTTGTAAAATATGTCCTGTAGTGAAGGGAGAGACACCCCAATAATGTTCTCTGCTGTCTTCACTATCCTTTGCAGGCGCTTGCGGTCGGATATGTTGCAGTTGCCATACCAGACAGTGATGCAGCTGGTCAGGACACTCTCTACAATGCTGCAGCTAAGTACATTAAGGCACAACTAGGTAAAGCCTGCTGTGCATTTGCTAGACCCCAACCGATCAGGAAATCTGCACAATATAGCATCAGAACAAAGTTGAGGCTATACAACAGCAATGTCAAATCTGTTCTGTTGTACTGGTCAGAATGCTGGTGTGTCATCAAAAGTGACATGAAGAAGATTGAGGTATTCCACAATAACTGCCTCAGTAGAATTTGCCTTATTTTCTGGCTAGAGAAGATCTCAAATGTGGAGTTATATACGGAGACCAACTTGCATACCGTGGTGATGGAGATCAAGTGCCATAGAATGAAATGGCTTGAGCATGGACTAGAGTCCCATCTCGAAAGTAGCTATTAGTTGGACACCACCTGGGAAAATGAAGCAAGGAAGGCTGTAAAAAACCTGGAGGAGGACTGTAGAAGCTGGAGTGAGAGAATTACATCTCACATGGGGCGAATCACAACATGGTGCCAGTGATAGAACGAGATGGAAGCAGACTGCCATGGTCTCATGTTCCATAGTATAGCTAGGAGACATAATAGATCAAGTGGTAGTTTAAAAGTTACTACCATAGTCAGGATGAATCTTAATTTACATGAGGATGAAAGCTTAAGTGACAGGAAGGTAATTCAGCCATAGACTCTGAGGGGGCTGGAGGTACAAGAGAAACAGAGAACTGTGATCTGGTGTAGGTGTCCAACTCACACAGTCAGTTAGGCACTCCCGGTTTGCCAGGTCCAGGTTACGTGAGTAGGTGCTCCCACAATTCTGGCTTCTGTATCTATTTGTATGTATTATGCTGCAATTGGAATGACGAAAATTGCATATGGCTTAGTCCTGAATTTACACTCTGAATGCAGCAAATGTCATTTCACTTCTCCTAGATTCAAAATTAACATGAAAAAGTGCTCAGTATGAGTGTAGCTTGGAAATGATGGGGAGATGAATAAACAAACATGCTTTTGAATCTAAAAACTAAACAGTCTGGAAATGTATAAAATAATAATATAAAGCAGGACACGCTGCACAGCAAGCCTGCAGCAATTCTCCAGAGGCACCTGGAACTGCAGTCGTTCAGTTGATGCAGGCAGAAGACAAATTAAAATCAGATCACCGAGAAACATGTCTTTTTTTGTCTGCTGATACAGATGTTAACTGTTTTTGAAAACAGGAAATAATCAGCGATTTCTGGCATTAAAAAATTTAAAACTGCAGCTGGAATGGGAAATGGTTTTAAAGCAAAAATTATAAATGCTGCAGAAATTCTTATAAAATGAATAGCAATACTAAATGTATTTGTTTTTATTGGATTCGAAATAGTACATGTACTGCATGTGCAATTTTCTATACCCAGTCAGGGGACTGCAGCCTTCCTCAGTGGAACTGGATACAACCCTGGGTGGGAGAGCAGTAAGTGACAGCCATCCACACGAGGAGAACTGAGAGGTACAGATCAGCCAAAGGTGGACTTGACCTAAATTTGACATAAAGGAAAGCTGGAGTACCTCTGAGAACAGCTATGTGGATACAGGAAGCAGAAGAAACATCACACAGGTAGTGACCAGGGAGCATCGAAAGAAGATCAAGAAGAATTAAATTCTATCTATCTATCTATCTATCTATCTATCTATCTATCTATCTATCTATCTATCTATCTATCTATCTATCTATCTATCTATTCTATCTATCTATCTATCTATCTATCTATCTATCTATCTATCTATCTATCTATCTATCTATCATATAGTGACTTTCATATCTATCTATCTATCTATCTATCTATCTATCTATCTATCTATCATATAGTGACTTTCATTTCTATCTATCTATCTATCTATCTATCTATCTATCTATCTATCTATCTATCATATAGTGACTTTCATATCTATCTATCTATCTATCTATCTATCTATCTATCTATCTATCTATCTATCTATCTATCTATCATATAGTGACTTTCATTTCTATCTATCTATCTATCTATCTATCTATCTATCTATCTATCTATCTATGACATGCTGTATTTGCAGTTTGTTGTTGATGTTCAACTACTGTCACTCATCTGTATAAGCTAAAAGCACTCAACCTGTACAAACTCAACTTAAGACTTTCGATGTGTTGAAGACAGATTACTATAAACCTGAACCTGAACACACTCAGTAGAATAAAGGAACCCAATTTTTTGAACAGGACTGTAGTTCTGTCTTGTATACTTTCACAACATGTGTCAGTGTGTGTAGACTTTACGACTGCAAATGCAGTTTATGCGGTAAAGTCAAACACACAGAAACATATGAGGTGCACTTGTCTTCACAAAGGTTCAGGTGGGGCATTGCCTGATCAGGTCAACTTTATGAAGGTTGTAGGTCATAACAGCACACACAAGTCAGTTTTCTGTGCACTTCATAATACCTTGAATGTCACCAGAAGCAAAGGAGAGGGCCATTGGTGTGCTGCAGGAAGGCGCACTTTGTGGCAGACACACTGCTCAACTGTGACCCAACTGCAGACAAGGTTTCAGATGTCCAGGAGAACAAATAATTTATTAAACATCTGGTTGCTGTTGAGTGACCACCCCACATCATGCTGGTCCTCCCGACAGTCTCTGATCTGACATCTGCATTGCAGCTGAAACTGCCAGATGACACAATGACAGCATTCATGACAGGGCAGTGAGGAACAAACTCCAAGCTGCTGGCCTCTTCTCACTTCTCGTAGATGTCTCACCCTACAGCAGGACAATGCTAAGCCAGAAATAAAACACACACATGGCTGATGGAGCCCCAACTGCTCTAAGGGGTGCTGGCACGCAGGTGTTGACCTTATCCATGTAGTGCACCTTGGGGATACTCTAAGTCACAACATATGAAGACGTGTCCCTCTACTTACCAGTGGCCATTAAATACATCAAGCCCTTCTGTATGACTCTGAAGTTCAATGGCTTTGTGCACTGCAGGTGCCAGGCAGTGGTGAAGACCACAAGATGAGCGGTGTTCACAGTTGGTTTTAATTTTTTTGTTGTTGTACTGTTTCCTCTTCCTATTATTCTCATTTCTTCATTTATATTTCAGTGTTTTACATTTCTTTTTTTATTTCCAATTAGCATAAACTGTAATGTGTGTGACCAAGAATATCCTTTTGAAAACAAATCTAGATAAACTGTACAGTCCCTTACATTTTAATATCTTAAAAAAATTAACATCTTTTGTCAGCAAAATGAAGTACACAGAATCTAAAGTAGGCCAATTAATTATAGGAAATGCTCTTTATTTATTTATTTTCAAAAACAGCTTTCACCGAGGTGATGAATTATGGTGAGCAGGTCCATGAACTGTTTCTCTTGGTTTTGGGCCAAATGGTGAGTAATGAACTTTCCTTACTTCTCACTGATGTAAAGCACTGGGTGTTTATCCATTTGTGGTGAGATGATATCGACAGAGTGAGCGGTTGGTTCATTTTTTATATTAGTTCTGCTTAATACTTGCCATATTAATCATTAAACTGTAACACTTTTCAAGTTAATAGTATATACTACCTTCACATATTTGCTGAAACGTGTCTGGATTGTGGCATTGAGGCCAGCCAGTCTAAAGGCCTGCAGAAACTCCATATGCTCACTTGGGTCACTCAGTGTTGTGCATGAACTCTTCAACAGAGCGCCTTCATTTATCAAAGAACCATGAACTTAACATAACGTATTTGCAAGTGAAGAACTTGAATGTGAGCTCGTTCGGTTTTATGTGACATTCTGGATTTGCTTTAGGTCCACGTTTTGCCTCACCTTGTAATGTAAGGGTGGAGCCGAATCTGAATACAGTATTCAGATAAACACAAATAGTGGATTTTTACAAATATTCATTTCGTACGACTTTCTCCCCATTATTTGTATTCGGAAGAATATAATGTAAAATCTAATAGGCACTGTTTGTGTCTGCCTGCTTGTACTTAAGCTGCATCCCCACTGACACAAGCATGCACGCTTTTAGGAAAACGTTATACTTTGCCAGGCCACTTTATATGTTTCCCCATTGGACATCCAATATGTTTGGGTCAATAATTTTGAGCAGCAGCGTAATAAGTTAGTTCATCTACACACTGGTTCCACAGTCACCATTTGTGTCACACGGTTGGAAATAGAGTGGTAATTTATACGTATACTTGCATCTATTTAATTTCTTTTTTGACAGGGAGGATATTAGCATATATGGTTTGTCACACACGTGCGCATGGGAGGCAGCTAAAGGGCTTTAGTGAAGGCAGTTCGGAGGCATGCCGGGATGTGGCAGAGTACACTGACTCTTTTTCTCCCTTTCCTGTAGACCATCCCAGGGAGATTCCACCTGGCTCTCTTGACATCACTTCCGGGACCGAGCCAATGGAAGTAGACTTTACCAGCTCCGGCCCCTCTGATGTCACGTCCGGGCTTGATCCAATGATTGAAGACCACGATCCTTATGACCTCACTTCCTGTCTTCCCCTTTAAAAGCCTGCCCCTTTTCCCTTTTCCCTCAGTTCTCTATTGGACTCGGTTTTGAGCACAACAGTGCTACCATTTAAAAAAGACGATTTGCAGCCAGGATACCACATTATACAGGTGGCTGTCCCAAACCTTGATATGTCTCATTGTGTGATTTGTGACAGGTTATACATGTTTGTTGCTGGGTATAACTCAATAAAGTGTATTTAAATAAAAAAGTCTTCATAATTATTGTATTTTATTCAAGAACACTGTAATAGCCTAATATAAGGCATGCAAAATTGAAAAAAGCAAACTCATGGGTCATTTATTCTCACTCCTTAAAAAATAAAAAATGAACTGTAAAATTGAAATGGTGAACTATGAACGTGAATGTATTCATTTTAATTAATTTGAGCTTGTTCTTGTGAGGTGTGAACTTGTACAATATTGGGGTCACTGACACTTTTCTGTTCCCTCTCATGTTAATCAGAATTCTGGACACCCTAAAAGGCCTGAAGTTCAGATATATGAATGCCATCTAGTGGTTCCAAACATTTTTGCATTCAACCATAAACCTGTTTAACAATTTCAGGGTTGAATATTTCTTCAAAAAAAAAAATTTCCTGAAAAGCACCCAAAGCATTTGTTTCACACACAAATCTTCTGTCGCTGCGTGCCGTGGTGCTGTCGGTGTCTCTATCAGTAGCAGCTGTGTGCGGGTGACTCGATGGGCAGCAGAAATGCACGGCTGCCTGGCTGTCTTCACGTGTGACACAATCTAGTTTGTACCTCTTGTCATCGTAAGTGGCAACCCTCCCAAGGACTCATTGCTGTAGGCACATCAGCTACACAAGCATATTTGGCACCACGATCAGTTGGGAACCAATCAGCCGATACTGGTACCTCACTTTCATTTTCATTCTCCTTCTCCAGTTCACTTGCATCAAAATGGGAGTTCGCCAAGTCAGAGTCTGATTCAGTGATAATACGCAAAATCTCGTCCACGGAGTATTTTGCTTTGTGCCTTCACTTTGGTCTCTCGCCAGATTTCGGTGCCATTTTAGAGGGTATTTGCTCTTCAATACTCATTAACGTTTAGGGAACTCAGGTCCAATTAACAAAGCTAACTATCCTTCTTGCAAAGAGAGTTGAACTAAAACATACCGGCGAGTTTTGTTTGCAGTTTACAGCTGATTACCGTCCTCTACCCATGAATTTCGACAAAAGTCAACATCCACCCTGAAAGAGTTAAAGGGTTACAATGTTGTAACCAGAGGGAAAGAATAACTAGGATTTTATTTTCAGTTATAGGAATAACTTAGAGCATGTCTCCTGATTGCATATTACTGGCTGTCTTTGTGCTATAGAAAATTCTAGAATAATCTCCTCAAGCTTATAAAGCAAGTTTGACTGGGCAACCTGTGGTTTACAGTCTAGGGCCCACCACTGCCTGCCATTGTTTGAATGTTAACATCATCGAGACCTTTTGCATAACTAGAACAAGACGTGAACTCTGGTCTCCTTATGGTGAGGCAGTATTGTTATTTTAGTAGATTAGCTGTGTGTTTCAAAATCACGTGCCTACACCATGAATGTTGCTTGTCCAATTTGCACGGGATGACCTCTTCTTCAATATGCTCAAGTGTATGTTATAAAGTGCAACCATTTAGGAGTGAAGAAAATCAATCCGCACTGCGGATTTTTGTCGGTTCAGCATAATGTGGCTGCAGGCGAAGCTGCCACCTGTCTTCCAAATTTTTAATTTTTTAAGAAGTCACAGATGAATGCAGGCTGACATGTTGCAAGTCAAGTAAAGCGGATCCCCTATGGAGAGGCTGATGGACGGGATGAGTCTGGGAAGTAAAGTTGAATAAATCGGACTCTGCAGCTGCATGAATAAAAAATTTCTAGGATAATTTTATTTTGACGAACAATTCAGGTAGTAGTAATGTGCATAATGTAACACTTGTACAGAAAATTTTGTTTACGTAAAGCAAAAACATTCTTATACATGTATGTATTACCATTTGAACGTCAAACGGAAAATTGCATTTATCTCGAAAACCGGTTTTCAAAAAAAGGCAAATGACAAAAAAAGCTTAGAATGTGGTGCTTTGCCATAATATGATGAAAAGTGATCACATTTTTAATATTTTTGGGGAAACGTTTCAGGTAAAGTACCAGTTCCGGTTAGCGGAAATAGCACAAAAGTTGATAGAAATCTACGTTTTGTACCTAATACTTGTATGCAAAATTTGGTTGACCGAAGTGAAAGCGTACTCAGGTTATCATGTTTAGATACACACACACACACAGACATAATTTGGACGATTACAATACTTTCCTTACACTTCATATACGAGAAAGTCAGGGAGATCTAAAATGTTGTGATTCATCAAAATCTTGAGGTTGAATCTCTGGACGATTACAATACTTCCCTATAGATAGATAGATAGATAGATAGATAGATAGATAGATAGATAGATAGATAGATAGATAGATAGATAGATAGATAGATAGATAGATAGATAGATAGATAGATAGATAGATACTTTATTAATCCCAAGGGGAAATTCACATAATCCAGCAGCAGTATACTGATACAAAGAAACAATATAAAATTAAATAGTAATAAAAATGAAAAAAATTAAAATAAAATTAATGTTAGCATTTACTCCCCCGGGTGGAATTGAAGAGTCGCATAGTGTGGGGGAGGAACGATCTCCTCAGTCTGTCAGTGGAGCAGGATGGTGACAGTGACAAAAGTCTGTCACTGAAGCTACTCCTCTGCCTGGAGATGACACTGTTCAGTGGATGCAGTGGATTATTCATGATTGACAGGATATAGTATACTTCGTATACAAGAAAGTAAAAAGGCAAAACCAAACAATCTGCCACATTTGTTTTTTTTAAGAAGCCCCCTTTGCCTCTTCCACACTTCTAGCTGCTCTGCTGGTAAGGCAGGATCAAGCATGAGTCAAATGCGTACCAAACAAAAATTCTCAATCCAATAAAGTTCATTTTAAAAAAGATTTAGTGAAAATTCAAAGCAAAACATTTCACACAAGAATAGAGGAAAAAATTGAAACACAAGCAGACTTGAACGGCAAAAAAGGAGAAAATGTTTCTTCTTTGAACTTAATTGTTTCTTGTTACACTTCAGTCGTTGCCGATCCTCAAGGATGAGTTATTTCTCTATGCTTTACTTAATACATTCAGTATGTTCTGTACATACGGTGCTGCTCATTCAATAAAGCGCGTTACGTCACACACATTGGGGCATGGTTTGAAACTATGTGCCCTCAATGCCTTAACTACAGTACTGCAAGGTAGGTCACTAACTGGGACTAATTTGTAGTCAGAGAGACAAGAAATACCGTAAATACTCATGTATAAGTCAGGTCTTGAAACCCGAAAAATCCATCAAAAAATCAGACGCCCATTCAAAAATGCAACACTTACATTTTTTTTTACATCTTCTTACCTCCTCCAATCTCGCATCAGTTTCTCAGGTGCATCGAATTTTGTTGCAGCAGTGCAGTTACCAATTTCTTTCACTACTTCAATGACTTTTAATTTAAAACCAGCTTCATATTTTCTTCTGATCGAACGCTCCATCGTAGATAAGGGATGCTCTTACGATAAAGGTATATGAGGGTGTGAGATACAAAAAATGGAAATCAGTGCAAACATCGCTTCAGAATAGTTCAGGTATTACTACGTGGTCACATAGGTACAATAGAGAGAGAGAGAGATGTTAGGAGCACACGCTGATACAGCGCATTGCCACATCTAGATAGAAAAAAAGGCTGTGTGCTCCATGGTTACTCTCTCAGGTGGGTGTTAGCATATCATAATCTTTTGGACCAATAGCGTGAGTTCTCCGCATTCGACTTATATGACCGACATTATAAAATACCAGAAATTATACGATAAAATCAAGTCCCGACTTATCCGCGAGTATGTATTGTAGTTAGAATACTCCATTTCAGCTTTGCTTGTGGGGGTCATAATAGAACCTCCCATACACTATGCATTAATATACAGACAGACATTTAACATAACTAGGAAATTACTTCTGTCAACTTAACATAACCTAAATAACTAACAAATTGCTCTTTCAGCACTGGCCCTGCGTCAACACTTTCTTGTGGATGCCTCCATGTTTTATAGTGGCAGACTGGTGACATGCAGATTGGTGGAAGCACAAGATATTGGAGATCATTAAACAAAATAGCAAAGCAAAAACATCACAAAACTACTAACACACCAAAACATGTGAACCAACCTGCATATCATTTAATGCTGGCATCATACTACTCATGTTCTCCAGCAATTTTCTGTTTTGGACCTTTTATTTCACTAACGTGATGCATTTTCAGTCATAGCCTTCATTTACATAATCTTAGTGATTCGGAGGGGCTCTCTGGTGAAGGTCAAGTCGTCTTCTCTGACACACCCAGCAACTCACTCCAACTGGTCCGCAACTCACCCTGACAAAATCAAACTCAATAAAATGTCCTACAGACAGCGTGCATTCTTCTAGTGTGTACTGTCCGGTGCTTTCGGTGTGCCAGATTTTATTGGAAATGCAAACAAAATGATTCCTTTTTCCTCTGATTGTGACATATATTTGCAAGGCTTAAAGAGAACTGGGGCTTCTTCTTAGATGATGTGGGTGTCTTTGGCAGAGATGAAGAGCTCATTACCTTTATTTAGGTCGTCCCAGTGGCTCTTAAAAGTCACCAGTGCATACCACCTTCCTAATTAAACTCCTCCCCTGCTCCGGCACAGGACGCCAAGAGTTGCCTTGCAGCTGTCGTGCCTTTTAAAGGCTGCTACTTTTTCCCCTCCGCTACTCAGTGACAGTTCTTTAATCCCATGTGTGGTCATGTCACTCAAATTCCCTCTTCTTGTTTCCTTTTTCTGATCTCACCCAGCCAGCCCCGGGGCCCCTGGGTAAGGAAATCTCAAGTGTCTCAGATAAATTTGGAGCTGAGGTCAGAGCAGTAGTGTCTTTTATGTTACCTTGGTATGCATCCTAGTCAGTCCTGTTTCCTGTATTATTAGCTTATGCTGCCTTCTACATACCTGCTATGGATTAATTGAATTTTAAAGTGCCTTAGAGTCCATACGAGCTGTGTGTCCTAATTTTTCCACTCACATGTTTTTTGCCACATGCGGCCTGTTCTTGAACATGCTGGCATCTCAATTTCTAATAAGCATTACCCAAGTTGATTGGAATGAATTGGTACCTTGTCCAGAACTGATTCCTGCCTAGCAGTATGGCCTGCTGACAACTTGAATTGGGTTAAGCAGGTTTCAGAATGTTATATTAGAGGTTTGTGGGTTTATGTGTGGTCACGTGTAGAGAATACGGAGAAATTTGCAACCCTCTCCTGACACCATGATTAATGAGCATAAACCACTTACCTCAAAACCTCTGTCTTTCTTACCTGGGGAATCACAGAACTTCTTTATCAAAGCAATACATATTGTGACATGTGAGTCCCTGTCATACACCCCAAAACACAAGGCTGAATCTCAGTACTTTAGCAAAACCAGCTTTATTCAGCTTGAAACAGGAAGAGCATGGTTATTTATTGAAGCGGGACCTGCCATTCTCCAGACACAGCAATCAGGCAGGGTTCTGGCCAAGTTAGTGGCCAAGTAATCCTGTTCCCTACATTTATAATGTTTCATGGATCACTCATCGACAGCAAGCGCTTGTACCTTGACTGCAATCGACTCAGATCTACTTTAGTTGTGAGCCACTGAAGGGTTGGTAGCCTGCGGTTGCCCCGGCAACTGATAAACTGTCTTTCATAGACGTGGCGATCACACTTCAGGACACTCTTCGGCGTGTCGTCCTGTTCGGGGAGTCCCAAATGAGTTTAGAAACCATACAATATTTAGGGTTGACTTTAAGACTTCTTAAGGAAGGAATTTATCACATGAAATTTCAATTCAAGGTATCAAGTGCATACTTAAAATAGAATGAACAGACAATTATATAATGTAGTTGAACTTATTTTTACACATCAGTTAATCCACTAAAGCTGCACACACAGGTCTCTCAACCATTCGATTAGTTCTGGGGTTGGACTGGTAAAATCATCCTTGGGTCCATCATAAGTTCTTATAGGACCTTGAAAGGCTATGTGGCGAATTGTTTCCCACTCTGCTCCACAGTCGCTTTGAGTATTACCCTGGTCCCCTGTTTCACTGCAGAATCTGCAGATAGCCTATGGTTTGCTCTTAATTTAAACTACACCAGCAGATTTTGAGGTGGGTCAAAGCCACATAGATTCTTGTCCTGTTTTATTAACACATTAACTTCTGGGCCATTTAATATGGGGTATGCTGCCGAGCACGTCTGTGCATTTATGATAAATAATGAACTCTATCAAAACTCATACAAAATGTAAAGAATTGCATCAGAAAGCAGCGGTTTTATTATCAACAGTAACTCTGTCAAAATGTAAAGAAACTGTTAATTATTTTATTTCCACCTAGAACACAAATAATGGTCCACATTTGAATGAGAGTGCAGGCATGGAAGAACATGCGCCACAACATTTCTTTGCACTGTCCACGCTTGTTGCACACACACCTTGGATTGGTGGTGACTGCTTGTTCTAAGTGGCTAGTAGAATGTCCATATACTTCTGTCCTGAATGGTTAGTCACCTTATGATGAAGAAATGTCTTTGTGGCAGCAATCTGCATCAGTGCCAGAGCCTACAAGTTCTACATCATCCAATTGATTGTCACTATCTCGATCACCATTACTATAATCAAAATAATCATCTTGCAATAAATTTAGTTGTTTTAAAACATCAGCAGCTTCATGCCTTTTTCTTGACAACATAACTACGGATTGTCAATCTATGGCACTATTTTCTGCAAGCTGTTGCCACCATAAAAAACTACTCTCTCCACTAGTGTACATAACTAAGCAAACTGGTGTCATCTCTAGTGGCTGTATGAGGAGATATGAGTTCTCTCATATGTCACGTTTTGTCAGGTTCAATGAGACACAACTTAACTCGTTCCTCATGGTCAAAGTGTTAAGTGCTGTTCCAGAGGCTCTTTTGCTAACTCTTCATCCTTCCAATTAAGGTTAAAATTAAAGTTGGGTATCTACAACAACTTTCTGGACATTGGTGCCTGTCTGGAGAGTAGTCTAGGCTATTGGGTTTTTCAGTTTTTGATATCTGTGTGACTTTGCAGATGCTTGTTATCTATTCTTTTGTTGTATACTCATAGCAATTCATTTTGTTTTCTGAGATAGTGAGGAGTGATGATACTCAATGTAGGCAGCCAGAGTAGAGGGGTGGATTTGACCAGGCCAGTGATCGTCTTCATTGTTCTGTTTAATTGAACAACAATCTTCCCAACCTATGAGCTGTTAATCCATGTTGAAGTGCAGCACTCAGCTGTGGAGAAGGCCAGGCCTAAAGGAAGGAAGGAAAAAGAAAACTATTGAAAACTGAGGGTCAATGAACGACTGTGAGTTCTTTATGATGAATCCTAATCCCATCCTACCCTTGATCTAACCTTAAGTTCTCTCAATTACAACCTTAATGTTAAAAGCTTAATGTGAGACCCTGATGTTAATCAGTGTTTTACGGTCATATTCTTTTATATCTACCCCTAACAATTTCCTAAACTTAAAATATATAACCCTAGCCCTAATCTTAATAACAATCCTATTGTTAAATTAACATTGGGGGTCTAAATCTAACCCTAGAAACCCAAACAAAATATATTTTTTGAAAAAAATCTTTTATATAGTGCCTTACACTAATATTATGAAACAGATGCTTGATGCTATATATCCCGATAAAGGAGGATGGGGATATTCTTTTAATTAATTTATTTTAAAAGTTTTTACAGATCAGAATAGTTTTAAATTTTATATTTTGAACAGATCCAAAAAAACAGTATTTTAGAATTATTCTGCATTTAATAATCTATTCATTTATTTATTTACATTTTAAGGTGAAAAAAGTATTTTGATACATCTGTATGGTCATGGAGATACAAAATATATTCTATAGCAGTGATTCTCAACCTGCGGGATGGGCCCCACTAGGGGGGGCACGAAAATGTGAAAAAAAGAAAACAAGAATCAAAAATATGAAAAAAACATCTGTTGAAACCAAAACAAACTAACTTAAATTAAATTCTGATACTAGAACAATAAATATAAAGTTAGATAAATGTCGATAAAAGTTAAGTATCTATAATAAAATATGCATCTACATTTCAAAAAAATGTTGGGGGGGGTGCGATTAAAACTGTTAAGAAAACTCGGGTCGCAAATACTTAAAGGTTGAGAAACGCTATTCTATAGGGAAACTGCGTGCCGCCTTGATGGCCATATATATCTCTTCATTCTCTTCTAACCTGGAATATGAATCTGTTCCAAGCAGTCATCATGAGTGAAGACTTACTAACAGCTATAAAGAGAATGCCTGCTCACGTTAGCATTAAATAAAATTTAAATATTACTTACCAAATGTAAAATGTATTTAATTGGGTGCTGGTTACAAGCCAAATGAGAAAAAAGTGTTGCACAGCACACACTTGTTTGACAATCCAGGGCAAATCACTTGAGAACAAAGCCAAGGAAAATTAGATGAACATTTTAATCAGCTAATTTTACTCTATTTTTTTTTTTTTACAATAGTACAATAATCCAAAGTGCAAGCTGAAGAGTTTTGTGGAGGGTGATGAGAATTAAATGTCGCGAAGTAACAGGCGCATTAATGTATGCATTCAGCAGAATGAGTTTTTTGGCTAATTGTAGCATGAAGAGCGAATGGAAAATACCAGGAGAAAATACTCATGTCATCTGAATTTTATTTCAAATGCTCGGCATGCCAAGCATCTATATTAATAATAATAATCTAATTTACTTTTACACTAGCTATGTTACCTGACATATAGTAAATTTTAAAAAATATTTGATAACTCTTTTCTTATGTGTACCCTCAATGATCATCCCACACCTTTCTTTGGTAACCTCGTGTGTCTCTCTTACCTGACGTATCTGCTGTTAATCGTTGTCTCATAAGAACGCTTCTCAGACTCAAACTCAGCTTCTCAGACATTATCGAGGCACACTGTTTGCCTCCTGTTCTCCTTTAGACTGCCCCAGTGATAGATGGACTCCTGTTACCTGCTGTGAAAACATTCTTATTTGTGTGAATGCTTCCCGTATTTGAAGAAGACTCTCAGCATTCCTTTTAACACTTGTCCTCAGTATCCTTGTATGTCTCAACCCCCTTTCCCTAACACTACCTGAGCAACCACAGCGAAACTGACCAATCAGACCAAGCCAAACTGACTGACTAATTAGATAGCTTGGAGGGACTGCACATATGCACCAACATTAATATTTTATTATATAGATAGTACCCTTGTGACTCAGAGTACTTTGTCTATCTATATTAATAAAAGGCAAAGCCCTCACTGACTGACTCACTCACTCACTCACTGACTCATCACTAATTCTCCAATTTCCCGTTTAGGTAGAAGGCTGAAATTTGGCAGGCTCATTCCTTACAACTTACTTACAAAAGTTAGGCAGGTTTCATTTCAAAATTCTACGCATAACGGTCATAACTGGAACCTACTTATGTACATATATAACGGCCATAGCCTGCAGCTCAGTCGCCGTGTGAGGCGGAGTTGCGTCCCTCATCGTCACGCCTCCCACGTAATTGAGTGCCTACCCATATAAGGCCGTCCATCAGTGGCAATCCAATAGAAACACTCTGCCGCCGAGCGGCTCACGTGAACTGACTGTGAACACGGTACGCAGACAAAAAGCAACAGCTCCAAAGAGCGCTGAACAAAAAACGTATTACACAATTGAGAAGGCAGCAAAAGAATATGACGCGAGTGACGCATACAAGCATATTCATAAGTGCAGCTATTGCAGAAACAAAGCATGGTGTAAACCATAAGTTTAAATTAAGTTTATAGACACGCTCCCGCTGCCGTTTGTCATGCCTACAACGAATACGATATTCGCGAGATACAAGTTTAATGAGAAGACACGAGGTATAAACGAGACTTTGGATCACTTTGTAAAGGAGTTAAAATTGCTGTAGCGAGAAACCTTTAAGTGCCGGGTCTTAGCTAACATTAAATAAAGCTGTGGACATCACAAGATCACACAAGAGAGCGGCTCCCGTGAACTGACTGTGAACTCAGTACGAGTGATCACTTTGATGAATGAAACCTGTTCAAAAAACGCATTACACAATTGAGAAGGCAGCAAAAGAATATGAAGCGAGTGACGCAAACAAGCATATTCATGAGTGCAGCTACTACGGAAACAAACCTAAAGTTTAAATTAAGTTCATAGACAGGCTGCCGCTGGCGTTTGTCATGCCCACGACGAATTTGATTTTCGAAAGATACAAGTTTAATGAGAAGACGCAGGGTTTAAACGACACTTTTGATCACATTGTAACAGATTTAAAATTGCTGTAACAAAGTTTAAATTGCTGGTATGCCAGGTCTGAGCTAACATTAAATAAAGCCATGGACATCGCGAGATCGCACGAGATAGCACAAGCACAGCCGAGAAGCTTCGATGCATATACTCCGAGTGGCTCACGTGAACTGACTTTGCAGGACTGGGAAAGGTTAAATTAAGTTCATAGATACACTACCGCTAAATATTCGCAGGCAAATCCACAACTTAATACCGGAAATGCCTGTTAAACATCTTAGATTCATGAGTACCGATTTGGGTAGTGAACACTTCAATGAATGAAACCTGTTATCTTTACCACGGATGACAAACACGGAATATAACTTGAACACAACCCATCCTCCAAATACGAACCTGATTGAAAGAAATAATGATAATCAAATCCTTGATAACTGCAACACTCATAACAGTGACAAAACTATTACATTGGTATATAAATTCTAAGCGTCCTATCGCACATGAGCGACACATGAAATTGATCAGGTCTGTGACACCCTTAGGTGTCTGAGGCTGCATGTGTGTGACACTTAATAAATCAATGTGTATCAGCCCGGGGCAAAAAAGCATGGTAAGCTGTTGAACTCAATTCATGAGGTGGACTGGGGCTTGAAACTGTTTCTTATGAACGAGGAATTCACAGTAAGTTTCCTTTGTACATACCACCCTTCATTACTGCTGATTTGATTGTTTAGTGAGGTCCTTGGATTAGCCCTGCTGCAGTTGTCCTTGGCCTCTACTGGAGTGCCCAAAAGATGAACTTGACTATAGAAGGAGTAAAAGTTGTAACAAGTTTTCCATGGGTGAACCTGTGAAATGATCTTTACTGAGCTTCAAAGGGAAAGAGAGGAGGGCCGATGGAGCTCACCTGACCCTATTTATCCCATAAGATCGATTTTTCAAGAATGTAGCCCCCACAGGTAACAAGAATTGCCTGTAAACGCATTGTGAAATGGGACAATAAATAAATAATAATGAAATGATATACTATCATAAAAAATTAATTGTATCATGAAATATGTTTCTTGTTGCTTATTTCTTATGTATTTGTTTCATTATTTATTTATTTCAGTGACACTGTGCACATGCCTTGAAATTAAAACTGTCACTTTCACCTGTCATTTTTGAGGGAGTGGACTGTGTTTTGATTGGTAAATCATCATTGCAGTGGATGTAAGTCTTCGACCATCAAAGACCCCATTTATATAGCCCCCTGACATCACTGCTGCTGGGATTTCCCTCTGACTCTTCTTTGAGACTGTGAGAGACTCTCAGCAGCAGGTCATAGTTTAAATATCAGATCGAGACTTGAATTAAAGTAGCGACTTCGTACAGTGATTCTGGGCTGCTGTTTCCTCCATTCATATCCACGGACGCACAGAGTCACCACTTCTGTGCCAAAGACTGTGAGGAAAAATTAGAAGACTAGGAGATGTTTGTTTAGATTAAAGTGTAGTCAAGATTAGTAACGGGTCAAAATCGGAGATCAACACAATCAAAGATCAGAGGGCAAGACGTTACTCATGTGTCTAAGAAATAAGCAGTAATAAATTCAGAAACCAAAAACGAAACCTAGTGCAAGGGCCTGTTAGGGTAATAAGATAACTAACACTAAACAGAACTGAGATGTAACTTAACTCTCTACCTGGGTTTATGTGTGTGTCTTCTGTTTCATTGTTTTTTTGTTTTAAATTATTATTTTCCATTTTTTATGTAATTTCTGTTATGTTAATTGTGCACTATTAATGTAAGTTTGCTGCCATTTTGTGTATTTTGGAGATGGAGCCCCAGGAGGCGGGGCCCCCTTGACATCACTATTCATTGAGACTGTGAGAGATTCTCAGCAGCAGATCATTTCCGTTTGTGTCAGAGTTTAAAAGTGAATATTGTTATTTGTTGATTTTTCTTGTTCTTTGATTTTATTTTTGTGCAAAGTTTTATTTGATTCTGCTGGTATATGGTGATTTGGTCACACTGAATTGTCTTTTAAGCAAGTTCATTTTGCCCTCTTTGTGCCTGTTTTCTCATTTTGCTCTTTCCTTGAGTTTTGTGAATCAACTTTTCTTGTATAAAGATTCTTTTTGTCTACAAGCGAGAGGCTCACAGTCACCTTTGCCACGGCAGAGTATTTACAAATGGATTGAAAAGTTCAAAAACAGCTGGACAAGTCTAAAGTATGAAGAATGACCTGAGAGTAGGCATGCATGAAAGCATGGCCTGTAAAGCTCTCTGATGTCTTGCTGGCCTTGCAAAGCATCATGGACCACAGAGGATAACAATCTTCTAAGTTGGCTGCAGCTTGTATTTCTAGGAAAATATTTGGCAAATAAGGTCACTGGTGAACACAGAATATTCACTGCGAAGAACACTTTGCCGATCAACACTAGTGTAGAGTGAGAGAAGGCACAGTATGTTCTTGGCCAGAGAAAATAATAATTAGAGGAAATGGTGCCTAAAGGAACAGAGAAGCCCCCGTCAAATGGCAACCGCAAGTGAAGCTTCAACAAGCTAGTGGTGTGTAGACCTGTTTGATATGACGGAAATGTGTCAGGTGGGCATAGTGGGAGCTCACCCCCTCAGGTGCCAAACAGTTTGACTGCTTGACCCGTGTGAAGACTAGAATCAGTGGAGGCTTGGTGAAATTTCAGTTTGTGCTCATAGATCCTGCATCTTCAAGGATCTTTAAGGAGTCAAAAAAATAAAAAAAAATAACGGCTTAAAAAAAGCTGAAGTAAGTGAAAGAGTCCTTAAGCAGTTTCTGCCCTCTGCTACATATTGCAAGAAACTTGTGGCACCAGCATTTTTGTTTCTAATTTCATGCCCCATAAATTTTCAGTAGGGCTGTTAATACTGAGCTCCTTTGGGTGACATTGTGCAGTTGTGGAAATAATATGTAATTAACAGTGTCTTTGTTCTGATGTCTAAGCCACATCAGGTAGAAAAAAAAAAAGAAAATATATTAATGTAACAAAAGTAAATTAACTAAAAAAGCAACACACCGGCACTGTGTCTTTGCTTTCGCATTAAAGGGGAGAACGCATACTGGCGTGTGCCAAATCCAGCCCAAATAAACTGATTTTCAGTTTATTGCAACGTAGAATAATACTCATCAGAAGTGATGATCACAGGGAAAAGCCTTTGAAAAGAAATAAATTGCCCACCCCCTCCCACATTTTAGGGGGTTTTATTGATGAAGGTGCCTGGAGATGAACCTCCTTGCTACACCTTTTCCTTTGATGATGCTTTGATGTGCCAGAAGGGGCTTACATGGGAGACATTTCAGGAAGGGTTTGAGCTCCGCCCCCAACCCCATCCCTCGAGCTCCATTCAGTCTTACCTGACTTTACTGTTTCATTCTTTTAAACATTTAATACAGCGTTCATTTCATCACTCCTGTATGTATAGCATTGACATTTGTTTCATAAAGACTTTCTGACAGTCCTTGCTAGAAAAAGTTCAGTGTACATTTTTGTCTAAAATGTCCTGTTACTTATTACTTATTATTTATTTTAAATGTACTAGAACCTAAGATTTTATATGACTCACATTTCACACAGAAGCCAACTTCCAATACAATGCAATTTATTTTTGTACTAGTAGAATACCTGCGCTTAGCAGCGGAGAAGTAGTGTGTAAAAGAAGTTATGAAAAAGAAAAGGAAAAATTTTAAAAATAACGTAACATGATTGTTAATGTAATTGTTTTGTCATTGATATGAGTGTTGTTGTCATATCTATATATATATCTATATATTATATATATATATAACTATATATATATATATATATATATATATATATATATATATATATATATATATATATATATCAAAATACCAGCTTGGCAGCTGAGAAGTAAAAAGAAAAGGAAACATTTTAATAATAACATAAGATGATTGTTAATGTAATTGTTTTGTCATTGATATGAGTGTTGTTGTCATATCTATATATATATCTATATATTATATATATATATATATAACTATATATATATATATATATATATATATATATATATATATATATATCAAAATACCCGTGCTTGGCAGCTGAGAAGTAAAAAGAAAAGGAAACATTTTAATATTAACGTAACATGATTGACAACGTAATTGTTTTGTCATTGTCATGAGTGCTGCTGGCATATATATATATATACATACATGTGTACATATATACACACACATATATACTATGGGGTGCGAAAAAGGCAAATACATTGATTTTCTGAATATATAAAGTCGGCGTCAGAATATATAAAGTCAAAACTTTAATATATAAAGTCATTCCCGAATATATAAAGTCAAAACTTGAATACATAAAGTCAGTGTCGGTATATATAAAGTCAAAACTTGAATATATAAAGTCAGCGTCGGTATATATAAAGTCATTCCTGATTATATAAAGTCAACATCGGAGTATATAAACTCATTCCTGAATATATAAAGTCAAAGTCAAAATATATTGATTGAAACGACTCTGAACTGAAGTAAGTTAACAAAAACGTATTCAGAAAAATAAATTAAAAAAACACTGTTCGGTTCATGTTTTGAAAATGATGCATGTGCCCTGCCCAGGATTGGTTCCTGCCTTGCGCCCAGTGTTGGCTGGAATTGGCTCCAGCAGATTCCCGTGACCCTGTGGTCGGATTCAACGGGTTGGGAAATGGATGGATATTCCAGCACTGACTTTGTATATTCCGACGATGACTTTATATATTGAAGTTTTGTCTTTATATATTCCAGCGCTTACTTTATATTGTGAGCTGGAGGGCTTCGCTATTACTTGTGGGGACGAAACTTCACTTTGGTAACTGATCATGCTCCACTTCAATGGTTATACCGACAGAAAGATACAAACTCTCGCCTCATGAGATGGTTTCTGGGCTTACAACCTTACCGTTTCACAGTAAAACATCGACCAGGTTCTGAACATGTCAACGCAGACGTATTATCACGACTAAATGAACCTGGTACAGAGAGTCGCTTGATTCACGGGAATGTGAATAAAGCTGAGGGGGAGGGTGTGAGCTGGAGGGCTGATCGCACCCCAAGAAGATACAGACGCCCTGGGCAAACCACAACCCCTGAAACACAGACTACCCTCACATTGCTCTTTACTTTCTCACTTGCGCTATAACGCGTAATGCAAACCTCTCGCGATACTCTGCTAACATAAAAGCCTTGTGCAGTGCCTGTCAGTTTAAAATTCATTGTTTGCTTGCTTTTATCTCTCTCTCTGCTCCTAGCGGAACTGTCATCTCTGACTTGTCATGGAGCACGTTTAAGCTCATGTGTTTGCAGTGTTTCAATAAAAATCCTTCTTGTTTCTACGACCTCCTGTGTCTCTGTGCAAATCTGTGACCCAAGCGTGACAATATATTCCGACGCTGACTTTATATATTCAAGATTTGACTTTATATATTCCAGCGCTGACTTTATATATTTAAGTTTTGACTTTATATATTCCAGCGCTTACATTATATATTCCGAAATATTCCAACGCCGTCTTTATATACTCAGGTTTTGGGAAGCGCTGATCAATGTAATTGGTGTACCAGGAAATCATGCATTGACAGAAGTTCCCCTTTGCTTGTAATTGAAACTGTGATTAAATGCATTATTTTTTTAATGCGTTATGGAGCACATGCATCGAAGCTTCTCAGCAGTGCGATTGTCAATGTAACCTTTTGGAAGTAGTGCCTGAAGGATTCAGTGTGGAGAAACTCTAGAGACAGCGTGTGTATTAACTTGTGGATTTTTCTGTGAGTATTTGGTAGCAGCGTCACAAAGTCACTTCTGTAAGACTGTGTTGGCTGCGGAGCTCAGCTCAGAGCGAAATGAGGTGAATGGGAGGGGAGATGATGACGTGACTTCCCCACCCGCCTTAACTGTCAATCCCCCACAAACACAGTCTCTCGGAATTTGCATAAATACAGCCGTTCACGTGCAATTTTAACTTAGTTACAAAGTGATCAAAACTCTCGTTTATATCCTGCGTCCTCTCATTAAACTTGTATCCCGCATTACCCGTGGGCATGACAAATGCCAGCGGTAGCCTGTCTATGAACTTAATTTAAACTTCAGGTTTACACCGTGCTTTGTTTCCGAAGTAGCAGCACTCATGAATATGGGTATATGTCACTCTCTCACTTCTTATTGTTTCGCTGCCTTCTCAATTATATAATGCATCTTTTGTTCAGCGCGTTTTGGAGCTCTTCCTGGTTTTCTACGTAGTGCGTTGACAGTCAGTTCACGTGATTACGTGGGAGGCGTGATGATGTCACACGAAACTCCGCCCCCACGGCTTTCGAGCTCAACTCCATTACAGCATATGCAGAAAAATAGCTTCCAGTTATGACCATTACGCGTAGAATTTCGAAATGAAATCTACCCAACTTTTGTAAGTAAGCTGTAAGGAATGAGCCTGCCAAATTTCAGCCTTCTACCTACACGGGAAGTTGGAGAATTAGTGATGAGTCAGTCAGTCAGTGAGTGAGTGAGGGCTTTGCCTTTTATTAGTATAGATCACCCAAAATCACACAGGCCCTACCTCTTGACAGCCCCCCAGCCTTTACTCTCTAAGAAGATAAGGAAGAACTCCCAAAAAAACCCTTGTTAGGGAAAGAAAATGGAAGAAACCTTTCCGTTTGTTTGTGCTAATGCGATCTTTACTATCATTTTTTGCGACTTTCGAATTTTCGTACTTACACTATCTCTAACCTGCTCTGCATGTGTATCGCACCAATGTTTTTGAATTCTTTACGACATTCTACTTTATCATCTACTCTATGTCTTTTATTTCCAGCCCTGGGTGTGGTTAAATCTCTTGGCACAAAGTCTCACCTCGCGGGACTTTTGCGGGTGTTTCGCTGAGAAAGTCACGTTTCATCTCTCTTCTCAAGATATTTTTATTATAATAGAGAGACAATTTAATTTTGAAAAAAAAAAAAAATCAGAGGACAATGCAAGGGTGTTTTGAATTAGTGGGGTGACCTTAGAGATGGTCTTTGGTGATTGAATGTCCGACTATAAGTCATCGGCATTGTTTTAGTTCCACTTTTATCCTTTCTTTTCTTATTTTGATCTTGTTGGGGTCGGGTGGTGGAAGGACAGACTGGAAACAAAAAAAAGTAACAAAAAAACGTGCCAATGCGTTATTCCCAATAAGGGATTCCTTCTTCTTTAAGGATTTTTTGAGAGTCATGTGCTCCGCCATGCGGCTCATTCAGGTCTACTGGCAAAAGATGCCTTTTTCTTAGTCAGCATTTCTTTTATAGTGAAACTTCCAGAAGGGGCGGGATAGAAAATTCTTTGTAAGTTGTGGTAATTATATTTCAAAGACCCATGATATTCTATATGGTGTTCCACAAGGCTCTATCCTGGGTTCGCTGCTCTTTTCGATTTACATGTTTCAGTTAGGTCAGATTATCTTGGGGCATAACGTGAGCTACCATAGCTATGCTGATGTCACAAAACTGTACTTATCAATAGCGCCTGACGACCCCGACTCTCTTGATTCACTGACACAATGTCTTACTTGTGTTTCTGAATTGGCAATAATGGATATAATGAGGTTATTAGAATTAAACTAGATGCATTAGGATTAAAAGTCAAGACGGAGATAAAGAATTTAGGGGTAACTATTGACTCTGACCTGAATTTTAAATCACATATTAATCAGATTACTAGGACGGCATTTTTCCACTTAAGAAATATAGTAACATTTAGACCTCTTATATCATTGAAAGATGCTGAGAAATTAATCCACGCTTTTGTTTTCAGTCGTCTAGATTACTATAACGCTCTCCTGTCAAGACTACCCAATAAAGATATCAATCGCTTGCAACTAGTGCAGAATGCAGCTGCTAGAATCTTAACTAGGAAAACAAAATCACATCTCTCCTGTTTTGATGTCACTACATTGGTTACCTGGGTCATTTAGAATTGACTTTAAAATCCTGCTGTGGAGGACTCCATCTCCCATGGAGCCATGTGGAAGGCTGGGGAATCACCGTCAGCCAGGGAGGCTGCCATCAAGCGTCCCGGGGGAGGTATTTAGCTGCCCATGGTGGCTCCCCCGGAACATATGCAGCTGGAGTGTCGCAGCCGGGCATGGGCCCCGGCTTCCCCTCACACTATCTATCTATCTATCTATCTATCTATCTATCTATCTATCTATCTATGGGCCCTATCTATCTATCTATCTATCTATCTATCTATCTATGCTTATTTATCTTGATAGCAGAGACTCATTATGTCTTTCATTGTGAAGTATTTTGTCACAGGCCTATTATACTAAGGTGTTCTGCTCCAAGTACAGTAAATGGCCACACTTTGTATAATCCTGTTGTTTTTGCTGCAGATCCTAAACTCCAAGAACTAACATGAAGTTCAGAGTCTTCTGGCTAACAAATTTCCAATTGTAGGTTAACAAAGTGGCCTCTCATACCAAGAAAGGCAGATACTGAAATACTCGGAGCAGATTCATGAATTTAGGACATGTCCCCATTTCTTGTAGTCACTCTTTGTTGCTGAGTTGCTGCTGTTTTGCTCTCCTTTACTGCAATCTTTATTAAGAGCACCATACACTTTTCTGTCAGGTGCTTACCAGACTGGCAAATCACTTCCACCCCGCTCATGCCTTTAAAGTGCTGCCGAGGCCACATGTCCACCATGAGTGAGATTGCGAAGCTGAACGAGTATTGACATTTTCTCCATCTTTGCGATGCTATCTGTCACACTTGTACAGTACATGCAACGTGCCTCAGAGAAATAATGGGCACACGGTGGCAATCCCAGTCCTTGCATTTCATACTTCATTTTTCTTTTAATTTACCTTTCAGACCTTTTGAGCTCCATTTCCTATGCTCATTAATCATGCTTTTTACATGATAGGCCTTCTCACTTGGTTTTGGGCTTTCTGTGCCTTCTGTGTCCAATTAATCTTATGTCAACTGTTTCTTTCACTCAATATAATAAAATTATAAGATAAATGATCTACATATATATGTGACTTTTTATATGCGAAACACTCCTAATAATGCATCAAAGCTCTTTCTCTCCCTGCAGCTCAGATAATCAGTGAGTTAATGGAAAGGTGGGCAGAAATCTGCAGATTACACAATGTAGTGTTGTGTGTGTGGAAATCATGGGAAATCTGTGAGATCACACGGACCTCAGCACACAGTGAATGTTCATCACACCCTTTAATTTAATTTTTTGCTCCAAACTTATTCGGAGCTGAAATCTATCCAAGCAGCACTGGACACAAGTCACAAATGAACGACGACTGGAACATCAGGGGCACAATTGTGCAAAAAAATTGAGATCTTAATAATTTAGAGTCTCCAAACTAACTTGACATGGACATCTTTAGCATGTGGGATGAAATCAATGTGCTAGGAGAAAAACCAACATGGATATGAAGGTGACCTTTGCAGTATAGTTTTTAGCATGAAAATTCTGGTGGGTCAATGCAGACCTGGAAGTGAGAGATGCTATCTGAAGTGCGGAAGCCATTCTGAGGGTGTGTGTGCACGTTTGTGAATAAGAGTGAGAGAAGAAAGAGGCTGTGGTAGGCTGGCACCCTGCCCGGGGTTTTTTTCCTGCCTTGCACACTTTGTTGGCTGGGATTGGCACCAGCAGACCCCCGTGACCCTGTAGTTAGGATATAGCGGGTTGGATAATAGATGAATGGAAGAAGAGGAAGAGAGAGAGAGAGAACATCTATGAGAACCACTCTGCTGTTTAAGTGCATTCTCCTGGGTATGTGACCACCGGTGATCTCAGAAAGGATCCTGACAGTAGATCAGCTCATTAAGTTGGGGTGTCGTCTCTAACCAGAAGTGAGCTGTGTGAGACAAAACCAGCTGTGTGAATATGCGGGCAGTGGATGTGGCAGAGAAAAGCCTTTTGGGAGTCGAATGGAAGGAATCACGGAACCAATGTGCTGGAGGGTGAGTGAGAAAGGAGAATTCCTCTGATTTAGATTGTGTGATAGAGCAAGGGAGAGACACTGCATTTTAAATGTATTAGGCTATGATGACTTGAAATGATGAAATGTCAGCCGAATACTGCCAAAGCCATAACACAAAATGAAGGTCTATCAACTTATTGTCATACAGTACTAAAACTAAAGAACCATATTAAAAGATCTCAACATCAACATCAAAAAGTAAATAACGGAAAGCAGAAACACAAATTAATATTAATTTGATCAAAATTTTTGTTGAATGGGCAAATCATAGTGACCTAATTTATTACAATGATAGCGGCTACTTTAAAATCAGGAGATGTCCAAGTTTACACCCCCTTTAAATTGCACCACCAAAATCAACCAATGGGTTGCTGAAGAAGTCAAGGACCCCTTTAAGAATCTGATGAAAGTTATGGACCCCCTTCCACTGAAATATTCACATAAACACAACTTTGCATGCAATGAATATAATGTACTTTATTTATCGAGATTTGATTGTCACATACTGTGGTGGGCTGACACCCTGCCCAGGGTTTGTTTCCTGCCTTGCGCCCATTGTTGGCTGGGATTGGCTCCAGCAGACCCCTGTGACCCTGTAGTTAGGATATAGCAGGTTGGATAATGGATGGATGGATGGATTGTATCATACATACTGTATATGACATACACAAAGTATTATTAAACTTTAAAGTAAACAATCTTTTTTATGCCAAATGTAATGGCCACTCATTATAATTATGAAATACAATCATCTTGTGCAAATTAAAACAGATCTACTAGTATTACATTTTCTACTACCATTACTACTACTATATCTACTCTAAATCAACAGTACCGGGCTGTAAAGTGAATATAAATGTTAATATTTATCTGACCCTCACAGACCCCCTGAAACTTATCCATGGACCCCCTAAGGGTCCACAGACCTCAGGTTAAGAACCCCTGCTCTAAGCTCAAATGCAGAATCAGAAAATTCTGCACTTCTTCTAGCGCTGCAGTGTCCTTTTTGTAGACCAAAACTGCACCCAGTACTCCAGGTGAGGCCTCACCAGTGTGTTATAAAGGTTGAGCAGAACCTCCTTAGTCTTATCAATAGCACCTGATGACACCAACTCTCTCAATTCACTAACACAATGTCTTACTTGTATTTCTGATTGGATCAATAGTAATTTTCTCAAGCTAAATAAAGAGAAAACTGAAATTTTAGTAATTGGCAATAATGGATTCAATGAGGTTATCAGAAATAAACTTGATGCATTAGGATTAAAAGTCAAGACGGAAGTAAAAAACTTAGGGGTAACTGTTAACTGTAATATGAATTTTAAATCGCATATTCATCAGACCACTAGGACAGCATTTTTTCACTTAAGAAACATAGCAAAAGTTAGACCTCTTATATCATTGAAAGATGCTGAGAAATTAATTCACTCTTTTGTTTTCAGTAGACTAGATTACTGTAACGCACTCCTCTCAGGACTACCCAAAAAAGACATCAATCATTTGCAACAAGTGCAGAATGCAGCTGGTAGAATCCTACTAGGAAATGAAAATCCGAACACATTTCTCCAGTTTTGATGTCACTACACTGGTTACTTGTGTCTTTCAGAATTGACTTTAAAATTCTGCTTATGGTTTATAAAGCCTTAAATAATCTCTCTCCATCTTATATATTGGAATGTCTGACACCTTATATTCCAAATCTCAACCCAAATGAGTGTCTCCTTAGAATTCTAAGAGCTAAACTTAAAAGAAGTGGTGAGGCGGCCTTCTGCTGTTATGCACCTAAAATCTGGACTAGCCTGCAAATAGGAATTCGCCAGGCTGATACAGTGGAGCACTTTAAAACACTGCTGAAAACACATTACTTTAACATGGCCTTCTCATAACTTCACTTTAACTTAATACTGATACTCTGTATGTTCAATTCTTCATAATAACTATTCATAGTGGCTCTAAAATCCGTACTAACCCCTACTCGCTCTTCTGTTTCCTTTTCCGGTTTCTTTGTGGTGGTGGCCTGCACCACCACCATCTACTCAAAGCTTCATGATGCTCCAACAATGATGGAAGGAAGAAGTCTACGTGACCATCATCATCAAGTCCTTCTGTGAGAACCCTAAATACAA
Source organism: Polypterus senegalus (assembly GCF_016835505.1). NCBI lineage: Eukaryota > Metazoa > Chordata > Cladistia > Polypteriformes > Polypteridae > Polypterus > Polypterus senegalus. The sequence continues at coordinate 144,116,203 of NC_053166.1, forward strand.
ATAGGACTGTTTCATTTATGTTAGGTAGAATGCCCAGAGGGGACTGTGCGGTCCCGTGGTCTGGAACCCCTGCAGATTTTATTTTTTTCTACAGCCGTCTAGAGTTTTTATTTGTTTTTTCTGTCCACCCTGGCCATCTGACCTTACTCTTATTCTATGTTAATTAATGTTGACTTATGTTTATTTTTTATTGTGTCTTCTATTTTTCTATTCATTTTGTATAGCACATTTTTTTGTATGAATATGTGCTATATAAATAAATGTTGATTGATTGATTGATTGATTGATCGGACCTTAATCTTATTCTATGTTAATTAATGTTGACTTATTTTATTTTCTTACTGTCTTTTATTTTTCTATTCTTCATTATGTAAAGCACTTTGAGCTACATTTTTTTTAATGAAAATGTGCTATATAAATATATGTTGTTGTTATTGTAGTCTTGTACTCCACACATCAAGGCGCTATATAACCCGACATTCTATTAACTTTCTTAATGGCTTCTGATCATTGTCAGGATGTAAGTGTGCTTAGGTAGCCTATTATAACTCCAAGGGTCTTCTCATAAGGGGTACTTTCAAGTTTTAGACCTCCTATGGTATATTTACATCTTATTAGATTATGCTGAGTATGCTGAATTTGGTATAAGTATTTTAACAATAAATCCATTTGTTTTTGCACAACTTCATCTAATGATCATTTTTTAGTGCCCCACTTGCCCTTAATGAAGTCCTTTGATATTACGTGACTAGGTTGTCAATAAATCCCAGATCTTTAAAGGTGGGAGGCAATAATAAACACCATAGTGCCAGTGTGAAGCCTTGTTCAGATGAAACACTTCACCCACAGCGCACCTTCAACTGCACATTCCTCCTCAGCAGACTCTATAAGGCTACCTCCACATTACTATGTTTTTATTTAAAAATGGCTACTTTAAGTAAAAGCAATCTCCATTCATTGTAGCATTTTCACATCATTTACAAAAATATTGCCGCCTACACTAAAACAACCGAAAATGCATTTAGTGTAGCTCTTCATCTACACTGGGCATGGGTAAAAAAATCCTGGAAGGTATGGTAATGCCTCTGGGCACAGAATTTATCACAAAAATGTAATGACTGGCAAATAATTTGCCTTTTCCACGCATATACAGCATTCAAATTTTACTAAACATAATTTAGATGCAAACAGGTAGGCAGCACAACAAGCACCATGGAAAGCAACTCCTCTGTGTGTTGGGATGTGGTTTTCTTCCATAAAGGTTGACCAATCAGAGAGAGACATTATAATGAGCAAGGGCCAATCAGAGAAGGGCAACATAATGAACTCGACCAAATCAGAGTGTGATTAGCGTCTGCATTTTTGAAGTCTACATTTTTTATAAATCCACACATTGCAATCCCAAGCTGTTGTTTGCAGTATGCAGCTTTTCAAAAGTCTCCATTTACGGGGGTTAAAAATACATGGGGTAGTGTGGACAGATTGTGAAAATGGAGAATAATATTTGTGTTTTCTTTAATGACAATGAAGCTGCTAGTCATAATATTTTTTTTAAAGGACCAGGAGATAAACATATTCAGGACAACAAAATAAGATCAATGCCAGAAGATTAGAAAACTGATCCTCAAAACCAAAATGCATACCAAAAAAAAAAGACACAAAAAATAAATTGGAGGGGACAAAATAAGAAAATAAATCGTATGCGTCGCTAAATTTCTATCTAATCTCACACAGAGAGTAAATTCCCAAAGCCATCCAGATTTCCATTGTGCCACATGACTTCAAAATTTCACACACTTCCCAAAGGCTCATGGGAAATTGCAGTGGCGATGAAGCATGCTGCCCTCTCAAACAGGGTGACCTCTATTTACGGCATCAAAAATGAGATTAAAAAATGATTAACTTTTGAATACGGCAGTAATTCAAACAGCTAGTAGCACAAATAGCACAAAAAAAAACCAAACAAAAATGGATAGTTTTGATTTTTTGCAGCTAAAATCCCAGGGGGAAAAAATAAAGAAGGCTGCATATCATAGCAATACTTTCTCATCTTCAACTTCTGGGTTCTCATTTTGTCCCCATAATCTGCTTGACGTCCTGGATTTGGTGTTGATTTGCTCTTCACTATGGTTTTTGTTTCGCATTATCAGATTCTGGTTCATTGTCCCACTCTACAATCCTCGCCACCCTGCATGTCATAACTTTTATGATTGGTGCGACTCATTAAAGGTTAACGAGAATTCCTGAAGTATTATTGATAAACGAGGTGGAGTGGGGGTCTCTGAGGCTAGGGATCTGCAGCCACAATCGGAAGTTTGCCAGTTCAAATCCCATAAAATGCCAGAAATGATTCGACTTGAGTGAGGCCCTTAACCTGCAGTTGCTCCATCCTGGGTACGACGTTAATCTGCAGACAGGTCCTCTAAGTTACAGGGAAAACGTGGGGGTTGGTGGCAGGATTGGCACTCCAGCCACCGTACAAAACCTCAGACTGCTCCAGTGTGGTGCTGAGGTGTCACTCGCTGCACTCAGATCTCAATCCAGGTAGTCTGCCGTGTGGTGGATGCTGTAATCAGTGCATGGATCCCAACATTTGCATTGAAATGGTTCGAGTCCTACCTCACAGGTAGATCTTTGTCTGTTAACATAGATGGGAATTTCTCTCAGCCAGCTCCTCTCACACAAGGCATCCCACAAGGTTCTATCCTGGCTCCCCTTCTATTCTCTATATATCATTGTTATACTGATACCTCAAGGTTAGTTCTGACATCACTTCATCTGTAAAAGAACTGTTGAAATGCTTTGAGGATATTAAACATTGGATGGCACAAATTTTCTCACAGTTAAATGAAAAGAAAACAGAGGTCAGTATTTTTGGTCCTACCACATCTGTATTGGAAATCGGCACTCAGTTAGACTCCTTGGCAGCATTGATTCATAATGATGTCAGAAACCGAGGCATCATCTTCGAATCGTCTCTAAGTTTTGAAGAACAAATCTCCATGGTAGTAAAGTCCAGCTTTTACCAACTGAGGCAAATTTCTAAACTAAAATCCTTTCTCTCACAGACGGACTTGGAAAGAGTCCTTCATGCCTTTATTACATCTTGCCTAGATTATTGTAATTCCTTATATGTGGGTCTGCCAAAATCTGCTCTGTCATGCCTTCAGCTTGTTCAAAACACTGCAAAATGAGAAAAATGGATCACATCTCCTCCACTTTAGCCTCTCTCTCCACTGGCTACCGGTGAGGTGTCGCATTGATTTTAAAATCATGCTGTTTGTTTTTAAAGCTTTGCATGGTCTTGCTCCATCTGTGACCTCCTTCACCCCTAGAGCATTGAGGTCATCTGGACGACTACTCCTTGTAGTGCTGTAAGAGCCATTTGCTAGTTATTTAAGTTATATGAATGTTTTACTAAATATTAGTGCATAATCTATGGGAGGTTCCTATAACCCCCATACGTTGAATTGAATTGGTATATTCTAACCATTTCTAGCCTCTCTGACTAAACATTATACTCAGATAGTGAGCAGCCTTGCCATGTGTAAGGTGTACAGGGCATATGGTTTTAAACCGTGCCTTGAGTGTTTTGTGTGCCAAGTAAAATGAAAGACAAAGTAGTTAATTGAATGTGCTGCGCCATACGTTTTAAGTGTAGAGAACAAGAAGTAAAGAATCTTTAAGCATAGTAACAACTAAAGTTTTACAAGAAAAGCTAAGTTTAGGGAAGATACATTTTTTCTATTTTATTCTATGCGTTTAACAACTTTTTTCTTTATTCGTATGTGGATTTTTTTCTTTGAATTTTCACTAAATATTTGTAGTACTAGGGTGTTGTACCGTGTTAGCCATCATGAATGGCTAACACGGTACAACGGTAAAAAATTGATAGGTTCATTCAGGCTAAGATTTAAATTAATCTTGTTAAATTAATCTTAGCCTGAATGAACCTATTCATTTTTTACATTTAAGATTTTTCATTTAAAGATTTACCAATACTGTTTCTTGTCCTAGTGTGTGGATATAAACACAGGGAGCTTCAGTTTCTGTATTACATTTTGCCTGAAGAAGGGGCCTGAGTTGCCTCGAAAGCTTGCATATTGCAATCTTTTTAGTTAGCCAATAAAAGGTGTCATTTTGCTTGGCTTTTCTCTACACTAAATATTTTAAAACAAACTTTTGGACTGAGAGATTTCTTTCGGCACGCGTTTTACCCGTGCTAATACTCACCTTACACTCCTGCGGCTGCAAATGCCAAGATCTCAGCTGAAGTCGAGGGGAGACAGAGTCTTCTTAGTTCTGGCTCCTAGGCGCTGGAACGACATGCCTTTTCATGTCAGATCTTCATCCTCTTATCGAGGTTTTTTAAAGTCAGCTTAAGACCTGCTTGTTTTCTTCCGCCTTTCACGGTGTATAATGGGATTGTGGTGGATGTTATAATCGGTTGTCTTATTGATCTGCTTCTGTATGATTGTTTGCATTGTGTTTACTCTAATGCTTCTTTGGACAGCACTTTGGTGCAACTTCTGTTGTTTTAAATGTGCTTTTATAAATAAATAATCTAATCTATTCTAACCTTTCTCCTCTCTATTGACAAAATAGATAAAATATATCAATTTGAGGGTTCATAACAGTACTTGAAGAATTCATTTCTGAGCTTTGTTTTCTTCCAGAAGAAGTCAAATCATTTCTAGTGTTATATTTGACGTCATTTTGTTTGACCTCGGACCTCTTTTTGTTGTAGCAGTTCCTATGGCGCCACTATTGGTGGTGTCCAGGGTCAACTCCATGCACTTCCTAGTGTCCGAGATCTGATAGAAACAGTGCTGGTGTGTCATTCTTGGTTAATGAGCTTGCATTTTGGCATTAGGGTCTTTCATCATCATCATCATCATCAAATCCTTCCGTGAAAACCATAAATACAAAGAGGACTGTTTCATTTATGTTAGGTAGATTGCCCAGAGGGGACTGTCGGTCTCATGGCCTGGAATCCCTGCAGATTTTTGTTTTTTCTCCGGCCGTCTGGAGTTTTTTTTTTCTGTCCCCTGGCCATTGGACCTTACTCTTATTCTATGTTAATTAATGTTGACTTATTTTATTTTCTTACTGTGTCTCTTATTTTTCTATTCTTCATTATGTAAAGCACTTTGAGCTTTTTTGTATGAATATGTGCTATATAAATAAATGTTGTTGTTGTTGTTTGATTGTTTGAGTAACATTTTAAACTTGTCCACTGACTGGTTCGACTTTTCTTTGAAATCCTGATTACATCTCATCTCCTAAAAACCCTCACAGTCTCTTTCTGAGGCCGCACAATAACACTCTGACCGGTGAATAGGATTAGACCCTTTTCATTGTGAGCAGAGAGGGCTGCATGAAGATGTAATCTATGTCTTCCAAATTCTCAAAAGCATCAATAAAGAAGATGTAGCCACATTCTTTAAATGAATTCATTAACAAATCACATACTCAATAAGACCGTTCGAAATCCATCCTGTTGCCCCATGTGCTGCATTCCTATCTAGGACACTACGTATGGTGCAGCCATTAATAATCACAAGTATCCACTCGCTTGAAAGTGAAGAATCTCTAATGCCTTTTACAGTGCTACTGCTCTGCCTCGATGAAAAAAAAAATGGCCAGCCAGAAAGAGGACAAGGCACTGGACCAGGAGTCGAGAAGATAATCTTAAATTTAAAAACAAGCAGCATCCAAAAAGCCAAAAAATCAAACTAAACAATCTGTAAATTCAAAGTTGGTTTCAAAAAGATTCCACAAAAAGGCTGAACTCTCGATAACGATTTAAATTTGGACTCTCTGTGAAAGTCTGACGGCATGCTGATGTCACATGATGTCATTGAGTCCAAAGCAAAAGTCCTCACTGAATGTTCATATCAGAGATGGGGTGTCCTTCAGAAATCTTGCTGCTTTGTCTCAGTGGCTGCAGGTTTTCTTTCTTGCCACTTTCCTAATTAGCAGACAATTTACTGCTACCAATGGAGCAAACTAAGCTGCTGCCTTGATTGCATTTGACTCGCTTTTTAAGATTTAATTAACCAGCTGTCAGTTAGCAATAAGGGCTTCAGGTCAAAAACATTTGGATGATCCTCCCTGTAAAAGAAAATTAACATTTTTAGATGTGTCAGTGCGTGACCTTCTGAGTTCTAATGTAGAGGGTCTCAAGTTTAGTTCCAAGGCTTCCGGTTTTCATGGCATGGCTATTTCTTACTAGAAATGATCCATGTTGCTTTATTCAATTATTCTGCATGATAGCACAATGTTTGTTGGATTAATAGCAGTAAATGGATACTAATGAAGAAAATGGCCAGAATGAAAACTTGGAGCTACTGTAACCATCCAGGAACTGAATTTGGCACACGTCTTAGGTAACAGATACTCAAAAAGTGAAAACGAAACAGGAGGTCCTAGCAAAGGAGAGGATTAAAACCAAATCTACCCATTGTCACACACGTGCATACGGGAGGCAGCGAAAGGGCTCAAAAAACGATCATTCCACGCCAGACCAGTGGATGGCAGAGTGCACTAATCCTTCCTCTTCTTCCTCTCCAGACTGAACAGGGGAAATTCTGCCTTTGCTCGATGACATCATTTCCGACTCCTGGACCAATAGCATCACTTCTAGTCCCTGCCTGGACGATGTCACTTGCGACTCAAGTTCCGGATGATGTCACTTCCCCTGCCTGGATTTAAAACCACCATGTTTTGTCCGCCTGCAAGTTCTGCTTTGGATTAAAGTCTATTAAGACTTTTGTTTTGAACAACCTTCACTTTTGGCAGCCAAATTCAAATATACGGGTGGCTGCCCACATACCTTTATTCTCTCTATTGTTTGAATCATTTCACACTATCTATCTATCTATCTATCTATCTATCTATCTATCTATCTATCTATCTATCTATCTATCTATCTATCTATCTATCTATCTATCTATTATATAGTAAATCTATCTATCTATCTATCTATCTATCTATCTATCTATCTATCTATAAAAATCTAAAAAACACTGATGCTCTATTAATGTTTAAGGTCCTCCTTCAAAGGAGATTGAAGATTAAATTTACATATTTTAAACTAATTAATCAATTAGATATATTTAGGGAAATCTGGGCTGTAAATGATGTTTTATGTTCCACGGAAAATGAATGTCTAGTACTAAAGCATGAGTAGAAAAACTGTTATTTTTAAATGTTGTTGAATTTTGGCTGTTAAGTTGACTTCAATTATGTACTAATTGTTAATAAAGGTCTATTTAAAATTTAAATGGTCTATCTTTTATATGGTGCCTTTCCTATCTATCTATCTATCTATCTATCTATCTATCTATCTATCTATCTATCTATCTATCTATCTATCTATCTATCTATCTATCTATCTATCTATCTATCATATATCTATCTATCTATCTATCTATCTATCTATCTATCTATCTATCTATCTATCTATCTATCTATCTATCTATCTATCATATTATGAAGTGCTGCTGATTTTCACAAATACTTCTTTAATCGAAAAATACAAAACTGGTTTAGACAATAGTTACATGGGAACAAGAAGGAATGTGAGGTATAAATGATAACAAAATGAATTAACTTTAGAAAATATGAAAAGAAGAGTTTGAACACAGTTTTTGTACACACGCAGTCAGTCCTGAACTGCAAGGACACACATGTGGTATACTTGTGGTATTGTATACTTTTTAAGTGTCCAAGGTATAACACATTTGTGTGTAGATATGAATATACAGAGACTGTGAAATATAAGATGTTCACCACTGTGAAACTTTAGAATAGAGTCTCATGTCAGACAAAAAATAGCTCAGTGACCCAATTTAAAAAGAGAGTAGGAATAATTTATGACCCTTTTTTTGAAAACGGCCTCTTACCTGCTGATTCCCATATGTAGGGCAAAGAACAGTCGTTATTTATTTTATTTTTATGTTTTCACTTTTGTTCAGATAACTCTACAGATCTTTTGATTTAGCTTTTTTTTTTTTAATTCAGTATGGGTTCTTGGTGTGCTTCTACCTATAATGCTGGCATTCATTTGTCTCAGGTGTCGAAATAAATAGCGTTGGATATCCTATTGTATTTGGGAATTCCGTTCAAATATATTTTTTTCCACAATTTGTTAGTGAACCCTTCATAATAACACATACTGTATTGAAATGAGTCAAGTTCATTGCTTCTCCATCATAAAAGATTCTTTAGATTACTGAAGATGGATAAAGATGTCATTTTAATGAGATAAAGGAAAACAGCAATCATTTGTAATAATTAGCACTTGAGGCTCCTTAGAGCAGATGCAAGTGTTTCATTTTTAAATTATGAGGCACACTGGCACACCCCTCGTTTGTTTACCACCGCTGGTCCCTTCTCCTTTTATTCTGCTTGTTCACCCCCGTGCTCGTCTGATCGTACTGACGTTCTGCTGCAGCTCCAGTCTTAAGGCCTGGGTGATCAGCTGCTCTAAGGTTTCTATGACAAAAAGGAGAGCACTGTCCAAGGCTGTTGGGAGGACATATGATGGACCTGACTTTAGCAGTTAGACTTAACTACAAGGAGTAAACTAGCCATTCTAGACATTCATTATTCAATGTGTGTAGAGAAAGTGAGCAAGTTAAGAATCCCAAGAAGCACAATTGGACAGTTAGAAATGTAAAGATTGGGTATAATATTTTGAGTGGCATACATGTGTGATGAAAGGTTATAAGTTGGCGCTTTGGCACTCTACCTAACCAGTAGGGGGGACATCTGTCCCCAGGCGCAGCATCCAGGGGGCACCAAATTGATGTTAAATTCCCTTCCCCATTGCATTTTGGCAAATAGGAGGGGGCACGAAATCTTCAGTTGTCCTTGGGTGCTGAAAACCCTAGCTACGCCTGTGTACCTAACCTGCATGTCTTTGGTCTGTGGGTAGAAACTGGAGCACCCGGAGGAAATGGCAGTGCTGGCACTAGGCCACCCAAAGACAACTATCTATTATAAAGTGCCTTTCATATCTCTCTATCTATCTACCTAGCAAGATGGTGCCCTCCATGGCTGACGTATTTGCTCGCTCCATCCATGCCGTTTTTTTGTTATTGTTTGTGTTTTTGTTTTTCCCCTTCTCTACAGCTCACAAATGCCTTGTACTACTTTCATACAGCAGACAGGCATTGCTGGGCATTGCTAACACACACAGTCCCCTGGAATTTATGGGTTTTATACCATCTGAGCTAGAGTTCATTGTTCGCTCCCGCAACAAACACCACAACCACACCGAGGAAGACCCCGTAGCACCGAGCACAAATGACCAAGTTGACCCCAGGAAAGTGCTCCGGAGAAAGCAATGCAAGCGAGGCAAGAGGGGACAGCTCCACACTAGGCTGAAAGCCCAAGCTAGCTGACCACCGCTACCCAGCCTCTTGCTAGCCAACGTGCGGTCTCTGGAAAACAAACTGGATGAGCTATGAGCCAGGATTACAGCGCAGCGGGAAATAAGAGGGTGCTGCTCTCTAATTTTCACCGAGACCTGGCTTACAGACAAAGTCCCAGAATACGCCGTTCACCTACAGACTCACTCCGTGCACCGAGGAGACTTCACCGCAGCCTCCGGTAAGACTATAGGGGTGTGTGTGTGTGTGTTTATTAACAACTCGTGGTGGGGATGTACGGACTGTTTATAAGCACTGCTCACAAGATGGGGAGTTTTTACTGCTGAAATGCCGGCCCTATTACAGTATCTACCGAGGGAGTTCACTGCTGTGTTTTTGGCTGCTGCTTACATTTCCCCGTGAGCTAACTCCACGGCAGCGCTAGGCAAACTCTATGACGTCATCAGTGCCATAGAGATGGCTCATCCCGATGCTGTTTTTATTGCAGTTGGCGACTTTAATCAGTGCAATTTACGGACTGTACTTCTTAAATACCACCAATACGTGAACATTCCCACCCGTGAGAAGAACACACTGGATCATGTTTACAACAGCATACCCGGTGCATACAGGGCTGATTCCCGCCCCCACTTCAGACAATCAGACCATGTCACTCTCTTCTTTTACCCAGCCTACAGACAAAGGCTGAAACAAACAAACCCTATCATTAAGCAAGTTAAACTTTGGACCCCAGAGACTGAGTGCTCCCTGCAGGACTGTTTTGCTCAGACAGACTGGAATGTGTTTAGGGTTGCAGCCACTCTAGAGGACTCTTCTATCAGCATTCAGGACTATGCTGAGTATGTGACTGAGTACATTAGCACCTGTATTGACAACATTGTGCCCACAATACCAGTCAGGAAGTTCCCCAACCAGAAGCCCTGGATAAACAGTCAGGTAGGCCACATGCTGCGTGCCTGCTGTCTTGCATTTAGATCAGGCACTGAGACGGAGTACAAAGCTGCGAAGTACGAACTAAGAAAAGCCACCACAGCAGTCAAGAGGCAGTACACAGAGAAGCTGGAGGGCTTCTATTCTACTGCTGACTCTGGACGTATGTGGCAGGGCCTACAGCACATCACAGACTACACGATCACCACCAGCACAATTGGCTCCAAAGAAAGTCTGCTGGATGATCTCAACACTTTCTGCACCTGCTTTGAGACATCCAGCACCAACACAGAGTGGAGGCACATACAGTACAGGCCAAAAGTTTGGGCACACCTCCTCATTCAATGTGTTTTCTTTATTTTCATGACCATTTACAGCACTCCATCACTCTCCTTATTGGTCAAATAGCCCTTACACAGCCTGGAGGTGTGTTTGGGGTCATTGTCCTGTTGAAAAATAAATGATCGTCCAACTAACCTGACATCTGCACAACACAACTGCTGGTCCCAACCCCATTGATAAAGCAAGAAATTCCACTAAATAACCCTGATATGGCACACCTGTGAAGTGAAAACCATTTCAGGTGACTACCTGTTGAAGCTCATCAAGAGAATGCCAAGAGGGTGCAAAGCAGTAATCAGAGCAAAGGGTGGCTATTTTGAAGAAACTAGAATATAAAACATGTTTTCAGTTATTTCACCTGTTTTTGTTAAGTACATAACTCCACATGTGTTCATTCATAGTTTTGATGCCTTCAGTGAGAATCTACCAATGTAAATGGTCATGAAAATAAAGAAAACACATTGAATGAGGAGGTGTGTCCAAATTTTTGGCCTGTACTGTACACACCTGGACCACACAACCCCCCTCCCCTCTCCCAACGGTCTCTTCAGGTCAGGTACACAAAGCACTAAGGAAGATCAACCCCCATAAAGCAGCAGGACCAGACAATATCCCTGGGTGGGCCCTCGGAGCATATGTCAATGAGCTGGCTGATGTTCTCTGCTCCATCTTCAACCTTTCCCTCAGTCAGCGCATCGTTCCATCATGCTTTAAGACTACGATTATCGTCCCCCTTGCTAAAAAAAGCCCATCCACCTGCCTGAATGATTACAGGCACTCACTCCAATCATCATGAAGTGTTTTGAGAGAGTGGTGCTGGCCCACATTCAGAGCAGCGCACAGGACACTCTAGACACCCTGCAGTATGCCTACCGGTCCAACAGGTCCATCTCAGATGCCATCGCAGCCACACTACATTGACTCCTACATCAGAATGCTCTTTGTTGACTACAGCTCCGCCTTTAACATGGTTATCCCCCATAAATTCACCCATAAACTGTCTACACTTGGCCTGCAACCCACCCTCTGTGACTGGCTCCTGGACTTTCTGACTGACAGACCCCAGTCTGTCAGGATTGGTAATAGTATTTCAGCCACCATTATCACAAACACAGGCACCCCACAGAGCTGCGTCCTCAGCCCCATCCTCTACACCCTGTTCACCCACAACTGTGTCACCTCCCACAAAGATAACATCATCCTAAAGTTTGCAGACGACACCACAGTGATTGGATGCATCAATGGTGGGGATGAGGTGGCCTACAGGAGGGAGGTGGACAGTTTGGCATCATGGTGTGAGGACAACAACCTCACCCTCAACACAAATGAGATGAAGGAGATGATAGTGGACATGAGGAAGGAGAGGAGACCTCACCGGCCACTGTTCATCCAAGGGCTTGAAGTGGAGAGGGTGAACAGCATTACATACCTGGGCGTCTACATCAGTGAGGACCTCACTTGGACACAACACCCCACAGCTGGTCAAGATGGCTCAACAGCGGCTGTACTTTCTGAGGAGGCTGAGGAAGTTTGGTATATCGACTAAGATCCTTAACCACTTTTACAGCTGCATTGTTGAGAGCATCTTGACCAGCTGCATCACCGTGTGGTACAGCAACACTACTGTACTGCTATGGACCTCAAACGCCTGCAGAGAGAGGTAAAGACTGCTAAGAAGATCACCAGGACCCTATTGCCCTCTCTGCAGAGCATCTACAACTGCAGAGTCCGCAGGAGAACTCTCACCCCCAACACGAATTGTTCACACTTCTACCCTCAGGCAGGAGGTATAGACGTATGAAAAGCAAGACTTCTGGGCTAAAGAACTCTTTCTTTCCCAAGGCCATTAGACTCCTGAAAAACTGACTGGAGTTTATAACCATAGTTCACCACATTCTGTCTACCTCACACAACTGTATTTGACGTGTCCATCACACACCTACCTGCACATTACACTTTATACTTCTATTCTGTTTTTATACTTTACGCTGCCTCTGTTACTTACTTATTATTTATGTTTATCTTTATACATTGGTTTTGTCATTTGGTGTGGACAGCAAAGAAAGAATTTCATTGTACAGGGAAACGTGTTTCCTTACTGTGCACATGACAATAAACTTTGAACTTGATCTATCTATCTATCTATCTATCTATCTATCTATCTATCTATCTATCTATCTATCTATCTATCTATCTATCTATCTATCTATCTATCTATCTCTGTACATAAAGCCTTAGTATCTGCACGTTTTTCAATTTTTAAGCACAATGGCTGAAATGTACTTGGATTGGATCCCCTCTGACACTTACTGACATTTATTTTAAAAGGTAAAGAAGAAGAATAGCCCCACCTGGCCCACTCCTGTTCCCAGTCCATCAGTTACGTCCTATTAAGATAACTCATTGTTGTGATGTGAGATTTTGCATATAACTTGGTAAATATTTTGTATGTCTTTATTTGTAATTTAGTCAAAGCAATGTTAATTTAGTGTTACTATAGTGAGAAGCCTTCATGTTTACCACCACTACACCCCTATATGAATGAGTCTCTTTGTAATTTTATGACAGAGTTTTGGGGGGTTCTGCCTTAAACCAGTTTGGTGAGTGTTTCTCTGCTAAACTCTTTCAACCCCTACAAAAAAGCCAGGTTGCCTAACTGGCAAACTTTAGCTCAACAAATGATTTTGGGGGGATGGCAGGTGTTAAGATGTTCTATTTTCCCCATTGGTCTGAGGTATGGCTGTTTGGAATTGGCTTGTCTCAGAAGCCTTTAAGTACTATGATGGCCTAATGGCTCTAGGGGATGGACAGAACAACTATAAATGTACTTGCTTAACCTCACACTATCTCTCTCTTACTAACCTCTGATGATGAAGAAGTATCTCTCTTACTGATCTGATGAAGAAGACCATCACACCATGAACTGAAAGGACAACACAATGGAGAGCACAGCTCGGCTTCAGACATATTGAACAGACATGTGGCTGAAAGCTGAGCACAAATGATGCCTTAACTAGAGGCATTTTATTTATTTATTTATTTATTTATTTATTTATTAATTTTATTACAATCAATACATAGCAATCAAGTTTTTACAAAAAAAAGAATTATGTTAAGAACAGATCGATCCCCACCCCTGAGAGAGAGAGCAAGCCAAACGGTGTAAAATGTTAAATAAATATATTTAATCAGGTTGTATGGTTGCCAATATTCAAATGTACTTTGTATATTGTTATTATTTATGAATATTACAAATAATAGTGTTTAAATTGTAACTTAACTCCTGTTTGTCTTTACTATACCTAATTGCCTGAGGTTATAGATATAGAAAGGAAGGTGGGGATAAGTTATATACTATAATACCTTATAAACAGTGGTAAGTCTGTGAGATTAGGCATTCTGACAAAGGCTACTTAATAATAATACAAAAGGGGAAAGTTGACCAAAATATATTACTCTACCAAGACAAAACACTTGTATAATTAACTTTGTGCTTCTTTGGATATTCCTTATTTACAGAAGTCTTTTTCTGTTGTCTTATTCAACCTGCCATTGTTCTCTTTCACTGATAACACATTTCTAAAGTCATCAGATTAAAAAAGGTTAGAAGAAAAAGACTGATAGTTTTTTCAAGTGTCCTCATTCATTTCATTTCAATTGCTTATAATCACGTAAAAGACAATCATCCTTATATACATTCATTTTTCTTTGGAACTGTGAGCAAATTATGGAAAGAGCAATTGATTTTTATCTCCATTTCTTCTAAAGTGCTCTAATGATGGTGGGTTTCAGTGGGTAGGTTGATGTGAAACGGAAATAATGCAAAACGACTCGGAATCAAATCATCATTATCATCATCATCATCATTAGCAATGTTTCTCTGGTAAAAAGGTTACCGGACTGAAAATAAAGCATTGGCATTTATACATTAGGTTATTTGAAAGGAGCTAATAATTGTACTTTTTATTTAATAAAAAAGAGGGACTGGCCTGAATTTCATTTCATGCAAGAATGGATTAGCACACCACAAAATATCTGTCAAAATAAAAAGCTATATTAAACAATAAAATTATTATTAATATTATTATTATTATTATTTAAAAATAGGCATGATACTAATTACTTAGTTTTACAACGCACTAATAATAAAATATACATATACTGTAAATTAAAAGATTAATTTATAACAAATATTAACATATATTATAATAAAATTATTTTAAGGTATATTATAATACATAACACACAGTAAATGTCAGATGGAATCCAATCCAAGTATATTCCAGCAATTGTCCTTAAAAATGGAACAAAATGAAGATGCAAAGGCTTTATGTAGAGACAGATAGATAGATTGATATGAAAGGCACTATATGATAGATACAGTTGTGTAGATTTTTCTATATTTCTATCTATCTATCTATTATATAGTGCCTTTCAAATCTATCTATCTATCTACAGTTGTGCTTGAAAGTTTGTGAACCCTTTAGAATTTTTATATGACCTAAAACATCATCAGATTTTCACTCAAGTCCTAAACGTAGATAAAGAGAAACCAGTTAAACAAATGAGACAAAAATATTATGCTTGGTCATTTATTTATTGAGGGAAATGATCGAATATTACTTATTTGTGAGTGGCAAAAGTATGTGAACCTCTAGGATTAGCGGATAGTTTGAAGGTGAAATTCGAGTCAGGTGTTTTCAATCAATGGGAAATTCAAGACCATTGTTACCCTCCCCAGGAGTGGTCGACCAACAAAGATCACTCCAAGAGCAAGGCGTGTAATAGTTGGTGAGGTCACAAAGGAACTTCTAAGCAACTGAAGGCCTCTCTCACATTGGCTAATGTTCGTGTTCATGAGTCCACCATCAGGAGAACACTGAACAACAATGGTGTGCATGGCAGGGTTGCAAAGAGAAAGCCACTGCTCTCCAGAAAAAACATTGCTGCTCGTCTGCAGTTTGCTAAAGATCAAGTGGACCAACCAGAAGGCTATTGGTAGAATGTTTGATGGACGGATGAGACCAAAATAGAACTTTTTGGTTTAAATAAAAAACATTATGTTTGGAGAAAGGAAAACACTGCATTCCAGCATAAGAACCTTATCCCATCTGTGAAACATGGTGGTAGTATCATGGTTTGGGCCTGTTTTGCTGCATCTGGGCCAGGACGGCTTGCCTTCATTGATGGAACAATGAATTCTGAGAATTCTAAAGGAAAATATCAGGACAAATGTCCATGAATTAAGTCTCAAGAGAAGGTGGGTCATGCAGCAAGACAACGACCCTAAGCACACAAGTCATTCTACCAAAGAATGGTTAAAGAAGAATAAAGTTAGTGTTTTGGAATAGCCAAGTCAAAGTCCTGACTTTAATCCAATCGAAATGTTGTGGAAGGACCTGAAGCGAGCAGTTAATGTGAGGAAACCCACCAACATCCCAGAGTTGAAGCTGTTCTATACGGAGGAATGGGCTAAAATTCCTCCAAACCAATGTGCAGGAATGATCAAAAGTTACCGGAAACGTTTAGTTGCAGTTATTGCTGCAAAGGGGGGTCACACCAGATACTGAAAGCAAAGGGTCACATACTTTGCCACTCACAAATACGTAATATTCGATAATTTTCCTTAATAAATAAATGACCAAGTATAATATTTTTGTCTCATTTGTTTAACTGGTTTCTCTTTATCTACTTTTAGGACTTGAGTGAAAATCTGATGATGTTTTAGGTCATATAAAAATTCTAAAGGGTTCACAAACTTTCAAGCACAACTGTAGATAGATAGATAGATTTGAAAGGCACTATATAATAGATAGATAGATAGATAGATAGATAGATAGATAGATAGATAGATAGATAGAGGGCGGCATGGTGGCACAGTGGGTTGCGCTGCTGCTTCACAGTTAGGAGACCTGGGTTCGCCACATGGAGTTTGCATGTTCTCCCCGTGGGTTTCCTCTGGGTACTCCGGTTTCCTCCCACAGTCCAAAGACATGCAGGTTAGGTGTATTGGCGATTGTAAATTGTCCCTGGTGGGTGCTTGGTGTGTGTGTGTGTGTGTGTGCGCCCTGTGGTGGGCTGGTGCCCTGCCCGGGGTTTGTTTCCTGCCTTGTGCCCTGTGTTGGCTTGGATTGGCTCCAGCAGACCACTGTGACCCTGTAGTTAGGATCTACCGGTTTGGATAAAGGATAGATAGATAGATGACAAAACTTATTGAGGATTTGGACTTCAGGCCACTCTAGTTAAATTCTTTGCAATTCTTAATTCAGTTCTTGGCGTTTCCTTAGGCCTAATAATATATATATTATATATATATATATATATATATATATATATATATATATATAAGCAGGATAAGCAGGAGCCGGGATGCCTAGAAGTACCTCTTCTGGACCACGAGAAGCCAACCGCCCTGGTTTGCATTGGGGCCACGGGATCAGAGCTCAAGCCTGTGGCCACCACCAGGGGGCACCCGAAGAACCATGGAGCCTTGGACTGCAGCGCAATAAGACTATCAGGGAGCACCTGGAGCACATCCAGGTGCATTATAAAAGGGGCCACCTTACTCCAGTCGAATATGGCAGAAGAAAAGAGACAAATAAATGACTGTGAGCTTAATTTATACTGGTGGTTTGTGCACTGTGTTGTGAAGAGGAAAGGGAAAAATAAATGAGTGTGTTGTGGATCTCTGGTGTTGTGTCAGTCTGTGTCCGGGCACTCTTTCACATATATATATATATATATATATATATATATATATATATATATATATATAATATATATACAGAGAGAGAGAGAGAGAGAGAGAGAGATTAGCCCAGCACAGTCTGTCTTTAATATAACGTTTATTGATCATTCCTACATTTATGTGTACTCAGTATAATAAATATGAGAGGTTTTCTATAATTTCCTTAAAGCAGCTTTTTCTATTTCCGAAAGTCAAAGCCACCTACCAGCATGGCTCCACTGTCTTGCTTCTTCATTATTTGATTAGTGTGTCACTCATTGCCAGAATGAGACTTCTAGCTGGCTTCATAAACTCGGGCCTCATCTCACCCGGAAGTCTGAGGACCCCCTCCAGATGCTGTGTGGGAGTGAGGGACAGGTGGGCTAAGAACACAGAAGGTGGCAGTAAGCGGAGTCTGTATATTATTTATTTATTTATTTGTCTGTTTGTTTGTTTATTCTCCCTGAGTCACTATTTCTAATTTCCAGATGGATTTCAATTATAAAGGCAGCCCTCGCACTTTTTTTCAGAAATGAGGAATTTAATCAGCCGTCTTCTATCTTGTGTTGAAAATTCATATAGCTGTAATATTTCATATATTCTGAATAGCTTCTTTTTAGATTAGACTAAATGAGATAAACTTTATTATCCCACACGGGGAGATTACTGTTGTAATTCAGTGCATCAGAAAGCCATCATAAAAAATGAAAATAAAAGGGAAAACAATGAATCTAAATAAGGCCTTTCTTCATTAAAGAGACTTCTGGTTATTTCTTCCCTGGTTTCACTTTCTAGGTCATGGGGGCTGGCATGGGAGTTGAGGCATTGAGGGACGAGTCAAATCAAATCTTCACCTGTTTTTATTTATAGAACACCCTTCCTGTGCTTAAAGCTCATGATACACCATAATGTGCAGTTGGACGGGATCAGGTAACAAAGGGATTCATAGGTGGTGGGGGAGTAAACTGACATGCTTTGGCTTAAAGAGCAACACCGAGCCATTAGGCAGACATTCACACCAAGGAAACTGAGACCATCTTGCCTGGCATCCTTTGTTAGAAGCGTTGAAAGAATGGTGAGTTTCATAGATTCTCTAGGGCAATAGGATAGATAAACTTGTTAGGCTGAATGGCTTGCTTTGACCACAATTGCTCTCATGTTCTAATGGATTCTGTAGGTGAACAGGATGGACAAGCTTGTTGGGCTGAATGGCCTGTTCTCATTACAATTGTTCTAATGTTCTAATGGATTCTCTATGTGAACAGAATGAATGAACGTTTAGGGCTAAATGGCTAAGTCTCGAATGTAGAGTATAAGTCAGGGGTCCTCAATCACAGTTCTGTATTAGTGTTTTATTGGAGAATCTAGACAATTTTGATGGAGGAGCTTGTTGCGCTGAATGGCTTGTTTTCATTGCTATTGTTCTAATGTACTAAAATATAGGGTGGTCCAGATCTAATTATGCAATTTTCATTACGCTATAACTTATTAAGTTTATTACATAGAAAATCATCCGAAAAATCCTGGACCATCGAGAAGTGTGCGAACCGACGACATGAAGAATCGTGTTTGCGCCAAACTGGAAACGTCCTCGCATAAATCAAAGTCATCCAGATGATCTGGATCTGCATAATTAGATCTGGACCACCCTGTAGAGTCTAAATGAACATGATGTACAAGCTTGTTGGGCTTTCGCCACACTATTCCGAAGCAACATTTGCACTGTTTTGTGTTTTCTGTATCTCACGCCCTCACACACCTTTATTGTAAGAGCATCCCTTATCTACGATGGAACGTTCGATCAGAAGAAAGTATGAAGCTGGTTTTAAATTAAACATCATTGAAGTAGCTAAACTAAATTTGATGCGTCTGAGAAACTGGTGCGAGATTGAAGGAAGCAAGATTATATAAAAAAAAATGTAAGGGTCACATTTTTGAATGGGCGTATGAGTCAGGGTCTGATTTTATGATCGATTTTTCGGGTTTCAAGAACTGAGTGTAAACGGTATATGTTTTATATGCTCTGTTTGGATTTTGGGGCATTTTTTCATTTTTTAATTTGTATTAAACTTCTCAGACTAAGAGGTCTTAATAAACTCCTACTCTAATATAATTCATGTATTGGATTCATGGACACACCAGAATCTATTATCTATCTAGTGCCCTACAAATAGGGGAGACGTCCGTTAATTAAATGTGTAGACAATTTGCCTGAGAAGTGTTGTGGAGACTTGTACCTTTGCTAAGGTTTTATTGTGAATATCCCTTTTCAGTGTATGTATTTATATGGAATGTGAAATGGTTTAATGAGACGTGAAATGTATGTACTTGTCTTTAGTGTCTAGTTTATCCAGCCCTGACGAAGGGGTAGAGTCCTGAAACGCAGCAACCTAATGGACAACCGTGTGAATATTCACTAACAAATGTTCAATTCCAATTCCTAAGGCTTTATCAAGCGTTAAATAATCTCGCCACATCCTACATTCCAGAATGCCTTGCACCTTTCACTGCATATCGTAACCTTAGATTTTCAAATGAGGGTCTGCTTATAATTCCAAGAGCTAAACTTAAAAGAAGTGGTGAGGCGGCCTTCTGCTGTTTTGCACCTAAAATCTGGAATAGTTTACTGATAGAAATTCGCCAGGCTAATTCAGTGGAGCTCTTTAAAAAACTGCTAAAAACGTATTATTTTTTTAACATGGCTTTCTCATAGCTTCATTTTAGCTTAACTCTGATATTCTGTATATCGGCGGTTCTCAACCTGTAGTAACAAAAAAGGGTGTGCAAAGATGTGAAAACAAGAATCGAAAATATGAAAAATACATCTACTGAAACCAAAACAAATTAACTTAAACTACAGTCTGATACTACGTTGTAGAAAAATAAATACAGAGTTAGATAAATGTCGATAAAAGTTAACGTAAGTATGTATAATAAAACTTGTAGCAGTGTATCGGCAGCAAAAAATATAGGAATACATTTTATTAGGGTTTCAAAAAAATGTTAGGGGGGCCCGATTAAAACTGTTATGAAAACTCAGGTCGCTAATACTGAAAGGTTGAGAAACGCTGCTGTTTATGCATTTGATTTTCATCATCATTCATGGTGGCTCCACAATCCGTACTAACTCCTACTTTCTCTGTTGTTCTCTTTCTGGTTTTCTGTGATGGCGATCTGCACCATCACCGCCTGATTAAAGCACCATGATGTCCCTACATTGATGGACTGAAGGCCAGAGGTCCACATGACTATCATCATCATCAAGTTCTTCCATGTGAAGCCTGTAAACCATGAGGACTGATTGACATCATTTGTATGAAAATGTGCTATAGAAATAAATATTGTTGTTGGATACTATGGTTATATTGACCCTCTGGAATTTGTTACTGATACCTTCTTTAGGGTTATTTACTTGACCTGTTTGTATTTTAAAAATGTTTGTAAACTTTTATGGACAGAATTTCAAGGCGCAGCCAGGGTGTTGAAGGTGTCCGGTTTTGTGGATCGAGTCACTGCTTTTTGCAGATGATGTTATCCTGTTTGCTTCATCAGGCCATGATCTTCAGCTCTCTCTGGATCGGTTCGCAGCTAAATGTGAAGCGGCTGGGATGGAAATCAGCACCTCCAAATCCGAGACCATGGTCCTCAGCCAGAAAAAGGTGGAGTGCCCTCTCAGGGTTGGAGTGGAGGAGTTCAAGTATCTCAGGGTCTTGTTCACAAGTAAGGGAAGAATGGAGCGTGAGATCGACAGGCGGATCAGTGCGGCTCTGCATCGGTTTGTTGTGGTGAAAAAGGAGCTGAGCCGTAAGGCAAAGCTCTCAATTTACCAGTCGATCTATATTCCTACTCTCACCTATGGTCATGAGCTATGGGTAGTGACTGAAAGAACGAGATCGCGAATACAAGCGGCTGAAATGAGTTTCCTCCGCAGGGTGTCTGGGCTTTCCCTTAAAGATAAGTTGAGAAGCTTAGTCATCCGGGAGGGGCTCAGAGTAGAGCCGCTGCTTCTAAGCATCGAGAGGAGTCAGATGAGGTGGCTCGTACATCTGATCAGGATGCCTCCTGGACACCCCCCTGGCGAGGTGTTCCGGGCACGTCCAAACGGGAAGCGGCCCCTGGGGAGCCCCAGGACTGGAGGGACTATGTCTCCCGGCTGGCCTGGGAATGCCTCGGGATTCCCCCCGGAAGAGCTGGAAGAAATGGCCAGGGAGAGGGAAGTGTGGGCCTCTCTGCTCAAGCTGCTGCCCCCGCGACCCGATCTTGGATAAACAGGAGAGGATGGATGGATGAATGGAAACTGTTGGAAGTCTTTGTGCTCAGTAATAATGTTGGAAACCTCTGTGCTGAAATACAAAATGTTAAATATTTTTCTAATTAAGTCAAGAAAACATCTTTGTGATAAGGAGGTTGGCTGAACTAATAATGTTTAATAAAAAAGATTTTTGATAAATGACTTGGCTGTTTCTTAATTAATATCTTTACAAACCTACAGCTCGTTTGGTATAATTTGATGGTTTTGTGATTTATCAAGTAGGCAATTGCCATTACACACTGCTCACATCTTGGGCAACCCTTCTTAATTGACCAGGTCGCAACATTAGCCCTCCACACCCATGTGCCTTGTCATACACATAGAGGAGCAGACACTTCTAAACGGTAATCTTACGCCTATCCAGCAGCACTAGAATTCTTAGGTGCTTTCCAGAGGGAGCCGCTGTGCTTAATGGGGTACCATATTGGCACTGAATGCCATAATGCTTGCTGGGAAGACTCACCAGTTAGCCAGTCAAACCATTTAATGGCATGTCAAGAACACCATCAAGTCAGTTTGGTATGAACCCCCCCAAAAAAAATGCATTGTAAGTGAAGGGACAACAAGAGGACAAGGTCTGTTTCAAATTAAAATAGCAAAAGGTGCTCAGTACTACCAAAGGAAGAAGAGGAGAGGCAAGCAAAACACAGAGGTATGAACGTTCTGCCATTGCATGCCTAGAGTTTGTTTTATCAGTGCAGAGTGATGGCATAACTATTGCTATTAGCATGCGTGTTAGCCAAATAAGCTTGCTGCGCCAGATAATGTATGTGCAGAGTTAGCCTGCAGAATGTTCACTTCCGTCTTGTACATAGCCAGCTGCATTTTTAATGGCACTATCTAGACGTCACTAAGGTCTGTAGTGGTCACAAAGCTTTTAATTAAAGGGTAGCACATTCATCATGAAGTTACTGATAATATCATATTAAAGATCTAATTAAAACTGGGCATGTCTCCATGGTCATATTAAATTAACAGGGAATATGTTGTGGTTATATCCAATATCACTTAGTAGCTACAGTCAGTGACGTGTGTCAGGAAACTCCTTATATAATACGCTACCTGTAGCTCATAAACCGTTTTAATTTATTGACCTGAAATTTGGTACACATATACTATACTGTTTTCCACTTTTGGGGCGATGATTGACCTGCAAGGTTATTCCTCTTTTTATTTTTATTTTACTGTATTGTAGAATCAACTCTCGGCAGCGGTCAGCAAGGCAGCTGTGCGCCATTCTCATCCCTACTACCTTCACCATCACTTCCTCTACCTCTCCATATCTTAAATCATTCTTGAGGAAGATTGAAGACTTGAGTGCCAGCTTAAGTGAAAAATTAAGGAAAACATACTAAGTAACTGCAACACAAACACTGACTTAATCAGTTTTAACACGAAAAGATGCCGACGAAAGAAGAGAAGAAGTGGGCCGCTAGGGTGAAGAAAAGAAGAGCTGCTCAAGAAGAAGCAAGTGCATCAACCTCTGAGCAAACAAATGCTAAACGTATAGTGAAAGAGGATGAAAACTAGGAATGGACAAGTCAAGTGTATAACATTCAGTGCGCCGTTACTGATATTATAATTAAAAATCATGGGGCAACTACTTAGGTGTATTTTATAGCGTTGTCAGTTATGGCATTTCAGATGCACTTTTATAGCATCTAGAGTCACCCTCAGCAAACACGTCTTCCTCAGGTGTCCGGGGCAATGTCATGTTAGTCCTGAAGTTTTGTTAAATGTCAGTTGTGAAAGCTTTACAATTACTGTGTTATGTTTAAAATCTCTATATATAATCTTCATTTGGATCTTGATCTTTGTTTGTCCGCGAATGAATTAGAAGAAGAAGCACTAGATGGCAGTAGAGAGACAGCTAAAACATAGGCATTGCATTAAGAATCTCCTCCAGGCTTAAACTACTGAAGACTGTAGTACTCCAGTCACACCTCAAAACACAGACATTCAAACTAAACAAATTGTTGTGCTTTCAATTAACTAAAGAGATCTTCATTTAGATCTTCATCTTTGTTTGTTCCACGCATGCGTAGACCACCTTCCAGTTTAGTACGTTGTTGTTACTCGCGGATGTCAACAATGTGCCGGAATAACGAAAAAAGTGGTGGACAGTGTTACGCTGGTTAGCTCCTGAGGCCTGGTTAGAGAATGAGATTGCCGAAGATAAAAGGTACGTACCTACGTAACATATGAATGAAAGAAAGACAGTGGGTAAAATGAATGACAACGTAACAGCACTTATTATTATAAGTTACGATGTAGCCGGCGAGTGCTGCACGTCTCACAGTTGTACTGTGGCTTGCTCACATGTCAGTGAAGTGATCCCTATTTATGCTTTAAAGAGCCTGGATACCTATGTGTCCCCCTTTTATAACCATTGCTCCGTGTATATTGCCTTACTCTTTGGATTGCCACAAAGCAACCTGCGAGATTGGAGAAAGGTTGAGAAGACATCGTGAGAGAAACGATAGCGTCGTAAAAACGAGACGAACTGTGAACGGATAGAAGCAGAAATGCTCCCACACCACCACATAATTACTATTCGGACAGTGATTCCGAGTAGGCCGTTCCTATCGAAACAATGTCCAAGGGTTTTCTTTTGTAATTTTGTTTCCTTTATAAAAAATCATAATGCTGTACAACGAAGGGCCCAGTTCACGACTGGCAGCTGTGTTTAAACAGGGAGCCTTTCAAAGACAACTTTAACACGCGCAACGTAGTTGGGCGCACATGGCTAGTATTAAATATTATTATTATTATTATTATTATTATTATTATTATTATTATTATTATTATTATTGGGGAGATGCCAGCGGTGAATCTTGTCTAAGGCTCCTCATGGGCCTCGACCGGTGCTGTTCTCCAGCACAGTAAGTAGAAGGAATTTTCCTTGAGTTCTGCTCTGTTTGTTCCCATTCTACACCGGCACACGTTTCCCAGACAGATTTCCAGTTACGCACACTACAAATAAATTCATATAAGTATGAATCTACTCTGAGTAAAGATAAAGACTCCTAAAGATGACGCTTATATTGCATTTAGTTGTAATATCACATTGAGCACCCGATGCAATAAAAGAACCGATGCAGGGCCAAAGAGGACTGAGTTATTAGAAATGTGTGATATTCTCTTCATCTGTGCACATTTCTAAATGACAAATGAAGACATACAACCCCGAGTGGTGCAGACAGATACATGTATAAATTTTTTAAATGCTCATTGGGTCACTGGTGACAGATCCGTCTGATTTAATTTACTTCCCTGCTGCAGCGGCCCTCAGCTTTAATTGAATGAATGGGCAGATTTCATTCAGAATGCCTCGTGTAATGTATCGCCAGGCCAGGGCCTCTTTGCTGATCGTATGTCTTTGATGAGATTTTCAGACAGTCACATTTTTCCTATAAATTGTTTTTAGTAAGAGAATCATGCAAAGTGGGATGAGTGCAGAGTGAGAGGTTAAATCATTGGTGAGGGCAGGAACACGGGAAGGGGCTCCGCTTTGAAAAGACTCTGCATCGAGTTAAGACACATGTGGAAATTCTGAGAGTGCTGAAGGATAGACATTGGCTTTTAGTCCCCTGTTCTGGAGCTTTGGACAGAGACAGAGACAGAGGTGTACCTGTACCACAACATTCTGACATGCAGACTCCCCAGACGTTTTCTTTTAATTATTAATCGAGTTATTCTCAGATTTAAAACTTAATTGGTAGTTTGCACAAAGGAGACTGAAATCTGATCATTAGAAAAGAAAGACTGGGATAGACGTCTCTTCCGTTTTTTCCATAAACATAGGAAAGAAAGTCAGCACTGTTTAAGAGGTGTGATAATAATGAGTCAAAGACATCATAACGATTTGGGGCAGCCACCCGTATATTGTTTTCCCGGCAACAAAAGTTGAATTAGAGTAGCACGATGTGCATAGAACAGAGTCCGAAACAGAACTGATTATCAGAGACAAAGATGGAGGCTTTAAAGGCCCGTAAAGGAAGTGACATCATCAAAAGGGACGGAATCGAAAAATGATGTCTTCTGGACCAGATGTGACATCAGCAAAGGGGCTGGCACCAGAGATAATATCGTCTGGACTGGAGAGTGACGTCAGCAAAGGGCCGGCACAGAAAGTGATGCCTTCTGGTCCGGAAGTGACATCAGCAAAGGGGTCGCACCGGAAGTGATGTCTCCTGAGGTGCCGGAACCTTGCAGGATTTCCTGGGAAATGTCTTTAGGGAACTGAGAAAGACAGTCAGCTCACTCCACCACCCCCTGGTCAGATGTTTTATTACAAATACTCAGGCCCTTTAGCTGCCTCCTACTCGCACGTGTGTGACTGAGGGACAAACCCGTAGGAATGAAAACTCCAAAAAGAGATCTGTTATATATACATCTTCATTTGTAAATGTTATTATACGGTAAAGGGCATGATTGTGTGTGCATGTGTAATATAAATAAGGGGGTGTGGAGTTGAGAGCAGTGTGTGTGTGTAAGAAGCGATAGAGAGACATGTGTGTGACAAGGATAATAGCATTTGCAGTTGGTTCAGTTTTGTAAAATAAAGTGTTCCTTTTATTTATCACCCTGTGAAATTTGGTTGTGCTTAAACGTATATACAGAAAATAAGAATATATAACAAGATCTACCTAATATCTTTCTGGTTTCTCCTAGATAACAAAGAGATCGGAAAGAAATTGGAGGCATTTTGTTATGTCGCAAGTTTTTCAGATTTTTCACATAAGAAAAAATACCCCAGAATTCACACAGGTCTCATGTGGAAGAAACAAATTTGAAACAGACACCTCCCACCCCGATTTAAGCAATAAAACACAGGCAGGAGAAAGCATTAATTGCTATTATTTATCTAAATCTCCTAAAGAGGCAAAAAGCATCATATCAGTGTATATACAGTATTTATACAATCCATTGATTAGGTCACTTTTCTTTAAAAGGAATTCATTCCATAATCAGAAAACCTTTAACATGATTGGTTACACCTAGTTGCTAACAGGGCATGACAAAGTTGATACCTTAGATGACCACAATTTGATTAATAATTCTGTTTCTTTAGGATGTACGTGACTTTTTGAATGTATTATTTTCATCCATCCATCCATTACCCAACCCGCTATATCTTAACACAGGGTCACGGGGGTCTGCTGGAGCCAATCCCAGCCAACACAGGGCGCAAGTCAGGAAACAAACCCTGGGTAGGGCGCCAACCCACCGCAGTTAGTGAGGTCTAAAACGTCGAGATTCATCAAAATCTCAAAATCGAAAATTTGGACGATTCCAATACTTCCCCTTTACTTTGTATACAAGAAAGTTAGGGAGGTGTAAAACGTCGAGATTCATCAAAATCTGGAAATTGAAATTTTTGGATAATTCCAGTACTTTCTCTGTACAGTACTTCGTATACGAGAAAGTAAAAAGGGGAAAAACTTAAAAAGAAATTACGGGAGAAATTAACTTTCTGGCGTAACAGCCATTCCTTTATTTGAAAAGAAGTGCATTTACTTCCTGAATATGCATGTGATTCTTTTAAAGATGGTCACCAGCATGCACTATGACCTCACAGACACTCTCATGTGATCCCAATTGACATGTGGTAAGGACACCATCTTGTTACGAATTCAGGTGGAATGCTTGATGGGAGCTCTTTGCTTTTCTGAGGATATCACAAATTAAAAAAGATCTGACCATATGCCATTATTTAACAAGGAGAGAAAGTTGTAGCAAAGTGCGGACAAAATGAAAACAAGAGATGATATTTGTTTGAGTAATAAAGACAGAGGGAGAGGAGGCCAAGCAAAAAGAGGTCCATTAACACTTACATTTACTAATAAGTAAAAAACATCTATGCCAAAGGAATTGAAATGAAGTTGTCACTGGGATTGATGGTGGCATCTCCAAGACTGTCATCAGAGCATAGATGGATGTTTTGGTAAATTTGGTTATTAAAGAGGAGATTTTGGACCATAATGACACACTACGTGTGTTTGTTTGCTTGGACCCAATGGGCAATTGCTTGTTTTATTGCTCTTTTAGGAAGCTCGGTATCCTTAGTAAAATTCATAAATATGCAGTGTGTGTGCACAGTGCCCCAGATTTATATGAGTGAGGGTACACACACATCCACATAGTATTTTGTATGTTTTATTGCCATTTGAATGAACCTCCCTTAACGCTTTTTTTGTGTCCACATTAAAAGTGAATTTGAGCCCATCATTTTTTCCATAATGGCCAGGAGGAGCAGCTTTACAACACACTTTAGACGTCACAGCTCATATGCCTCAGACGCAAGGTGCCCATCTGATTTGTCTCCAGTGCTTTGTTCAGACAGTGCAGATAAATCAGATGTGCCTCCTGAATGTACAGATATTTGTGAGGCTCACCGGGGAGGGGGAAGGGTGTGAAAAATCATTTGACGCTGTTGATACATTTTGCCTAAAAATAGAAAATAAGGCAATCGCTTCCCAGTGGAGCTCCCTGTGGGCAGTAAGCCAGCACAGAAAAGGTCTGATTGCAGAGCGCGGGCACTGAGGCCATTCTTCAATAAGACAATGATAACGACCCGCACCTTCTTAAAGGGAACGTGTTTCATTAAGCCGGTAGAACTGCAAAGCAGTGAAGAAGACATCTAAAAGAAAGGTCATGCATGTGTGAGGCTCAAAATTGGGACAGCAAGCATTTCTAAATAATCGTCACCTGGTTGTGACCTGGCATCTGCTGGGTAGAGCATTGCGAGGGCAGTGTTATCTAGCTCAGTGACTTTCATTTTAATCTGACCAGACAAATAAGAATAGGCAGACTTGAGAGTGCAGTGAGATTCCAGCCAGACACAACACAGATCATGTTAAAGAAGGAGCTGCCTTTACACAATTATAAAAATATCAATCCATGTTTAAACCCCTTCAGTCCAGTATTGCATCACAGGGAAGTGGAACCTATTAGATTAGTATCATACATGAGATAGGAATTAACTCTGGGCAGAACATCAGTCCATCTCATCTAAACACACTCACAACTGGCAGATAAAGTAAATAAAAAGAAATCTGCAGCAGCCACCAAAAAGTCATGTAGGTGCAGGGAGAACATGCAGACTCCATACATATACAGCATCATGGCTGGGATTCAGACCCTCCAAAGTTCTCTGAAGCTGTGAGGAACCAGTTCTAAGTACATTGCCCCATTGTACCATTCCAGTATCACCAATGTTAGGGTTGCAGACCACCAGATCCTCTTCAGGAAGACACGCACTGTAGAAAGCACGCTTGAGATCAGATGCCACAGCACCACAACCTTGCAGGCACAGGCAGACCATTTAACTAAATGCAGACAGTGACCAGGCTTAAATCTAAACCTGTATCTCTTAACCTGTGATAAATTTGTACTACCCGTTATGCCCCATTGTTCATATTTGTTATTACTGGTACGTCTCTTACAGGTTTAGATAAACAAGAGGCCAGATTTGTATTGCAGCAGTAGAAACAAACCTTGACGACTTTTCCAGCAATTACCCAGTCTTCGTTTACATACTCTTAGAAAGTTGGAGGCAGTCAAGATTAGTGAAAAGGTTCCTGTTCAGCCACTAGCTTCAATTAATCCACGACTTCCCCCAACAAAATTAAACGGGTCTGATGTTGTCTTTATAGTCGTAGGTGTGGGCTCTGAGTGCATGGGAGCTGACAACCAATGAATGCTCAGCTGGACATATAATATGCAGCTCTGGGGCCCCCACAAATAGAAGAGAAGCTCGTCTGTCTGATGTCTCGTGCTTTATGTACCGCGAAAGAATGGAAAAATGACAAAAGAGGAGAGATTGTGTCTGAACTCATATAATCTGTTAACTGTTTGAAATAATAATAATAATAATAATAATAATAATAATAATAATAATAATAATAATAATAATCTTTATATATAATACACTACCGTGGCTGTCCGTTTCTCTGTCCAGTATTTTAAATCACCTGTAGATCACAAACCGTTTAACCTATTGATCTGAAATTTGGTACACATATAATAATTGATGTCTACTATCCACTTTTGGGGTGATGATTGTCCTCCAAAGTTGTTCCTCTTTTTCTTTTTATTTTATTTTATTGTAGAATCAACTCTCGGTAGCAGGCAGCAGGATGGCCGTGCAGCGCATGCATATGTGCGCTGTTCTCATCCCTACCACCTTCACCGTCACTTCCCCTACTGCTTCACATCTTAAATCATTCCTGAAGCAGATTGAAGACTTAAGTGCCAAAAAAAAATTAAGAAAAACATACTAAGTAATTGAAACACAAACACTGACTTAATCAGTTTTAACGTGAAAAGATAAGGACGAACAAAGAGAAGAAGCGGACCACTAGGGTGGAGAAAAGAAGAACTGCTCAGGAAGCAGCAAGAGTATCAACCTCTGAGCAAATGAATGCTAAACGTACAGAGAAAGAGGATGAAAACTGGGAATGCTCAAGTCAAGTGTATTCACTGCGCGTTATCATGCAGTGCACCATTACTGGTAATCATTATATTTATATAGCACTTTTCTCACTACTCAAAGTGATTAGACAGAGTGGAGCAACTTCATCCATTACTGCTCCAGTATACTCACCACACATTAGCTCTTAGGTAGCGAAGGGTGATCGATAGTTAGACAATTTGAGACAGGGGATGATTAGGGGGGCAAAATAAATAGGCTGTAGTGGGCAATAGAGCCAGGTCATTGGGATACACCCTACTCTTTACGTAGGTCACTCAGGGGTCTTTTATGATGAGAGAGAGTCAGGACTTCGGTTCTACATCTCATTCAAAGGATGGTGCCATTTTAACAGCCCGTCACCACACTGGGGCATTGGGATCCACATTCAGACCACAGGGCAAGTGCCCCCTGCTGGCCTCACCAATGCCTCTTCCAATACCAGACCAGCTCCGTCAGGCAGCACATTATTGGCTGTCAGGGAAAAGGGTTGGGCAGGTCTTCTATATGTGACATGCCCAAATATTTACAGTCATTTAAACTGGTACAGTCTGGTGATGAGATCAGCACCAGCAGTCAGCACATCTGACATACCCTACTACTAAAAGTACTAATGTGACATTGGCTTAAGATGGGATAAGGGTCTGCAGCAGGGACACAGAGAGAATGTGCAAACTGTGTGTAGGCAGTGAGTGACTCAGCTTTGAGCTGAAGCTGAAGAGCTCTGACCTTTGCACTTCATTTTACCACCCTGGTATCATCCATGCCTCGTTTTACAGAACCCACTGAATACAATTTTAAGACTGATGCAACAGCATTAAACCCAAGGTAGAAACCATTCCTTGATAAGATGCCAGTCCATCATGAGACACAATCTCATGGGCATAACAAGAAAAAGCAGAGACAGTAGCAGGGATGGGAACTGAACTGGGGTCCCTGATGGTGTAAGGAAAAAGTAAGGAAAACGCACTACTTGCTGGGCTCCAACATACTGCCTCCACACACCATCACCCTCAAACTGAATTCATGTAGTTCTGGATAAATAATAGGATGGCACAGCAGTTACCGCTTCTGGGGGCCCAAGTTCAAAGACAGATGGATGCTACGGATTTACCTCTCTACAAACAAGTTGGATTGTAAAAAAGATTGTTTGTGTGCTTTTCCTTCAGATTCCCTTCTACGCTCCTGCCTGCCATCTTGACACGGCGTGTTTCGGCTACAAGCTTAATTGGCCCTTAGGATTTGAAAAAAATAAACGGGAGAAATCTTGAGCATCTGTAATCGAAATGAAGCTTAAATGCATCAGAGGTGCTTGGCATTTTGTTGATATTTAAAAGGGTCAAGCAACATCGGAAATATGTGGAATAAACTGTGCACTGTCAGTTCATTATAAACAGACACATTTGGAGAAAAGGGTAGGGATGTTAGTTTAAATCGTGGAGCCTTCATTTTGTTGTCTGGTTTTCATGTTCTGTTACATCAGATCCCTTCTTTTATCCTAACACTGTATCCATCTGTCCATCCGTTGTCCAAGCTGCTTTTAAACTCCTAATGTTAAATGTATTATAAAACAGCTCGGGGGGTCTTGATCATAAATGATGTACTTTAAATTAAAGGTTGTTTGTCATATGAACTGGGTGCCCCGTCTGGGTGGGTTCCTGCCTTTCTCCTAGTGCTGTTACAATGGGCACCAGAGGCCGGGGATGCTAGATGTTATTGCACTCCTGGAAATGGCACTCCACTCAAGGTCACTTCCTACTTTATGCCCAGCAGATTTTGTCTTCTCATAACTCTGTAATGCAAAAAGTGAGTGTAGACACTGAACAGAAGGATGCTGTGTTTTATAATCTTCTTTTAATTCTGAAAGCTTTTTTAACATAAGACTTGTGCTGACCAACTTTGTGGTATCCCCTGTCACCGGTTCAGTTTGCCCCTAAGACTCCAGAAAGTGACACTGCTGTGGAAAACATCCTGCATTGATCCTGTTCCAAAGGAGGCAGGCAGCTCTTCATCGAAAGACTGCACAACAGTGGTGCTTACGTCTCACATCATGAAGACCTTTGAGAGGCTGGTCCTGGACTACATGAGTCCTCCTGTGGAAGACCACCTGCACCCATTGCAGTGTGCCTTTTAAATGAAAATGAGTGAAGGATGCAATTATCTGTCTGCTCCAGGAGGCTTATTTTCACCTGGATTTCTCCTTCAGTGTCATCAAGCCATCCATGTTAAGGGGTAAACTCAAAAATTTGCAGGTGGGTGAGCTTATGATGTCCTGGATAATGGACTACCTGTCAGGCAGACTGCTGTTTGTGAGACTCAAGGACTGTGTCTGTAATGTGGATGTGAGCACCACAAGGAACAGCCCTCTCTCCTCTTCTCTTCACTCTCTACACCCCTGACTAGAAATACAACACAAGGATGTGTCACTTGACAAAGTTCTCAGATGATTCTGCACTTATGGGGTCTATTGATAAAGAGGATGAGGCAGAGGAGCCGAGTCAGCTGTTGAACTTTGTTTCTTGGTGTAAAGGGAATTGTCTGTCATTAAACATCAGCAACACCAAGGAACTGCTTATTGACCGGTCCGGTCAAAAAAGTATTTTGGAATACAGACAAAAATTTTAAGAAAGGGCAAAGTAGGCTCTCATCATGAGACTGCACTCAATTTATTGTGTGAAGTGAAATCTGTCACATCTTCTACAACTCGGTGATGGCCAGTGAGGTGTGCTGGGCTGGTAACATCACTTCAAGAGAGGCCCACCGAGTCAACACGCTAATTAAAGGGGCAGACTCAGTTATGGAACACACTCTGGACCCCATGGAAGTAGCAGAGACAACAAATCATTCAGCAGAAGTACAGTATGTCAAGAAAGAGCACTGGGGGACCTTTATACCAATATGCCTGCATAATGCCTTACTGGGGCAGAACTTTTGTTTTGTTTTTTAGTTTCTTCCTCTTCAGTTATTTCTGTGTGTTCAGACCACAGTGTGTGTGTGGTGCCTTCATTATGTACCTATTATATAGTGCTTGTCATATCTATCTATCTATCTATCTATCTATCTATCTATCTATCTATCTATCTATCTATCTATCTATCTATCTATCTATCTATCTATCTATCTATCATATAGTGCCTTTCATATCTATCTATCTATCTATCTATCTATCTATCTATCTATCTATCTATCTATCTATCTATCTATCTATCTATCATATAGTGCCTTTCATATCTATCTATCTATCTATCTATCTATTGTAATAATCTCAAGAGGAGACAGCACAAAGGTTTGGGGTTTTCCGGCCCCGTATATTGTAGACGATCCACAATAAATCAAAAAGAAAAGCAGGTCAAAATATAAACTAAACAGTTCATATGCGCGATGCCGAAACATGGTGTCGGCGGCCATTTTATGAAGGAGGAGCCGGAAGTGGAGGAATGCTGGAAAGGAACCGTGAGGGATGCTGGGATCGATGACGTCAGGACAAGATGGCGAAGGAAGGGCGGAAGTAACGTACTGCTAGCAAAGCCGGCTTATGACGGCGGAGTGTCTTTTTTACTGCAAGAAAGCACAGGGAGAAAGTTAGTACCCCGCCATTCCCTGCCGGAGAATGTCTTCCCAGGTGTGTTAAAATCTGTCCGCGGTCTCCTACTCGCGTGTGCGTGACACTATCTATCTATCTATCTATCTATCTATCTATCTATCTATCTATCTATCTATCTATCTATCTATCTATCTATCTATCTATCTATCTATCTATCATAGCAAACTAAAACTTGAATATACGCATTATGAACTGATGAATGATGTCAGGGAGCTTTATGAGTTATAGGGGATTGGACAAACATTGTGCACTGTTGAGGTAGACGAGTTAATGGTGAATTGGTGAACTGATGTTGAAATGTGGGGATGGCTTCATTATTTGTTTTTGGTTTTAATTAACTAGCAAACTACTGTTTTTCTGTATATGCCTTAGTATGTCATGAATCAATGTGAAAAATACGGGATGTGTAATGGGTTCGGTGGCAACTGGATGACAGTCAACTCGGCAAAAAGACAACCCGGTGAAAGACAACTCTGTGAATAGACAACTCAGCAAAAGACAACTCAGCAAAAGACAACCCGGCGAAAAGACAAGTCGGTGAAAGAAAACTCAGCGAAAGACAATTCAGCAAAGAAACAACTTGGCAAAATACAACTCGGCAACATCCATTACCAGTTAAGTAATAGTTAGGTTCAAAGAGAATTTTAAATTATATTTAAATCGCAACGTGTAAAAGACTCTATCTTACATTATCTTCTGCAATCAAAATTGCTAATACTTTATATAAATTGTATTGATTGTAATCTTATTATAACGTTATTTAGAATACAAAAGGTGACCTTCGAGTACGGCTTAAGGAATATCTTTACTCTCAACGTATTGGGACTCTCATAAAGGTGATAATGTGGATTTTCCGGCGCCCTACGGTGTCATTTAAATATTAAAAAATCTCTTTGAACCTAACTATTACCTAAATGATAAAGGATGTCGGCGAGTTGTCTTTTTGCTGAGTTGTCTTTTCACCGAGTTGTCTTTTCGCCGAATTGTCTTTCGCCGAGTTGTCTGTCATCCAGTTGCCCCTAAAACGGTGTAATGTGGGGTACTGGTGGTGGTGTATTTATTTAGAATCTATGCATTTATTTTTAACTGGTCTCTAACTGGAGAGAGGAACTTGTAAATGGCGGACTGTGTAATGATACTTATACTTATTGTGATTTTACCGGGGGGGATATAAATAGTGGTACTTTTATGATACTAATAATCATTATTTGCCAATTGTTTTCATTACTTGAGAATATGAAACAATAAAGTTATCTATTAAAAAATCTGTCTGTCTATCATATAATGCCTTTTATATCTATCTATCTATCTATCTATCTATCTATCTATCTATCTATCTATCTATCTATCTATCTATCTATCTATCTATCTATCTATCTATCTAACACACTTTACACATCTATAACAATTATACTAATTTCAAATGTTTATTTTTAGGTGTTGCAGTTAGTAAGGTAGCACATAACTTGACACAGCTGTCGGGATTAAAAGAAACTACAGCAATAATAATTTGCTTTTTTTTCCCTCCTTTGTCCACGCAGCCCCATTTTGCCTCTTCAAGTCAGGCTAAGACCAAACTTCAGAGTGTCCCAGTCCGTTGACATGCCCAGAAGATAAGAGAAACCTGAGATCCCAGCAGTTAAGAGCACACAGATCTTGGTGATGGTGCTGGATGTTCCTGTTAGCCACATGCTAGTTAAGACCCTTTGTCTCTGGTTAGTGACCCTCATTTCAGCTCATCCCTAAATGCTATTTATTTCCTGGTCACTGTTATTCAAATGTCTTCTGATTTGGCCATAACAGCCCCCTATCCATTTATACACCCTCTGTGTCATATGATTGACAGATTGCCTGACTGATCAATGAACTGATTCACATATAACTACAGTAGACCCCAGATCTGTTTAGTAACCTTCTGAGCCACTTGACTTAATGATTGATTTATTTGATTGATTGATTGATTGATTGATTGATATGTGTCCAAAGCCCAAATCCATTTCTACACCTTATGTGCAGTTTCAAGACTGAGTGTTTGATTGACTGACCCAAATCTATCCTCACACCTTCTGTGTCTCCTGCCATCAATCACGAAGGAGCGAGATTTGCTGCTAATCTGGTAAGGAGCACAATTTCAAGGCTTCAATTGAAATAACAAGGATTATGGTGCCGTATTATGAGATTACCATGGGATCACAGCATTTTCAGCTTGCAATTTCTGTAAGGTTTGTGTGTCAAGCGGATAATCCCTGCAGAATAATGTGCTGAATCCTAGCCTAATGATAAGTGGGGCAGGTTGTCTTCTCCATTGTCCTCAGAACTTCTTGCCCTGCTTCACTGTTGAGGAGTCCCAACTAGATAGTGTTTTAGGCCTGTGCTCGTTGTCCTGGGGGTCTTCTGGGGTGGTGGTAGTAGACTGCATTGTAGCCTTGTTAGGTTTGTAAATCAGCTTGTGATGGTGAAAGGTGAACGGCACTATATAAAGATTGGCTTGACGTCCTTGAAATGTGAAGATGACTAACCCTGCACATCTCAGTCTGTCTGCACCTAATATACTGTACTGATCTATCATTAGAACATCACAACAATCGACTGCAGGCGAGAACTGGCCATTCACCCTAAGGAAGCTCGTCGGTTCTAATCACCTAATTCTTCTAAATCAGAGGTGGGCAATGTCAGTCCTGGGGGGGCCGCAGTGGCTGCAGGTTTTCGTTACAACCCAATTACTTAATTAGAAGGCACTCCTTGCCAGTCTCAGGCCTTATTTAGTTTTATGGCTTGTTTGTCTGCAGTGTTAGATTCTTACATCTTAGATTTTTTTCCTTCCCAAGGATATCATCCAAATAATTTGATGCCTAAAAAGGATCATTTTCAGTCGGTCACAGTGTTTTATAAACCAAATAGTGCATGACGAATCCACACAGGTGTAAATGGAAACAAGTCAGATGGACAGCTGCTGCCATTTGCATCTTATTGCTAATAAGCAGACATTAAAAACAGAGAACTCGGCTGTTTAATATGCAAGTGAAGGTGAGGAACCTTAACAAGCAAGACCACTAAAATGAAGCATCAGAATGGCACCTTGTCCGCAATAATTTAAGAAAAAGGTTGGAGCAAAAACCTGCTTCCACTACCGCCCTCCAGAACTGACACTGCCCACCCCGTTCTAAAATAACATCAAGTTGAGTTTTGAAAGCCCCTAAAGTCTTACTGTCTACCACACTACTTGATAGCTCATTCCAAGTGTCTATAATTCTCTGTGTGAAGAAAAACTTCCTCATGTTTGTGCGAAATTTACCCTCAGCGAGTGTCCCTGTGTCCTTTTTAAAGTCACAGTCGTCAAACCTCTTGTGTGTTTATGTGATTAGCAGCCCTCATCAGTCAGGCTTTAGTCACCAAGTATATACAGTACAGAGTGGCCCATATTTACGTATACAATGTTTCACAGGCTGTAGCATTTAAACTACTGTGCGAAAGTATCAAAAATTACCTGCAGAAGCTTACTGGTACTGTGTATCCTTTAGGCCAGGTTTATACTTCACATAACACGACGCAGGCGCCTATGGACATTACTGCTATGCAAGCGTTACACGGTTTATACCTGCGTGTGTACTTTACGTACATCTGGAAGATTCCACCAGGTGGCACTGTGAGATACTTGGTGAGAACTAATGATGGGAGGTCTGGCTCTTTTTCAAAGATTCGCCTCCCTTAGAAGAGCTGGCTCTTCATTTAGTATCACTCGGAGCCTTCAATTCTAGCAAAATTTAGCAATTATTAATGGTTTATGTGTTGGTAAGTATTTTTTTATTCAGTTTTTTTTCATTAAAAGCCTCATTTTTTTCATTACAACAACAAAAAATACACAGTTACGATTGTTTAACATTTTAATCAAACCTTTAAATAGAACAATTGAACACAGAACCAAAACAAACAAATCAAATAAATAAAGGCCAAAGTCTTAACATTATGACACTTTAGATAAAAGAAGGTTTATGGATGTGGTGAGAGATGACATGCAGGTGATGGGTGTGACAGAGCAAGATGATGAGGACAGAAAGTTATGGAAGAAGATGATCTGCTGTGGCAAACACTAATAGGAGCAGCCAAAAGAAGAAGAAGTGCAGGTTACATTCAGAAATACCAGATGCCTTAGCTTGGATGGGCTGATGCAATTTCTCTTCTCTGTTATTAACTCACGTTTAAGTTCTCCCATGGATAAGTCAAGGCTTGATTTAACAGTATAATTTCTAATATTTTATAATGTCTGCCATATAAGTCGAATGAAGAAAACTCACGCTATTGGTCCAAGAGATTATGAGAGAGTAACCAACAAGCACACTGCCTTTTTATTTCTGTATTGTGGCTACGTGACTACACATTAATACCTAACTATTCCAAAGTGATGTTTGCACTGTTTTGTGTTTTTTGTATCTCACCCCCTCATACACCTTTATCATATGAGCATCCCTTATCTATGATGGAGTGTTCGATCAGAAGAAAATATGAAGCTGGTTTTAAATTAAATGTCATCAAAGTAGCAAAAGACATTGGTAACTGTGCTGCTGCAACACAATTCAATGCATCTGAGAAACTGGTATAAGATTGGAGGAGGCACGAAGATGTAAAAAAAAAGAAAAGTGTATTTTTGAACGGGCGTATAAGTCAGGGTCTGATTTTATGATCGGTTTGTCGGGTTTCAAGACCCAACTTATATGCAAGTATATACGGTATTTGTCCTGTATTTAAGGAGACTCTCTCTGAGGTTACTGATGTTGCGCTGATGCAGAGTCTTCCTACCATTACTTTAACCAGCCATGGGTAGACTGAAAATAAAGTCCCGCCCCTGCCTGCTTGGATTCAGGAGCAGCTGAAGATTCGGCGCCCCCCTGACGGTAGTCGGCTCTTGTCGTTCGCTAACAAAACAATCGGCTCTCAGAGTTGGCTCATTTGCGAACGACACATCACTAGTGATATCAGGTTTGGCTTTGCTGTGTCGTGAATTGCCTGAACCACCCATTAAATTCTGATGACACCTTGTCGAAATATCTCTGAAAAGGATGTTTAATGATTAAATCCATCAATCTGGGGATGTGCCCATTACAGAAAGCATCGGGCGCGAGACAGAAACAATCCCTGGATGCGGCATCAACTCATCGCAAGGTGAACACAAGCACACACATATATACATACTAGAGTCATTTTAGCGTCACCAGATCCCGAAACCTTCATGTCTTTGGAAGGAAACCGGAGCACACTGTGGAAACCCACCAGGAAAACCTGCAAACTCCAGGCAGGGAACACAAGGGACGTGACTCCCTACTGTGAGGCAGACCGTGCCGCCACAACATGTGTAATTATTATCAGTATTCATTATTTAAATGAAGTTAACGACTTATCTGTAAAATGTAACATACATACTTTAATGCAGTTCATCATGAAAGTGATATCAAGTATAAATCTAAGGATTCTAAATGTGCAGAGAGCTGGAATATCATAAACGTAATGTGTTCTGTGGGGCGATTGCTGCTGTCAGTTCAGGTGGAAGCCCCAGAAGGAAGTAGTGATTAACAACTGGGTCAGTTTTAAGATGACATTTATAGAGGTCTACTATAATGATAAACAAAACTACAAGGGGGCGGCACGGTGGTGCAGTGGTAGCGCTGCTGCCTTGCAGTTAGGAGACCCGGATTCACTCCTGCGTGGAGTTTGCATGTTCTCCGTCTCCGGGTGCTTCGGTTTCCTCCCACAGTCCAGAGACATGCAGGTTAGGTGGATTGGTGATCCTAAATTGTCCCCAGTGTTTGCTTGGTATGGGTATGGGTGTGTGTGTGCCATGTAGTGGGCTGGCACCCTGCCCGGGGTTTGTTTCCTGCCTTGCACACTGTGTTGGCTGGGATTGGCTCCAGCAGACCCACGTGATCCTGTAGTTAGGATATAGTGGGTTGGATAATGGACGGATGGATGGAAAACTACAAGGTTAAAGTGGACATTTCAATATTAAATCCAAAATATTTACTTTAATCACAGAATACACCTTTTCACTTTTAATTTTTTTCTCTGTGGCTCAAATATGCCACCGTACATTCTGATGATGTTGTGAAGGTGGAAAAAAAAAAGGTGGTTTGTGAGACAAAATGTATCCTGTCATTACGATGGGGAATTTGTGATGCTTGAATATTAAAGCACCACAAATGCATTTGTATGTCGGCATTTTGCTTCACCACATCGAACCATTCATTAGACATTGAAGCTCGCACATTGATCCCGGAGGATACGCATAGCAGATACTATGACGTCACATTCTGACTTTGATCAAACTGCGCCTCCTCAACTTTTTGCTGGTACTGCAACATCGCTTTAATTTCTGAGGACGTGTCAAATGAACACTGGGAACACGTGGCAGCCATGATGCTTGCACATATGTGTTCTGAGCATGAAGTATAAACGAGCCCTTATTGCTCTGCACGACCGGATATTGATGATATGTGGGGGCAGCAAGATGGGGCACTGCCACACTATGCTGTACCAGTGTGACAGCGGTTGAACGAAACATTCCCATAACGCTGGACTGGGTGATGCAGACCTGTGGAATGGCCGACTCAGTCTCCTGATTTGGCCCTACCAGACTTTTTCCTGTGGAGTTACCCAGAAGACAAGGTATATCAACATGTGGCTGAGCTATATGCAGCTATCACAGAAGAAGTTCAGAGGATATCAGTTCAGATGTGCTAAGCCACCTGTGACAATGTTGCTCTTCATCTTCAGGCGTTTATCGATCTGGATGGCGCAATGTTGGACCACGCCATGGAGAACAGGGGAAGAAGAAACATTTAAGGTTCTTAATGTTCATGGTCCATTATGTTATTTGATAATAACATTCGTAGTTTCCTGACAAAAGCACCTTTTCAATCATATACATAAATATGGGCCACCCTGTATATCTAATTCCATTTAGGGTCCCAGGGGAAGAACACCTTTGGCAAAGCAAATTCCTGCTAGTAAATTGGGGTTGGCGCTTTTAAACAGCTTTGCACTGATGCAGAGGGGCTTGTGGGATTTGTAGGTTGTTGTTTGTATGCAGGATAAGGATGTGGTGGAACTTTTCGATTGTACCATTTTTTTCCGATTGACTCCATCATCAGTGGCACCTAAACCTTTTATTAACTGGTGTTACACACATGTACATGGGAGGAAGCTAAAACAATTCACTCATAGTTTTACCCTCATGGGAGCATCAACAGGCAAAAGAAAGAACAAATACAGTGTCTTCACTATTTTCAACTTTTGTTATGTTGCAGCATTGTGACAAAATAATTTCCATTTCTTTTTTTTGTCCTCATCAAACACCACTCAATACTCCCGAATGACAACATGAATATAGGATTATGGAAATTTTTACAAATTTATAAAAAAATGAAACATCACGTTGACACAAATATTAAGAGCTTTGCTATGACACTTGAAATTTTACTCTGGTATATCTCCTTGTTTTGATCATCACAAGATGTTTCTACACCTTGTTTGGAGTCCACCTCTAGCCTGTTCAATTGAGTGGAGGTCCCACAGTTGACAATGTGTAGCAGAGCAAAAACCAGACCATCAGGTTGAAGGAATGGCCTGCAGAGCCCAGAGACAGGATTAAGTTGAGGTACAGATCTGGAGAAGGTTGGGAGCAGACACTGATCAGCGTGTGGCCGCACACACCACATCAGGATCCCAAATTAGGACCCAAGTGCGGTCATGCAATGGATGACACCTCAGCACCACACTTGTCTGAATGGAATAGTCTGAGGTTTTTTACAGTGACTGGAGTGCCAATCCTGCCAACAATACCCAAGTTTTCTCTGTAAGTTGGTCAATGTCATAGGCAGGATAGAGGGATTGCAGGTTAAGGGCGTTGCTTAAGGGCCCAACGGAGTGGAATAACTTCTGGAGTTTGCGGTATTCAAACCAGCAACCTTCCGATTGTGAGTGCAATAGCCTCAGAGCCACCACTAAGCCTAATCTGAGGATCTGGGGAAGGTTACAAAAAATTTCCCAAGAGCACAGGGGCCTCCATAATTCTTCAACTGAACAAGTTTGGACACAACCACATCTCTTCCTAGAGATGTTTGCCCAGCTAAACCAAGAGAGAGGATGGCCATGGTAAAAACCCAATGGTCCCTCTGTAATAAGCTCCAGAGAACCTGTGCGGAGATGGGAGGAATGTCCAGATGGAGAGTCATCACTGCAACACTCCACTAGTGTGGGCTTTATGGCCAGAAAACACAGGAAAGTCCACTTGAAATTTGCAAAATGGCACCTAAAGGATTCTCAGATTATGATTAACAATATTCTCTGCTCTCAGAAAACCAATATTGAACTCTTTGGCACCAATTCTAAGTGTCATCACTGGAGGGAACCAGACTGTTTATCCTTATCATCACCTGACGGTGAAGCATATTGATGGCAGCATCAAACTGTGGGGTTGTTTTGACATTGGGAGACCATACAGGGTTGAGGGGAAGCTAAATGGAGCAAAGTACAGAGATATCCTTAATAAAAAACCTGCTGCAGTGTGCTCCGGACATCCCAACAGGTCAACAACCCTATGCTCCGAGCCACCACAACAGAGCAGTGACTTAGGGTCAGCTCTGTGAATGTCCTTGAGTTGTCCATCCAGAGCCCAGACTTCATCTCTGAAGAGACCTATAAGCGGCCATTCACCAGTGGTCTCCAACCAACCTAACCGAAATTGAGAGGACCTGCAGAGAAGAATGCCAGAAAACCACCAAATTCTGGAGTGTCAAGCATGTGGTGAGAAGATTCCAGGCTGTAATCGCTGCCAAACTTGCTTCAGCAAAGGACAGAGTACTTCTGTCAGTGCAACATTTCAGTTTTTGATCTTGTTTTCGCTTTGTTATTTTGAGGTATTGAATGTTGTTGGATGAGAGCAGAAATTACTTTAAATGATTTTAGCACAAGGGTGCAACATAAAAACTGTGTAAATATTATAGGGTCTGAATATCTCCTGAAGGCACTGTATATAGAGGCCTTCTCCACAAACAAGTGAGAATTAAATTAGCTGTTCATCAAGCTTTATTGTCAATCAGTCCATTAGGTGACCGAGGGTGCCATCATTTATCAAAATTAAGGGGTGCACACTCCAGAAACTGCAGGTCCCCTAAGGTCATGTCAGCGTTTGCTGTAAATGGCGCTACCCATATATAATCAAGGTAGCTGTGCCCTGTCTAAGATGGGCTGAAATCTAAATTAACATGGACTTTAGCATACTCATCATTAACATTTGCAGTGGACCATCTATTGAAATGTATTTTGTAATGCATGTAGTCATAAAATATACTGCTCAAAAAAATGAAAGGAACAATTTTTAATCTGAGCATCAAGTCAATGAAACTTTGAGCTATTGATCTGGTCAGTTAAGTAGCAGAGGGTGTTAATCAGTTTCAGCTGTTTTGGTGTTAATGAAATTAACAACAGTGGCATTAGAGGGGCAACAATGAGATGACCCTGAAAACAGGAATGGTTTAACAGGTGGAGGCCACTGACATTTTTCTCCCCCCATCTGTTTTTTCACTAGTTTTGCATTTGGCTACAGTCAGTGTCACTACTGGTAGCATGAGGCGATACCTGGACCCAACAGAGGTTGGTCAGGTAGTCCAACTTCTCCAGGATGGCACATCAATACGTGCCATTACCAGAAGGTTTGCTGTGTCTCCCAGCACAGTCTCAAGGGCATGGAGGAGATTCCAGGAGACAGGCAGTTACTCTAGGAGAGCTGGAGAGGGCTGTAGAAGATCCTTAACCCATTAGCAGGACCGGTATCTGCTCCTTTGGACAAGTAGGAACAGGATGAGCACTGCCAGAGCCTACAAAATGACCTCCAGCAGGCCACTAGTGTGAATGTCTCTGACCAAACAATCAGACATAGACTTCATAAGGGTGGCCAGAGAGCCCGATATCCTCTAGTGGGCCCTGTGTTCAATGCCCGGCCGGCACCGTGGAGCTCGATTGGTATTTGCCATAGAATACCAGAATTGGCAGCTTCACCACTGGCACCCTGTGGTTTTCACAGATGAGAGCAGGGTCACCCTGAGCACATGTGACAGACGTGAAAGGGTCTGGAGAAGCTGTGGAGAACGTTATGCTGCCTGTTACATCGTTCAGCATGACCGGTTCAGTGGTGGGTCACTGAAAGTCTGGGGAGGCATATCCATGGAGGGGTGCACAGACCTCTACATGCCAGACAACGGCACCTTGCCTGCCATAAGGTATCGGGATGAAATCCTTGGACCCATTGTCAGACCCTGTGCTAGTGTAGTGGGTCCTGGGTTCATCCGGGTGCACGACAATGCCCGGCCTCATGTGGCGAGAGTATGCAGGCAGTTCCTGGAGGATGAAGGAATTGATACCATTGAGTGGCCCCCACACTCACTTGACCTAAATCAAATAGGACACCTCTGGTACATTATGTTTTGGTCAATCCGACTCCACCAGGTTGCACCTCAGACTGTCCAGGAGCTCGGTGATGCCCTGGTCCAGATCTGGGAGGAGATCCCCCACGACACCATCCGTCCATTAGAAGCATGCTCCCTCTCCCCCGCTGTTGTCCGGCATGCATACAAGCACATGGGGTGTTGGGGTTTTCGGGGTGTTTTTGAATTGAGCCCCCTGTTGGTTGATAATTTTATTTCCATCAAATGTTGTGGCATCCTTTCGTTCCTAACACATTACCCAGTTCATATCAGTAGGGATATCCAGCAGGATTTTTTTCGCATTGAGAGCTGGTGTGTTTTCAAAGTGTTCCTTTATTTTTTTTGAGCAGTGCACATTGCATTTTTCATTCCAACAGATGGCACAACACAAACAGAATGACTTTTAGGAATCCC
Source organism: Polypterus senegalus (assembly GCF_016835505.1). NCBI lineage: Eukaryota > Metazoa > Chordata > Cladistia > Polypteriformes > Polypteridae > Polypterus > Polypterus senegalus. Next base: position 144,160,878 of record NC_053166.1, read on the forward strand.
ATACCAAATGGCATATATCAGACATTAAGGAACTGGACGGGCACACAAATACACAGAGACACCCACACCCACACACACAGACACACGCACACAAACACTTGTCCTTTTATTAAGGATGATGATTTATGGGCTGACTCAGTATTACATTACCTCAGAATCTGGACTCATGAGCACAAGATTGTACAGTAGGTTCGCGCATTGAGATGTAAAGGTTAATGAAATAAATGATTTCGGCTGTCACTTCTCTCACTCAGCATATTCTGTACAGAATGGGCACTCAGCCCTGGTCCAAGGGGGCTGCCCCTCATTTAATCCAGCACTCCGTCTGCAATCTCAAAATTTAATAACACGATTATCTTTCAATTTATCCATCCATCCCATAAATTAATTTTGTTCCACTGAAAACTTTCAAGGACTCCGACCCGATCACCTCAGCACCGGGATAGTTAGCCCATCCATTGATCCATCGATCTATTCACCCATTCATCCAGCCATGTTTCCCATATGTACCTTTTTTGATTAAAGAGCTGTAGAGAGTTAGAGTCTATCTCAGCGGTATCTAGACAGTTCATCAATCTATTTTCTATTACAGGTTTAGGAGAAGTCGTCCATCCATCAATCCATCCATTCATTTTCCTTTTTCCATTACAGAGCTGCAGGAGAGCAGAGCCCATCTCAGCAGAATCAGAAAAGTCCATTCATGATTTAATCTGAAACGATTGCAGGGAGTCAGAACCTGCCCCAGCATCATCAGGACAGCACATCCATCCATCCATCCACTTTTCCTGTGTCTCCATTCTCCATTAAAGAGATATAGGGATTTGGAGTCCATTCCATCTCTGACCTCACCTCATATCACTTTCTGAAACTGCTTTTCCTGGCGAAAGTCATGGTGGTGCAGGTCAAGCAGGTTCACCCAGACTTCCTTTACCCAGCTCCAGATTCTAGCTGTTTTTGGTGACTTTCTTGATATTCCCCCAAAATGCCTCAAACGTGTCCTGGGTCCGCCCACTGGGACCTGCCTGGGACAGCTCTAGGGGTAACCGCCCTTTTCCTAATGACATGCCCTAACCACCTCAACTGTCTCCTGTTAATCCAATGGGGCAGCAATTCTACACTGAGGTTCTCCTGAATCCCTGAACTTCTCACTCTATCAAGGAGTGTCAGGCCAACCTCCCTTCGGCTAATTGCAATCGGGCTCTGATTCTTTCTGTCATTACTCACAGCTAGTGACTGTAGATGAGGACAGGGATGTAGATCAACTGTAGGCTTTGTCTTTAGACTCAGGCCCTGCTTCACTACAGCACCGTCGACCAATTCACTTGTCAATCTCATCTTCCATTTTTTACACCATTTGTGATCCTGAAGTACTAGAAGTATTTGAACCACCAAGGGCAGTTGCAAAAAAAAAAAAAATCTTGAGCAAGCAATCCAGTCTTTTCATCTTTGAGGTGGTGACCCTCAGTGACTCACTTGAGTGTGTACCAAAGGTGACAGTCAAATGTGGCAAAGAGGACAACATCATCTGCATAAAGATACAATGCTACCCCCCTAGCCTCCCCTACTGGCCACCCTCAAATCCCTGGCTTCATCTTGATGTCTGTCCATGAAAACCACAGACAGGAGTGGTGACAACACACAGCCTTTATAGAGCTCAAAACCAGACTTAACAGTAGGTCCATACAGGGTAGGTACAGGGAATGAATAACATAAGTGTGGCCCTGTTACCCATAAGGCTTCAGCAAAATCCACAGCAAATGTTGTGGAGCACAGTCATACCTTTTTGCTTTAACACATGTGCACTGAGTTCTTATACTCCCATACCTCCTCCAGAAACTCTGCCAGTGTGCAGTTCTGGACAATAACAGTGTCTGTTCCAATGATATCTGGATTCTTAGATCATCATCATCTTACCTGGAAACAGAGCCTATCCCACCCACCCAGCCATGCATCCATTCATGAATCCATCCATCCATCAATCCATCAATCCATCTATCCATCCATCAGTCCTTCCATCCATCTGCCCGTCCATCCACTCACCCATCCACCAACCCATCCATCCATCCACTCATCCATCTATGCATCCATTCATGAATCCATTGATCAATCCATCCATCCATCTGCCCATCCACTCACCCATTCATGCATCCATTCATGAATCCATCCATGAATCCATCTGCCGATCCATCCAACCAACCATCCATCCATCCATCCATCCATCCTTCCATCCATCCACCCCACATCCATGCATACATCCATGAATCCATTCATCCACCCACCCATCAATCCATCCATCTGCCTGTCCATCCATCTATGAATCTATCCTTCCATCCACCACTCCATCCATCCATTCATCCATGAATCTATCCATCCATCCATGCATCCATCCTTGAATGCCACAGCCACACTCACTTCTACTGGACAATTCACCCAACTTCTAATCAGATAAGGAACAGTTATTTGAATGAATAATGAAGTCATTACAGCTTGTTTACAACGCAAGAATCAACAGAGTTCAGTGAAGAGGCGAGGAGGCTCACAGCCTGAGGCCAGAACGCTGACCATGCAAGGACACAAGTGACAATGACATGCCTATTAACAGCTTGGGAGTACCCCCAATGCACACCTGGGGTCTGTCCTGCCACTGCGGCTCTTTTAGACAACCTATTCCTGAATGAGTTAGATGACAGAAAGAAGAAGCAGCTTGAGCATAGGAAAGGCGCTATATAATTAAAATGTATTATTATTTGTATTATTATTGTTTTATATCTCACTTTATTACAATTTATGATTTAATTCAATCCCAAGGAAATCACTGAACTGAATCTCTCAAGAGTCAGGCAAACAGAGGCAGCCACACTGTCTATCACACTGGGCGGGGGGATTTAGGGGGGAGGGTGGGCAAAAATAGTTTTACTGGTGGCTTACCTGAATTAGATTCTCAAAGCGGAAGTCAACTGCCTCTTTCTCCTAATTCAACAGCCATTCAAGCAGGCAAGTATTGATCTAGTCTTTTCAGATAGATAGATAGATAGATAGATAGATAGATAGATAGATAGATAGATAGATAGATAGATAGATAGATAGATAGATAGATAGATAGATAGATACTATATAGATAGATAGGCACTATATAAGATAGATAGATAGATAGATAGATAGATAGATAGATAGATAGATAGATAGATAGATAGGAAAGGCACTATAGATAGATAGATATGCAAGGCACTATAGATAGATAGATAGCACTTTAATGATCCCAAAGTAGACATTCATCTCGTCCTTTCTCCATATCTGTGGCTTATTATGAGTTTTGTTCCTTTTTAGTGGTCACAGAGTTCATCTAAGCTGTAAGGCTCCTAATTATCTCAGGTCCCTGTGCGCATTGTTAACCATAAACATATTTAAAACTTGAGCTAAAATAACAATCGTTGGATGTCATATTGATTCATTCTCTCTTCTTTCTGCTGAAGGAGTGCATGAATCAGCACTTCCTACGCTTGTCGTAACAACGCTCCTGGAAAGTGCGGCTGCTTTGAATGAGGGCCGATTCCAGCAGCACTTCTGAGCCTGTGGATGACAAGCCCTCTTTTTTTCCTGCCCTCTTCTTGTTCTTCCTTCTTGTGCTGTTTTCTTAGGTTTCATTTTCCTAAGTAATCCTGAATTGAATAAGAGGACTAGAAAATATAGGGAGGTATTTTCCACTAAATGATTTCACATAAGTTAAGTCACATAACATAAAAATAAAAGTAAAATAAAAACAAAACAAATAAAAATGCCTTGGCTGCGGAGGCCAATGCTTATGACTTAATGCAGTGCTGGTGTCTGTGTACGTAACTACCAGCTGGTCCATTGGGATCTCGCAGTATGTGGCACTTGACGCCCCGTCAACTGGGTTGCAGTGGCTCCTGTTTTGTCGTTATGATCTATAAAGATGGTGATTACATGCAGTGCCAGGTTATTTTGTGCCCTAGGCCAGGCTTAATAATGCACCCAATGACTGTTCGGTCGCTAACCCGTACAGCTGGTTTTCCCCCCACCTTATGATCTGCGCCCTCGGTGAACGCCTAATTCACCTTAATGGTGGCAGTGTTTATATGTGCTTATATGAGTGACGGAGCAATGCTTGATGGCGTTTTGATGATGAAAGCCATTTTGCTTATGTTATGATGGATGCTGTTGCAACATTTTAATTGTCTTTGGACGGCTGAGCACACAGCAGACACATCTCAAAGGTCCATGGAGACGGGCTAAACAAACCGTTCGAGAGACTTTGTTATTGAGGAGACTACCTGATCAGCTGGGTTTTGGATGCTGGGTTCTAAAAATGGTGCAGTAATCGAATTTCTTAGTCATTTCAGAGAATGTCTTTGTCATGTACAAAAGCCAACCAATCCATTGCTTCACAGGAGGACTTTGTCGTACGTTGCTTTACTTAGCCATATGCAGTTCTCTGCTTGCAGTCTCTGCTCCGTTATAAGATAGCTGTTGAGTTAAATGTCTGTTGTATACGTGACTGTTGCGGCTAAATTTCTCTGTGAATGGAAGGCTGTATACAATTTATTTTTTAGCGATTGCAATAATATTCTCTTTTTAATCTGAGACTGCATCTCACTCCATAAGAGTCTTAGACGTGAGACTGGGCTGCATTCGGCAGTGAGCGGCGGCTGCTCTTGGCTGGTGTCCTGCTTGTCTCCGGCCAGACGATAGCCAGATGATCGACTGCCGGCCTTTAAAGTGCCGATGAGCCGTTAAGACTTTGCTTTCATTTGCACTTCCAAGCTTCTTGCTGCCTGAGGCAAAAGAGAAGCTTCCATACCGAGCAGACAGATTTCCTGACAAGCAGGCAGGAGCGTGGAGTGTGGAGTGGTGTGTGGTGTGGTGGGGTGTGTGCTGAGAGCCTATCCACCCCATTAGTGGAGCTTAGTGAGTAAGACGCTGGATTTGAACATCTGCAGTGAGCAGGAGACCAATCACAATGTGGGACCCTGAACAAGTCAATTTAACTGGCCGGTGAAACGAGAAAGCAACGCTGCGATGATCATAAGACACCCTAGGCTGGTGCTCAGTATGAAAGGGCGCTGTACAGGATTAGAGAACTGCACACTCAGTCCTCACTGCTGACCTGACCACTTCTTAACCTGCCTGTGACATTTGGAAATAAATAAAAACATGTAACTATAGAATGTGTTGGGCTAGTAAGGTGCCGTGCAAGATCACAAACTCGAAAATTACTACTGAGCACATCACTCATCCCGTCTGTGTGCCAGCTCTAGAAATATGGACACATCGGTGCCAAAAGTGCCATGCCTTGGGCTGCGGCGGACTGTTTAAAGGTGCCATACAGGATGATCCCTTATCTCCATATTTGCTGGGCTGTGTGTCTCTACCTGACTCATTTAACCGGCTTGTGAAATATGAAACAACTCTCCGATGATTTATAACACGCCTTGATGTGATATCCAGTAAGGAAAGGCGCTATACAGTACACCGTGCCACAACGGCAGAATTAATAATCGTCGCTGAATCACTATGAGTTTCAAAAAGTCATTCAGACTGACAACTGAACAAACTTAAACTTGACTGAACTGAATTTAAAAAGCTCCGTCACAACTATGGTATGTAATGCCAGGGGATCAAATTCACCACGCAAAGGCGCTATACAGGATCAGTCTCTACCGCTGACCTAAAGTATGAGCCAGAATGAGTTATTTAAAGTGTGCGTGAAACGTGGAAAAAACTGAACTATGATTATAAAATGTCTTGGTGTGGAATTCAGTACGGAAAGGCGCTATACAGCGTCCCACAAAAACAGACTCAACCATCGGCACTAAAGTTGTGCCACCTGCAGAACTATTTCAACAGCAGTAAGTAATGCCTTGGGATTTGTGCTCACTATTTAAAGGCACTATACAGGATCCCAAAGCTCCACCGCTTTCCTGAAGGATATTCTCATGTAAACACACACACACACATATATATATATATATAAATATCGTCATGTACTGTATACACACACAAACACACACATTTACATATATATATTGTAACGACCCAGCAGCAAGCGCTGGCGGAGTGACGCCGTATGGGTAATTTATGTAAATAGTTTGTGGGGAATTTATGGGTAATTTATGTAAAGCTTATTGTTGTGTCGAAATTAACTTAGTAACTTAATTGTCTTTCTTGTTGTAAGTGTTGTATGTGTTTGTGCTCAATCAGTGGGGTGGGTTGGGTTATCGCCGTCCGGGGTTGTTATTGTAAATAGTCACCATCAATGAGAAAGATGGCTCTGTAAATGACCTTGACCATGGCTATACAATGAGTTTTAAGCTTTGTTTTACTGGCTATCTGTTAATAAAAAGATACAACAGGACAGAGCTGTATCATTGCTAAGATTCTATCTAAGCAATTATTGCCGAGACACTCGGAGTCGTGCGGTGTATGGGACACGAGTGCTCGTTATCTAAAGAGCTGGGTGCAGCTGTGTGCATAACGCTGGCAATCCGCTAGCCGACAGCTTGGGAGAGGTACACGGCAGAGTTCGGCTCTAAAATCTTTAAAGACTCCACCACGGGTCGCTACAATATATATATCCTCATGTATACACACACACACACTCACACACATATACAGTGCATCCGGAAAGTATTCACAGCGCATAAGTTTTTCCACATTTTTTTATGTTACAGCCTTATTCCAAAATGGATTAAACTCATTTTTTTCCTCAGAATTCTACACACAACAGCCCATAATGACAACGTCAAAAACATTTACTTGAGGTTTTTGCAAATTTATTAAAAAAAAATGACAAAGCACATGTACATAAGTATTCACAGCCTTTGCCATGAAGCTCACAATTGAGCTCAGGTGCATCCTGTTTCCCCTGATCATCCTTGAGATGTTTCTGCAGCTTAATTGGAGTCCACCTGTGGTAAATTCAGTTGGAAAGGCACACACCTGTCTATATAAGGTCCCACAGTTGACAGTTCATGTCAGAGCACAAACCAAGCATGAAGTCAAAGGAATTGTCTGTAGACCTCTGAGGCAGGATTGTCTCGAGGCACAAATATGGGGAAGGTTACAGAAAAATTTCTGCTGCTCTAAAGGTCCCAATGAGCACAGTGGCCTACATCATCCGTAAGTGGAAGAAGTTCGAAACCACCAGGACTCTTCCTAGAGTTGGGCGGTGATCTAAACTGAGCGATCGGGGGAGAAGGGCCTTAGTCAGGGAGGTGACCAAGAACCTGATGGTCACTCTGTCAGAGCTCCAGAGGTCCTCTGTGGATAGAGCAGAACCTTCCAGGAGGACAACCATCTCTGCAGCAATCCACCAATCAGGCCTGTATGGTAGAGTGGCCAGACGGAAGCCACTCCTTAGTAAAAGGCACATGGCAGCCCACCTGGAGTTTGCCAAAAGGCACCTGAAGGACTCTCAGACCATGAGAAACAAAATTCTCTGGTCTGATGAGACAAAGATTGAACTCTTTGGTGTGAATGCCAGGCGTCATGTTTGGAGGAAACCAGGCACCACTCATCACCAGGCCAATACCATCCCTACAGTGAAGCATGGTGGTGGTACCATCATGCTGTGGGGATGTTTTCCAGCAGCAGGAACTGGGAGACTAGTCAGGATAAAGGGAAAGATGACTGCAGCAATGTACAGAGACATCCTGGATGAAAACCTGCTCCAGAGCGCTCTTGACCTCAGACTGGGGCGACGGTTCATCTTTCAGCAGGACAACGACCCTAAGCACACAGCCAAGATATCAAAGCAGTGGCTTCAGGACAACTCTGTGAATGTCCTTGAGTGGCCCAGCCAGAGCCCAGACTTGAATCCGATTGAACATCTCTGGAGAGATCTTAAAATGGCTGTGCACCGATGCTTCCCATCCAACCTGATGGAGCTTGAGAGGTGCTGCAAAGAGGAATGGGCGAAACTGGCCAAGTATATGTGTGTCAAGCTTGTGGCATCATATTCAAAAAGACTTGAGGCTGTAATTGCTGCCAAAGGTGCATCGACAAAGTATTGAGCAAAGGCTGTGAATACTTATGTACATGTGATTTCTCAGTTTTTTTATTTTTAATAAATTTGCAAAAACCTCAAGTAAACTTTTTTCACGTTGCCATTATGGGGTGTTGTGTGTAGAAATCTGAGGAAAAAACATTAATTTATTCCATTTTGGAATAAGGCTGTAACATAACAAAATGTGGAAAAACTGATGCGCTGTGAATACTTTCCAGATGCACTGTATATTGTGGCCCATGGCCGGCCATTTATCCCAGCCATTAGCCCCAGGCCGCCAGAGGGAGCCCTCACTGCGACATGGAGATGCCCCAAATTCCAGCAGAGCGTCATGGACTATGGAGTTTTCCTGTAAAGCCCTGCTGGATAACGTCGGGACCACCAGGGGTCACTGCAGGGAGAACCAGGGACTACTATTTGTCCTACGCCCCGGAAGTACGTCCGAGTCACATGGACAGGAGGAATGACGTACTTCTTGGGTGATGAAAAGGACTTTTTATCTGACCCGGAAGTGATAAGGAATCATGGACTGAAGGATTGGAAACCCTTCCGGGTCAGGGAATATAAAAGGACTGTGGGAACTCCCAGACGGCGAGCTGAGCTGGGTGGAAGGGTGGCGACGTATCTGGGAGTGTGGAGGATTGATTATTGTGGTTATTGTTTATTGTTAATGAGTCTTGTGGAGAGGAGGGTGCTATGTGCACTGTGCAGTTCAAATAAAATAATAATTTGGACTTTTATCTGGTGTCTGGAGTCAAGTCTGAGGGTTCAAGGGAGCGATAGCATCCCCTATCTGTCACATATATATATATATATATATATATATATATATATATATATATATATATATATATATCCTCATGCACACACACGCGCACACGCACACACATATATATATATATATATATATATATCCTATATATATATATATATATATATATATCCTCATGTATACACACACACATATATATATGGGTGTGCGTTTGGATGTGTGTGTATACATGAGAATATCCTTCAGGACGGCGGTTGAGCTTTTGGATCCCGTATAGCGCCTTTACATAGTGAGCACAATCCCAAAGCGTTACTTACTGCTGTTGAAATGTTTCTGCAGGTGGCACAACTTTAGTGCTGATGGTTGAGTCTGTGGTTGTGGGACGCTGTATAACGCCTTTCCGTACTGAATTCCACACCAAGACATGTTATAATCATAGTTCAGTTTTTTCTATGTTTCACAAGAATTTTAAATAACTCATTCTGGCTCATGTATATATGTGTATATATATTCTAATGTATACACACTGTCACAGATTGCTTGGGTCCTTACCCAGCCAGGATGCCTGGAAGGACCGGAAGGTGGCATGTATATCTTCTGGGCCACAAGGAGGCAACCGCCCTGGATTAGGAGAGAACCATGGGAGAAGAGGAAAAACATTTTATCTCGTTGGGATCCATGGCCACCGCCAGGGGGGCGCCTTAAGCCTCGTGGAACCCGGAAATAGTTACTCCCACCACACTTGGCAAGATGGCGGAGTTACCTGCCAGGGACGCCTGGAGTGCTTCTGGTGCAAAGGGCAGAACTTCCGCCACACCAGGAAGTGCTGCCGGAAGGATGTCAGGGGACACCTGGAGCACATCCGGGCAGGAATAAAAGGGGTCGCCTTCCTACATCCAACGAGCTTGAGTCGGGTGTGGGAGCAGGACAAAGCTCCCAGGAGGAGTGGAAACGCGGCCAAGGACTGAGAGAGAGAAGCCCTTATAGTGTTGATATTTGCGTGCATTGTGTTTGTGGCGTTTAGGACTGTGAACATGTGTTTATTAATGTTTAATAAACGAGTGCGTTTTATAAAGATGTAGTTTCCGACTGGTGGTGTCCAGTTTAGTCTCACAACACCCACACATGCACACCCACACACGGACACACACATAAACATATATATATATTGTCACACACGTGCACATGGGAGGCAGCCAAAGGTCAGTTCCGAATCATACCGGGATGTGACAGAGTGCACTGACTCTTTTTCTCCCTTGCCTGCAGACCATTCTCGGGAGATTCCACCTGGTCCTCTTGATGTCACTTCCGGGACCAAGCCTATGGAAGAAGACCTTGCCGGCTCCGGCCCCTGTGATGTCATGTCCGTGCTCAAACCTATGACTGAAGACCTTCCTGAGCCTGACCCCTTTCATCTCACTTCCTGCCTTTCCCTTTAAAAGCCTCCACCTTTTCACTATTCCTTCAGTTCTGTTTTGGACTCGGTTTTGTGCACAGCAGTGCAATCATTTAAAACATCAATTTGTAGCCAGGAAACCAAATATATGGATGGCTGCCCCAAACCTTGCTATGGCTCTTTGTGGAGTTTGTGACAATATATATATCCTCATGTATACACTCCCACATACATACACACACACATTTATATTAATATATACCCTCATGTATACACACTCACACACACACATATACATATACAGTATATTGTAAAACAAGAAGCACAAACACAACAAAAAGGTTTGGGGTAGCAACCCCAGATACTTGGCAATCAGGTTGATAAGGCAATATGTTTTTACAGACGTGAGTCCAAAACAGAACTGAGGTACAAATGAAAAGAGGACTGTTATATAGTTGGGTGACAGGAAGAGGTGGGTTCAGTGGGGCTGGAAGCGGAAGTGACATCTATAGGAGGCAAGGTGACAGGACTGGAAGCAGAAGTGAAGTCTCTAAGAGGTGAAAAAAGATTTAGAGTATGGCACCATCCCTCTCATCTGATAGAGAAACACAATTATTCAAGTTATTATTAAACTCCCATGCACACATGTGTGACTCTCCCGATATATACACATACAATTTGCACACCAGTGCCACCTGCTGGACCAGAGCAAGTGAAACATGGAAACAGAGTGAAGCCAGACTAATAGACAAAATGAGCAGAGCTTAACATTACTCACCTGGGCAAGGTGGCGTGCCGCTTCTATCTGTCTACTGTAGCATACAAAGGGAGTATCATGCGCTTTTACAATGGGTGTTGGGTGAGTCTTGATGGAGAGTGGAAGTGCAGCGCAACCCAAAGAAGAATTAAAGGGTGGTTGTTTAACTCCTCATTATCAGCTCTTCTTCATAATTTAAGCACTAAGAACTACAAACCTTGAACAAGGAGGACAAGTCAGACATGACAGCATTCATGGTTATAGCCCACTAAGATGTTATATCACAATTCTGGAATCCAAAAAAAGAGCAAATTCTCGACTTATGAGAGCAGAGACATTGATAGAGAGGCAGTGTGGTTGACAGGTGGCACAGCAGGGTCACCATTTAAAAAACACAAACTTTTCTTTTCTTTCCTTAACACATCTTGCAAAGTTACCTGGGCAATGGCGGGCACTTTGGCTGGTTTAATGTATAATGGCATAATGTTGAGGCTGTAAAGGAAGACAACATCTTCAGGTCCCGTATCACAGTAATATAATTCACCTTTTTGATGTACAAAAGTAGATGAGGAAACCATCTTTAAAAGGTGTCTTTGTTTCAGCTAGTCCGAGTCTCCCACGACTTCACGAGTGTGACAGCAATGTCACCGAAATCTTTGATGAACAAACGCGATAACAACTTCTCTACCTAGTTAAAAGCATTCCTTGTGTTATACTGTAAATGTTTTCTTTTGGAAAAGGGATTTTCAATCAGGGTGAACAGTGCAAGAAGATATTGTGCTGCCGGCTCCCAGAGTATTCTAATTAAAAATGTGGTCCATGTCAGCATTTTAATATGTCCCCTTAAAGAAACTGAAATTCCCTAATAAATGGAGATTCTAGAATGTTCACTTTGTAAAGGCGCTATACAGGATCAAGTAGCTGCACACTTGGTCCATACTGCTGACCTAAAGTGTGACCCTTAGTGATTCACCTATCCTGCCTGTAAAATACAGAAATTAAACTGCACTCTCATTAGTAAGGGTCCTCAGTAAGTGTTCGGTATGTAAGGGTGCTATTCAGTGTCCCTAGGATGCCCCATCGGTGACTTAATATGTGATGCCATCTTGGTGCCAACTCTAGAAATGTGATTAACTCTAAAGCACCTTGGGATGGTGTTCTCTATTTAAAAATGACATTTAAAATCGGAAAATTGCACATTCAGTCCCCACCGCTGACCACGGTATGACATTAAAGGAATATCCCACCCAAAAATGATCTCTTGGGTGTCTTATCTACTCTATGTGCTTTGTATAAATATTTTAATTTCATGGTTTTATGGATAATGGAGATACCAAACTTCCTGACATGTCCCTAATCCACTCCTGTGTTATCTTTGCTTTGTGTTTAGGGTCATTGTTTTGTTGGAAGGTGAACCTTCTTCCCAGTCTGAGGTCCTGAATGCCCTGGACGAGGTTTTCATTAAGGATTTCTTTATACTTTGCTCCATTCAGCTTTCCCTCAACAAGGTCTAGTCTCCTTGTTCCAGTCAATGAAAAACAACCTCACAGCTTGATGTTTCCACCATCACGCTACTCAGTTGGAATGTTATTGTGCAGGTGATGAACAGGGACTGGTTTACTTCAGACGTGACACTGAGAATTGAGGCCAGACCAGTTCCAGAGTCTCTTGTTTCTCCTAGTCTGAGGTTCCTTTAGGTACCTTTTTGTAAACTCCAAGCAGGCCATCACGTGTCTTCCAACAACAACAACAACAACATTTATTTATATAGCACATTTTCATACAAAAAGTAGCTCAAAGTACTTTACATAGTGAAGAATAGAAAAATAAAAGACACAGTAAGAAAAATAAAATAAGTCAATATTAATTAACGTAGAATAAGAGTAAGGTCCGATGGCCAGGGTGGACAGAAAACACAAAAAAAAAAAACTCCAGACGGCTGGAGAAAAAAATAAAATCTGTAGGGATTCCAGACCATTAGACTGCCCAGTCCCCAGTCTACCATAAAGCCAAGATTAGCGAAAAGTTGTCGTCCTTCTGGAAGTTTCTCACATCTCCACACAGGTTCTCTGTAGCCAAGCCAGAGTGACCATTGGATTCTTGGTCAGCTCCCTTACCATGGCCCTGCTTCCATGATTGCTCAACTTGACTGAGCTCTAGGAAGTGTCATGGTTGACCCAAAACTTATTTCACTTAAGTTTGACAGAGGCCACAACGCTCTTGGAATCCTTCAGTGGTGCAGAATGTTTCCTTTGACCTCATGGCCTGGGTTTTACCCAACGATGGGACCTTCGCTAGACAGGTGTGTGCCCTTCCAAATCAGTCCAATCAATGGAACTGACCACAGTCAGACCCCCTAACAAGGTGTAGAAACATCTTAACGATGCTCAAAAGAATCAAAAAAATAGGATGCACCTGAATCAGATTTTAAGTGTCACAACAAAGGGTCTGAATATTCGTGTCAATAGGATATTTTGAATTATTCATTTCAATAAATGGGCAGGAAGGCCTAAGGGAAGGTGTATGGATGAGGTGAGAGAGGACATGCAGGTGATGGGGTGGAGACCCCTAATAGGAGCAGCCGAAAGAAGAAGAAGAATGAGAAATGGGCAAAAGTAAAAAATTCCTGTTTTTGCCTTGTCAGGCTGGGGTACTAAGTGTTATTTAAAGTGGTAAAAGATGAATTTAAATGGTTTTAGCTCAAAGCTGCAACATTAAAAAATGTGGAAACAGTGAAGGGGTCTGCATACTTTGTGAAGGCCCTGCACTGTAGATGTTAAGTACTTAAAAGATGTGTTTGAAAATTACATGGGGAAACCAGTGGGGAACTGGCCCTTTAATCCACACCACTGACCCACTGTGGTGACCCTGAGCAAGTCACCTCACCTTCAGGGGTGATAACTGTGGAAATACTGAAACTGTGAGTGAGTACCCCCCTGACTCGTGACCATGTGCATGCCACTCAGCCTCTGTGCACGTGACAATCATGACCCAAGTGATAAGTGTAATGTGACAAGAGCAGTGCTATAAGTTGGTGAGGAGGTGGTGGTCGTCATTATTTGATGGAGAGAACAAAGCAGCCCCTTCAGTCCACACCTCTGTCCCACTGTGGTGATCCTGAGCAAGTCACCGCACCTTCAAGGATGCCAACAGTCAAATCACTGAAACTGTAGAACAACTTGTAGAGTGCCCCCCTGACTGGTGACCACAAGCAAGTCACTTAACCTCTATGCATGTGACAATCATGACCCTATAAACCTGCCTGGGTGCCAAGTATAATGTGACAAGAGCAGTGCTATAAGCTGGTTAGGGTGCTTAGGGGTGTGAAGGAACCCCTTCAATCCATACCACTGACCCACTGTGGTCGGCCAGAGCAAGTCACCTCACCTTCAATGTTGTCAGCTCTCAAAGTACTGAAACTGTACATCCATCTACAGAGTGCCCCCTGAATCATAACCAAGAGCTAGTCACTCAACCTCTGTGCACGTGACAACAATGACAAGAGCAGTGCTATAAGCTGGTGAGGGTGCTTGGGTGGTGGTCAGTATATGAAGGATCTACCTCATCAGTCCACGCCACTAACCCACTATTGTCATCCTGAGCAAGTCATCTCACCTTTAAGGGTGCTAACTGTTGAAATACTGAAATTGTGAGTGAGTGCCACCCCGACTCGTGACCACGAGCAAATCACTTAACCTCTGTGCACGTGACGATAATGACCCTATAAACTTGCCTGGGTGCCAAGTGTAAGGATCTGCCTCATCAGTCCACACTACTAATCCACTGTGGTCATCCTGAGCAAGTCATCTCACCTTCAGGAGTGCTAACTGTTGAAATACTGAAATTGTGGAACAACTTGCGAGCAAGTCGCTCAACCTCTGTGCACGTGACAATCGTGACTTGATAAAATTGACTGGGTGCCAAGTGTAATGTGGCAAGAGAAGTTCTATTAACTGGTGAAGGTGCCGGGTGGTGGTCGGTATGTGAAGGATGTGAAGGAGAGAACAAAGCTGCCCATTCAGTTCACACCTCTGTCCCACTGTGGTGATCCTAAACAAATCCAGTCACCTTCAAGGAAGCCATTTCAAAACCCTTAAACTGTACAACAACTATCAGATTGCCCCCCGACTTGTGACCGTGAGCAAGTCGCTCAACCTCTATGTATGTGGCAATCATGACAAGAGCAGTGCTATAAGCCGGTGACTGTGCTGAGATGACATGTGAAGGATGTGAAGGAGATAACAAAGCGGCCCCTTCAGTCCACACCTCTGTCCCTCATCCACAGCAAACCACCTCACCTTCAAGGATGTCAACTCTCAAAATCCTGAAACTGTACAAGAACCCACAGCATGACCCCCTTACTCTCAGCTGCTAATAAGTCGCTCAACCACTATGCAACCAACGCCACACGTTCAGTCCCCACCTGCCAGAGAGCCTCCTTAAGATGCTGTCACCTCTTAAAGGTGCTATAGAAAATTCAAAAAGTTGCTTGTGCACACCACGTAGTCACTTTTTGACCCTGTGAGTCACTCAATCTGTCTGCACCGCATCAATTATAGATATACTGAACAACTCCGCTGTAACTATGAAAAGCCTTAGGGTGTTCAGAACATAAAGGCACTTTTTTTTTAAGAAAGAGACCAAATGTTCGCTTTTATTTTTTTTTTCATCTGTCCCAATCCACTGTGTGACCTGATTTGAATCACTTTACCAGTGTTACCACTAAATATAGCTAATTTACAGTAGTGATAGCTGAAAGACGCTATAAAGTCAAGGCTGTTTGTCCTCCTCAAAGTGCGCAGCCTTTGCAAATCGTGAAGAGGGCTGTTTGATAGCACATCACGCTTTTAGAGAGGAGAGCTGTTTAAAAAGAATTCTCATGAATTAAAAATGGCGGCGCGTGCTTGACTCTGGGCTCGATCCCAGTGGTCTTGGTGGAAGGTGACCTTGTTAGCATCCACGTCAGCATCGCACTTCCCCGATCTCTGAAGCTGCAGTGTGTTTTTTTTTTACATGAACCGAGAAGCAGAATCTATTTACGGTTACAGCCGAATACAAACATTTCA
Source organism: Polypterus senegalus (assembly GCF_016835505.1). Taxonomy (NCBI): domain Eukaryota; kingdom Metazoa; phylum Chordata; class Cladistia; order Polypteriformes; family Polypteridae; genus Polypterus; species Polypterus senegalus. The sequence continues at coordinate 144,176,892 of NC_053166.1, forward strand.
ATAGAGAGCAGAACATCGCAAGATCACGCTTATTTATGCCTACACAGCATAACCGAGTTGCACTTTGTGTGACTGAATAAACATCTGACATTGGTCCTAAATGTGACGCCTGCGTCTGGAGGAGTAAATGGTCCGGGATGGACTGATCTCGTTCAGAGGGAGGACGCAAGGGCTCAGCATGGCAGTGCTGAGGGTCTGTCTGAGTGTGACACAGAGGTTAGTGCCACTGCTGCCACACGGCTCCAGGGATCCCAATGCACATATGGAAAGTCCCAAAGACATTCAGCTTAAGCTAATGGGACCGGAGTGAGTGTGTTGTCCCACCTAGGGTTGTGTCCTAGATGACCAACAAATGATGACAGGCTTTGTCTCCATCGTGACCTTATGCTTTGGAAAATGGATGTTCTTTTAATTACTGAAGTTCATTTTTCTCATCTGGTACAGTAAAGCTCTGTGGACTTGGGTTCTAAGCTGATCTATGTCAATACACACTTTGGAGTGTGACGTACGTAAGCAGAAAATTTAGCTGTAAAAAAATGTGGAGACGGGTAAAAACGACAAAGAAGACCACTATATCCAAATAGACAAGGTTAAGGAGGCAAGAATTAAACCTGGGAAGTGTTGAGGAGAGGGAGCTTGGGGAACTTCTTGAACCTTCTGCAGTTTAGGCCTGAGGTGTACATGGGGTTGCTTTCTCATATTTTCTTGACACTCTTCAGAAACACAATAGATTTGACATGAAGAGTGCTGTCATAAGCACGACAAAAAAAAAAAAAGGTTTGGGGCAGCCACCTGTCTTGTTCTGGCTGCAATGGATGATAGTTAGGTATTGATGTGTACAGCTTCGAGTCCACAAGTGAACTGATTTGCTGGCACAAAGGAGAGCAGAGGACGTGACATCATCACTGGGGCCGGAACCAGAAGTGACATCATCATGTGGGGGGTGGACCGGAAGTGATGTCCTCAGGCCCGGGCCTGGAAATGATGTCATCAGTATGGGTTTTTATGGGGGTGTGGGAGGAACCGGAAGTGACGTCATCAACAAGGGGTAGAACCTAGAAGTGATGTCCTTGGACCCGGGACCAGAAATGATGTCATTAGTGTGGTTTTTATGGGGAGGTGGGAGGAACCGGAAGTGATGTCATCAGTAAAGGAAAGGAACTGGAAGTGAGGTCCTTGGGCCCGGGACCAGAAATTATATCATCAGTAGGGTAGGGAGGTTGGCGGAACTGGAAGTGACGTCAATGAGGCTGGAACTGCAATTGACATCATCAGGGCCAGGTGGAATTTCCTGTAACTGGTCTACAGAGAAGTGAGAAAAAGAGTCAGTGCACTCCACCACCCCCTGGTCTGGCATGGAAATACTCTCATTCAGGCCCTTTAGCTGCCTCCCATGACAGTGCTTTGTGACATTGCCCAGATCTGCTACTTCTGGTCATTAAAATTGCCACACCAAGATAGACATGAGATATCAAAGCGATATTTTTACGGCACGTTGCTTATGTAATATGTGATGAGAAGTACAGCTTGGTCACGCATGCATAGCACACAATCATCAGTATCTGGTGTATCCACCATTGGTGGAAATAATTGCTTGCACACAATCTAGCATGGACAGGAAGAGGTGTTGGATGTGTGTTTGTGGAACGGCTCATCATGCAGAATCTATATGTGCCCATAGTTCACCTGTAGTAACTGCTGGTGGTCTTTGGCATGCCGGTCATCATCCAATCAAGTTGTAGATGTACTCAATGAAGAGCAAATCCGGTGAGCATATAGGCCAGGAAGAAGGGGCACATGGTTGTCAGTCAGGAACTATTGGACGTTTTGTGGTCAAACACTGTCTGTGGTAACCTTTGGTGGTCTCTGGAGCTCTAGCCATCATGTTACAGATATACTTAATGGGTAACAAATTTGGTGAATGTGCAGGCCAAGGAAGATACCTTATAGTTGAGCTTTGTCCTGTTGAAATATGGCACAGATAGGGTACCACCTCAGCTTCCAACACCTTTGTGATGTATCACTGGACAATCATTATGTGTAAGGCAGGAACGGGAAAGGAACTCATTGACATCCATAACACTCTGGGCTCAGCTACATGCCTGCATCCAGGAGCCTTCCATTGTAGTGTGTCTCCATACAGGGTTCCATCCATCATGGTACAGTAAATTGCTTGGGGACTCATCTGAAAACACAATGTGATGTCAAGTCAACCTTTCATTGGCAGCTTTCTTGGCATCTTTGCAGTCATAGACACCTGTGATCGAAGGTCAATAGTGACCAAAGCAATGGGCAATGAGTGAGAAGACCCTGCTGCTGCAAACAGCATTGAACAACGCATGCAGACGCATGTCGATTTGTGACAGACCTCAATTGTTGGGCTAGGGTTAGTGATGGATAGCTGGACTGAACGAAGATGAGGACAGGATGGTAAGGAAGCCAGGGAGGTCATGGGGACAAATGAAAGAGTGCATAGGAGAAAGGGTATGAGTGTGACATGGGTTTGCACTTCCATTCTTAGAATGAAGAAAAACACACCAGAAGACCAGTGACATCACTTCAACCCTGCCCCTTGACTGCATTTCTTCCAGGACCCCCCATAAAAGAAGAAGATTAAGACAGGTGGTTGATGTCATTGACTACCCAACTTGTAAAGGACAACCTTCTTATTCTTTGACAACCTTTTGCTTTGGGCAGTAAAAGGGGTTTTCCACAAGCTGTTCCAATATCTCATCTAGAGGCTTCTTAATGGTTGTCAAGGTTTCTGCTTCAACTACATGACTCGGTAGTTGATAGGATAGCGGGTAAGATTTTGGAGCACCAAAAAGGTCTTCCCTTTTATTTGACCAAAGATAAGGAGAAGGTTGGGAGCGTATGTTGATTATGCATTACCACAACCACCACAACCACCACATGACGAACCACCTGGACTGGGACCTCAGCACCACACTGGAAAAATCTGAGTTGTTTTTTTTTTTTACGGTGGCTGGAGTGTTAATCCTGCCACCAACCCCCAAGTATTCCCTGCAAGCTGGGACCCCAGCCCTTTACAGTCACTTTCGCTGTTGTTTTCACATTATAGCTGTGCAGCCTGAGGTCAGAGTGAGAGAAGACTGCGATGTAAATGAAGCTTTAACATCTTTAACTGTAGTAACATTCCCGAGAAAACTCCCCTAATTCCTTATATATGCCTCATTCTGTTCAACATTGGAAAAAATGAAGATGGGCAGAACTTTCTAACTGAGTAATTAAATCTCCATTCCTTTTGCTCTGTCCCAGCTGCTCGGTTAGCAGGTGGTAATTTAACAATACGCTCATAACGGCACATTAAATAAAGTGAAGTGCATCTCGGCTAAGTGCTACTCGAGGTCCGCATTAAGGAACACATTACAGGAAATGGAAGAGTCTGCATTGTGTTGTGGTGTGTGGGGTTTTTGGGGGCTTCACTTGTTACGTGGAAAAGAAAGTCAAATTTGGGTGTGTGAGACAAACACAAAATGTAATGAGAATTCACAGGAATCCACTGCTCTGTAGTTTTATGTCATGTGGCATAAGGTTCAATGTCTCAAGTCTCGTAGGACATTTGTAAATGTGTGTAACATGTATGGGCGGTATGGTGGCGCCTCGCAGTTAGGAGACCAGGGTTCGCATGGAGTTTGCATGTTCTCCCCATGTTTGCGTGGGTTTTCTCCGGGTACTCCGGCTTCCTCCCACGGTCCAAAGACTTGCAGGTTAGGTGCATTGGCGATTCTAAATTGTCCACAGTGTGTGCCTGGTATGTGTGTGTTTGTGTGTGTGCTGGCGCCCTGCCCGGGATTTGTTTCCTGCCTTGCGCCCTGTGTTGGCTGGGATTGACTCCAGCAGACCCCCATGACCCTGTAGTTAGGATATAGCGGGTTGGATAACGGATGGATGGATGGATGTAACATGTATACATGTTATAAAATGTGTGATGGTATAAGTAAGTTAACAAAACTATGTACTGTAGAGCTATTATATAGTGCCTTTCATATCTATCTATCTATCTATCTATCTATCTATCTATCTATCTATCTATCTATCTATCTATCTATCTATCTATCTATCTATCTATCTATCTATCTATCTATCTAGCATATAGTGCCTTTCATATCTATATATCTATCTATTTATCTATCTATCTACTGTGACGAGCGGATGGGGGTGGTACCCAGCCGGGATGCCCAGAAGGACCAGAAGAGGGATAACGCCTCCTCTGGACCTCGTTGGGGAAGCTGCTCTGGTTGGTATGGGGACCACAGGAACAGAGCATAGAAGCTCAACCCTATAGGGGCCCGTGGTCACCGCCAGGGGGTTCCCGGATTGCTGTGAAGCCCTGGACGTCAGCACTTCCGCCACACCAGGAAGTGCCGGCGGAAGTTCATCGGAGGTACCTGGAGCACGTTGGGGTGAAGATAAAAGGGGCCCCCTCCCTCCATTAGATAGCTGGAATTGGGTGGAAGAGGACAAAGCCTGGAGGAGAGGAGTGGAGGCGATGAAGAGTAAAGACATTTTGAGAGGCCTGGACTTAAATGGTGATTAGTACAGGAGTACTGGGTTGTGTGTGGTTGGACATTGCATATAATAGTAGAAATATTTAATAAACACGTGTGTGGTGGCAAAACATCGGTGTCTGCCTGTCTGTGTCCAGGCCAGTCTCCACACTATCTATCTATCTATCTATCTATCTATCTATCTATCTATCTATCTATCTATCTATCTATTGTCATGCATGCGCGAATAGGAAACCGCGGACGGACCTTAACACGCTTTGGAAGACGTTCGCCGGCGAAAAAGACGCTCCGCCACCATAAGCCTCATTCCCGCAGCACGTTCATTCCTTTGCCATTTTTTCCTGACGTCATCAGTCCCATCCTCCCTCACGGTTCCTTCCCAGCATTCCTCCACTTCCGGCTCCTCCTCTATAAAATGGCCACATGGCGTCGCGCATATGAACCTATTTGTGTTTATATTTTGACCTTTATTTTTTGATTGAATTGTGGATTTTTCTGCAATATACGGGGCCGGAAACCCCAAACCTTGATGCTGTTTGTTGTTGCATCTTTTACACTATCTATCTATCTATACAATACAATACAATACAATACAATGTATTTTTGTATAGCCCAAAATCACACTAGAAGTGCCGTAATGGGGTTTAACAGTCCCTGTCTCTTGACAGCCCCCCAGCCTTGACTCTCTAAGAAGACAAGGATAAACTCCCCAAAAACCCTTGTAGGGAAAAAATGGAAGAAACCTTCGGAAAGGCAGTTCAAAAAGAGACCCCTTTCCAGATAGTTTGGGTGTGCAGTGGGTGTCAAAAAGAAGGGGGTCAATACAATACAATACACAGATCAGAACAAATCCTCAATACAGTATAAAAATAAAAATTTTACAAGTACAGACCAGAATTTAACAGTAGATCAGATCACATAATATGAATTGGAATTGAATCTATCTATCTATCTATCTATCTATCTATCTATCTATCTATCTATCTATCTATCTATCTATCTATCTATCTATCTATCTATCTATCTATCTATCTATCTATCAAATAGTGTCAAGAAACATTATTGAGGCACCTTCAAGGCCCATGGCATAGCACTTTTATCTGTTATCAATAGCCAAGTCAGCTGTTTTCTTCTTTTTTGTAATTCTTGTGTGTATTTGAATGTTGTTATTTTTTTGTAATAATTTTCGAGCTTCTGCAAATGGTTAATTTCCTCTTGGAACAAATACAAGTTTCTCAATTATATAGTACCTTTCAAATATATCTATCTACAAAATATCAAACAAATTGAATTTTATTACTGAACTCTTAGGGGTGAATAAGGAAGCCAAACATGGACATTCAGAACTCCATAAAAAGAAAACCCTTGAATTATCATGGTGACAAGGTAATTATGGACTCTTAACAATTTAATTAAATTGTCATTTGTAGATTATTAGCATGTTTCAACATTCGTATCTCCCTAGTCCCCCTTAAACTCTGACCATGCAGGAAATCTCCAGCCCCCCAGCCCGTTTATCTGCCTTTCTGTTCCTCAGTTGGTTTATCCATCCATCTTCCATTGTATTTACCTACCAACTCCTCCATAGTGCCAGCCTTCTGTTGCTCTAATCATCCATCCATCCATCAATCCATCCATCCATTTATCTACCCACTTTAAATGAGTGATATGTAGCATTTAGGTTGATAATTATTTTGAATGGTTTTATTTGTAGAATTGGCTTTTTATTTCTTATAATGTTTAGAGAGCAAGGCAGGTCGATTTTCTACCCCTAGGCTTTAGGAATGCTGTTCTTTATGACAGAATTGCTGCTCACCTTTGACAGAGAGAGCTTGTTTTATTGCTTGATGACTTGCATTTCCTTTATTTCTTTCTTTAAAAAATGCTGACAGGAAATGCATTTGGACTTAAGGTTTTATTTTTTTGGCCATATTTGAGCTGTCCCATCAGTGAAAGGCCCAGGAAGTTGTGTGTTTGTCAGGATCTTAACAGGGAGGCTTGCAAAGGCATATCATCACTCTGAAGAACTCCGATCAGATGATGTCCAGGCCTGTGCAGATGATGAGTTGACCAGAAAGAATCCAATGTTACTATTAAGTTATTGTGCCACCATAAACTACACGTCTTGCTTTATCAGGTTGTATGGTATGGTTGCCAACATTCACATTGTACTCTACTTCGTTATTCTTTTTGGGGTATTATCTATAATACATAGTTAATTTGATGTGTAACTCCCTCTTTTGTTTGTTCTTTTGCTGTTATTGTCTGATGGGCAGTGTGACATATGAAGGCTAAAGTTCTGGGATTCAAGAGAATTTGTTAAGGACTACACAATAAAGATTATAAGGATATAACAGGGTCACGTAAGACCCTAGATGACAAAATACCACTCCTCCATCCCTCCATTCAGTCCTTTTTCTCAGCGCACCACTTTGATGACAGGACTGATCTCAGTTTCGGATCTCAGATTTGCCCAATGCCATTTTCGTGATGCCCTTTGGCCCAGCAACATTTTGCCAGTGAGACATTCTCTCAGGAAAGTTCCTCTTTTTTCCCCCCAGACACATACATTTTCGAAATGATTAAATGGAATTCTTCCCCACTTCCAGTATTGTTTTCCTTCCTCCCTCTCCTGGTTCCCATGAACCACACTCGAAACTCCATTGGATTTGCCCTTCCGGATGAACAACTGTGTAGACGCCTTATATATTATGCATGTCTGCTCTCTTAACTCTTTTATAAATCTGATGTACATTTCACATGACTTCAGTTTCAAGACTTTTAAGAGTTGTGTTTGATTTATTTATAATGTACATACCGAGAATAAGTAACTGGTGCACTTTGGACAAATTGATTCATCCCAGGGCCTGTGTTTCATAAAAACTTAAATGATATGTGCATCTTTCCAGTACGGCTGCATCCAGTGTTGTGAAATTCAATTTGCGCCTCCTTTGTGAATAATGGATGGATGGCTGACCTTACATTGGGTTTAACTTGCATTTCACATTGTCAGTCAAATAAACAAACTAGAGGACAGCCTAATATTTTTGAGAAAAATGCAACTGATATTTTCTTTCGTCAATGCCCTCTCGGTTATTGTGATTTTTGACAGCACAAAACAGCGAAAACAGATCGACTCACAAAATACAGGATAGAATCCTCAATGGCCTGCTCCAGTATAGGTCTCACCCCAAGGCAGCCTAACCTCAGGCAACGGGGAGGCTTCAGGTCTGACTAGGCCCCAAACACAAGGAGCAGGCTTTTAAAACTAGAATCCCTGAAGCCAATGAGAAAAACTTGTAATGCCGGGTCAACTTAAATTCCTTCACACCTCCTCATCAGCGTCTTTTGTTTTGCAAATGTGCCTGCTATCCCATCTCCCATCGACGCAGCTGAAGTTCACCCAGCTCAAGTTTTGCTCATCTGGGTGCGAGGTGTCTGGCATTGAAGAGTGGTTAATAATATATTGCCATTTGGAACTTATGCATTCCACGTGTGTTCTGTGTCTACAATGATTTGAGTAAATGTAGGATGTCAGGAAATGCTAGGAAAGAAGTGCTGAACACATAACTAAAACTGAAACTTTTTTCATGTTATAGTACTAGTGACAATATTTTGACATGAAATGTGTAATGTGTGAAGACTGAAGTTCACAAAAGGTGCATGTATAACAAAACAAGTGCGCTTTTATTCAAGAGTATAAGCGAAGAAAAATAAATCGGGTTAGGGTACGATACTGACACAACTGCTTGGGTGGTGCAGCGGTAAGAACTGCTGACTCATAGTCAAGAGGTCGCGGGTTTGATTCCGGGTCCTTCCTGCATTTACCATTTTGAGTAGTGAGCTGCTCTTATTGTTACTATTATACAATAAAGCATACATTTGATTTATTCGAGTCTGTAAGGTGTAAGTCTACGCTACTTATAAAGATTAGCATTTTTCTTATTCACTTTTATTCTCTCAGTCACGTTCATGCTCCCCCCAATCTGACACTGATGTTTTCAAATAAAGACGTGCTCTTACAGAGGTGAACTCATATGAGGATGAGGGTTCTACATCGGAGAAAGAGAACAGAAGCCCTCCACGCAAGAAACATCTACTCACACATAAGAACAACGCAGCTGCACCAGGCGTAAAGGCAAAAGATGTCACCGTTTGAATGCAGCAAGAGGTCGGGCGTCATCCTGTCAGTCAATCTGCCCCACAAATGTCCTTTAACGAAACAGCAGGGCCTACAGAGCTTGCCAAAGTATTGTGCAAAGTTCCATTTGTGATTATGTTTTTGATGGTCTTTATATGAAAAATATTTATATGTTACTTACATAAACATCACATTGAATGTTATTTACCTTGATTTATTTACTTATCTTCCTATAGCAGTGGTCCCCAAATCCGGTCTTGGAGGGCCCCAGTGACTGCAGGTTTTCATTTTAACATCTTCTTCTTCTTTCGGCTGCTGCCATTAAGAGTTGCACAGCAGATCATCTTCTTCCATATCTTTCTGTCCTCTTCATCTTGTTCTGTTACACCCATCACACTGCATGTCCTCTTCACCACATCCATAAACCTTTGCTTAGGCCTTCCTCTTTTCCTCTTGCCTGGCAGCTCTATCCTTAACATCCTTCTCCCAATATACTCAGCATCTCTCCTCTGCACATGTCCAAACCAACGCAATCTCGCCTCTCTGACTTTGTCTCCCAACTGCCCAACTTGAGCTGACCTTCTGATGTTCTAATTTCTAATCTTGTCCATTCTCGTCATGCCCAAAGCAAATCTTAACATCTTTAACTCTGCCACCTCCAGCTCTATCTGCTGCTTTCTGGTCAGTGCCACCACGTCCAACCCATTTAACATAGCTGGTCTCACTACCGTCTTGTAGACCTTCACTTTTCTTAGTTAGTGACCTGTTTTTGCTCCTAATTAAATTCTTATGAATTAATTTTATTTGACTTGCTCTCAAAAACTCAGACGCCCTAATGGTGTCTTTTCCTTAACACTAGAATTACCAGAGCTTACGAAAAAACTCGTAGATCCATCCCACCTTAAATCGCCTCTCACCTCTCTGTCAGCGTCTTTTGTCCTTTAAATGTGTTGATAAGCAGCAACTAGCAAGCAGTCTGCTATCACATCCCATCTGTTATATTTGTAACTTTTGTGAAAGTGTTTTTTTGATATTTGGACTTCAGGCTTCACACATTATAAACTTCATGTCTACATTTTGTCAATCTATACTAATAAAAGGCAAAGCCCTCACTCACTCACTCACTCACTCACTCACTCACTCACTCACTCACTCACTCACTCACTCACTCACTCACTGACTCCTCACTAATTCTTCAACTTCCCGTGTAGGTAGAAGGCTGAAATTTGGCAGGGTCATTCCTTACAGCTTCCTTACAAAAGTTGGGCAGGTTTCATTTTGAAATTCTACGCCTAATGGTCATAACTGGAACCTATTTTTCTCCATATACTGTAATGGACGTTAGCCCGATGGCCGTGGGGGGCAGAGCTGTGTGTGACATCATCACGCCTCCCACGTAATCACGTGAACTGACTGTGACCGCAGTATGTAGAAAAGAAGGAAGAGCCCCCAAAGAGCGCTGAAGAAAAACGCCGAATACTTTATTTGTGAGATACAAGTTTAATGAGAAGACACAAGGTATAAACGGAGTTAAAATTGCTGTAGTGGGAAACTTTTAAGTGCCCGGTCTTAGCTAACATTAAATAACGCTGTGGACATCGCAAGATTGCACGAGATAGCACAGGCACAGCTCAGAAGCTTGGATGCATGTTCTCCGAGCGGCTCACGTGAACTGACTATGAACGCAGTACGCAGAGAAAACAAGACCTCTAAAGAGCGCGGAGAGTTTTGCAAAAATACTAGAAAAGTTGGACAGCCGGTGCGTGCGCAGCTGTGCTGGCCTTTGAGACGCTGACTGCGCTTCTGCCTTAAGTGAAATAAACACTTTTAATTTTTTTCCCACTTCCCATGAGCTATAGCCCAGACAACTGTAAACACGGGATCCCATTTCTAGACTGTGGCAAACTAATATTAAGGTGCTTCGCACTTTCTTTTACACATATGCGATTATGAGGTCGTCAGGTCGGATTATGAAGACACGCACAGGAGTGGAGGACCGACAGTGCCATCCCGGACAGTTAATGGCAGGGACGTCTCTCCAGTCCACACAAGACCCACCAAGCCGCTCATATCGTCAGCAAAGACCTCTCTCTACACTGTATTAAAGAAAATGGCAAGTTTCTTTTCTTTACACCTTTTTTCCTTTTATCCCCAACCAAAGCCTTTCTCTCTTAACACTGCAGAGGACACAAAAATGATTTTCTTTTAATTGCTGGTAATGCCGGTAAGGCACATTACCAGAGGCAGAAATTTGGACGTTCACATGGAAAATGTAATTTGTATACCACAGCCGTCGTGTAGCACCTTTCAAAAGGGATCAACAACCAAGAGATGATCCATATACATTTTAGCTGCTGTTAGTACTACTTACCTGTTATGTTATACCAGCTTTAAAATGTAGCTTACCCGAAACCACTCCACTGGTGCTCAGTGTATCTTTACTTCTTAAAACGGTAATGTTTTACTGTTTAATAGCTTATCGACTACATTTTATTTTTTTCCCTTGCACTCAGTGAGAGAGGCCAATGACCTCCAAAGAGCGCGGAGACTTTTGATCACGTTAACGTGTCTGCAAAAAGTGGCGTCTCCTGCCCTGCAAAAGTCGACCAGCCGGCTCGCGCGCATAGCTGTGCCGGCCTTTGAGACGCTGACTGCGCTTCTGCCTTAAGTCAAAGTGAGCACTTTTAATTTTTTTCCTCCTAATAATGGTGTTCCTAATAATCCTTTAGGTGAGTGTATATATACCTGTGTGTATGTATGTATGTATGTGTATGTATATACAGTATATACACACACACACCTATCTACATTATATATACACACACATACATACATACATACACACACACACATATATATAATTTGTGTGTGTGTATGTATATATGTGTGTGTATATATGATGTAGATAGGTATGTATATATATATACAGTGGAACCTTGGTATATGTCCTTAATTCGTTCCAGACCCTTTGACTTATACCAAACAGGACGTATACCAAACAAATTTTTCCCATAAGAAATAATGGGAAAATGATTAATCCGTTCTCATGAAAAAAAAAATCCTATTGCTATTGGCATATTATACATTGATGGGGTTGTATAAAATAAACACTGCTTAATACTAAAATACATAAATACAAAACCAATTAGATGAAATAAATGAAAATTTTACCTCACTTTACTTTTTAATAACATCTTTGTTTTTCACGATCGTAGATACCGTCGTTCTCGGCAAATGGTATGCAACAGCCATGTCCCGGATACGCATGCCACCTTCAAACTTTTCAACAATCAATTCAAATTTACATGAAAAAAACACAAAATCACGTTGTGACGATGCAGGTTTGCTGTTTGATCCCATCTGCTGCCGGGGAGCCCTTGAATCCTACACCGTTGGTAATGTGCCTCACTGCTAACCTCATCGGTAACAACAAAGCAAGGGGATGGTGAAAAAGTGCAAAGTGCTTTTATTAAAAAATTAATAAAACAAGGTGTTCAAATTAAAGTGCAGTCTCCAAAGTTCCAATAAATAATCCATAAAATCAGAAGTGAAACGTGGAGGTTAAAAATAATAGAAAAAAGTTTTCTTAAAAATAACGAAGTTAAAAGCAGGAAGCATTCTTTAAAAAAAAAAAACAGCAGCCCTCTCTCTCTCACTCACTCAACCTCCCGTCTTTTTTTCTTTTTACTCCCCTTCTAACTGACTCGCACTTCCGTTTATCAAGATAAGCAGCCCCAGGAACAATCATGAATGCGGACGGTCCCTCACAAGTGCACTTTGGTGAGAAACGCCCACATCGCTTATCGCCCTGACAACCTTCAGCCACATAACCACCACGCCCCCTCACCAAGCTGCAAGCACGGTGATTATTTATTTTAAAGCTGGACTTTGACAGGAGCTGTGGACCCGCTATATCACACACGTGAAAGTTCACAGAGAGGTATAGCACGGGTTGTTCACTGAATGCTAGCAACTGGCGCACTAACGCTCGTGGGCAGTCGTTGCTTTGTCTCGAGAGAGGTAAACAAGGTTAGCACGTGAGTCGTATTCCAAACAAAGGTCGTATACCAAACAAAATTTTTCGTGTCCAAACAGGACGTATACCAAGTTGGACTTTTTCCAAAGCAGACGTATACCAAGGTACCACTGTATATATATATATATATATATATATATATATATATATATATATATATATATATATATATATATATATATATATATATATATATATATATCTATACTAATAAAAGGCAAAGCCCTCACTCACTCACTCACTCACTCACTCACTGACTCATCACTAATTCTCCAACTTCCCGTGTGGGTGGAAGGCTGAAATTTGGCAGGTTCATTCCTTACAGCTTCCTTACAAAAGTTGGGCAGGTTTTATATCGAAATTCTACGCGTAATGGTCATAACTGGAAGCAGTTTTCTCCATTTACTGTAATGGAGATGAGCTTCAACGCCGTGGGGGCGGAGTTTCGTGTGACATCATCACGCCTCCACGTAATCACGCAGTACATAGAAAACCAGGAAGAGCTCAAAAAAGCGCTTAAGAAAACATGCATTATATAATTGAGAAGGCAGCGAAACAATAAGAAGCGGAAAGTGACATAAACAACCATATTCATGAGTTCTGCTACTTCTGAAACAAAGCACGATGTAAACATACACTTTAAATTAAGTTCATAGACAGGCTGCGCTGGCGCTTGTAATTTAGTGCCTGCCCATATAAGGCCGTCCGTCAGCGGCAATCCAATAGCAAACTGCCACGGGTAAATATTCACGGGTTAAGGACTGTGCTTATGGAGAGGAAGATGAGATGGTCAGGGTGGTGTTTGACACAAACTCAGCGAAACTGCGAGAGAAAGTTTTAAGTGCCAGGACTAAGGTAACATTAAATACAGCCATGGACATAGCACGAGATGGCACCAGCACAGCTGGGAACCTTTGATGCAAGTACACAGAGTGGCTCACGTGAACTGACGCAGTGCACAGATAAAAGGCAACAGTTCCAAAGAGCGCTGAACAAAACCAATTACACAATTGAAAAGGCAGCAAAAATATGAAGCGTCTGATAAGCATATTCATAAATCCAGCTACTGCGGAAACAAAGCACACGGTGGAAAAAGTCAATGTCCCGCTAAAGGAAGACAGTGTAAAAAAAACCCGTGCATGCAGTGTGTCAGGTCTCAGATAAAGAAGAAGACGAGCTGTTTATTGATGCAGTAAGAAACGAATCGATGAATGAAACCTGTCATCTTTACAACGATTGACAAACACGGAATGTAACTTGAACACAACACATCCTACAAATGCGAACCTGATTGAAAGAAATAATGATAATCAAATCCTTGATGACAGCAAGACTCAGTAACACTCAGAAAACAAATACTGTATATTGACAGTCATGTTACGTTATTTTTAAAATGTTCCCTTTTCTTTTTCTACCTTTTTTAACACACTACTTCTCCGCTGCGATACGCGGTGTGGTCCGGATGACGGATGTCCCAGGGTGCCGTGTTGGACCCTGGGGGCATAGTAGGACCCTCACCGGGGACGTGCTGCCCTTTCGGGTTGTGCCGTTCGGACCCACGTGTCCTAGCTAGCGGTGGGGCACTGTGGTCCCCGGCCGGGGCTGGAGCCCGGCCGGGACGCCCAGGAGGACGTGAGGAGGGCTTGTGCCTCCTCCAGACCGCGAGGGGGCGTCCGTCCTGGTTCTATTGGGAGCCACGGGTCGAGGGCATGGAAGCCCTACCCTGTAGGGGCCCGTGGTTACCGCCAGGCGGCGCCCCGATGCCGGTTCATCCCGTGTGGCCCTCGGCCGGGGATGGAGCCCGGCCGGGACGCCTTAGAGGACCGGAGGAGGGCGTGTGCCTCCTCCAGAACGAGTGGGGGCGTCCGTCCTGGTTAGACAGGGGGCCTCGGGTACAGGGCTTGGAAGCCCAGCCCTGTAGGGACCCGTGGCCACCGCCAGGCGGCGCCCCAGTGCCTGTTTATTCGGGAGCCCGCACTTCCGCCACACCAGGAAGTGCCGGGGAAGACGACGGCGAGACACAGATGGCTTCGGTGCACGGCGGCACTTCCGCCACACAGGGGTGTGGCCGCTGTTAATTGCCGGAAGCAGCGGGAGCCCATCCGGCTCCCCATAAAAGGGGCGCCTCCCTCCAGTCGGTGGCGGAAGTCGGGAGGCAGAAGGACTGAGCTGGAGAGAGAGGACGGGAGGCGGCCAGGACAAAGGCAAAGAGACTGTGGGCCCTGGACTTTGGGGAAATCAGTGCAAGAGGCACTGGGGTTCGTGAGTGTGCACTGGACTTCTGTATTTGTAAATAGTGTAAATAAACAGTGTGATGGGTGACAAATTGATGTCCGTCTGTCTGTGCCGGGGCCGGCGTTCACAGTGGCGTAGTCGGCAGGATGCTCCGCCTGGGACAAGGCGGGGACCTGTGTTCAAACAAGTATTATCTGTGAACGGCCCGCGCAGCAGCGACCACACACTGGCGCTGGAGCGCCCGCACACAGCGGGAGCGTTGCTTCAGAAACCGCCACCGACAGCGGAATGGCTTTCCCCGGGTGCGGAGGAGAACCCGACATCGCCGGAGCACAGCGGGCTCCAGTCGCGCTGTCGAGACGGACAGCCAGGCCGGCGTGGCAGCACAGAAGGCCACACCGGCGGGGGCCTCGCATGACGGATCCGGAGGTAAGTGCCCTGCCCTGCAATCATCGGCCCTTCGGGGTCGGTCTTACCTCTATTCCTACAGGGAGGGACGAACCGGATCCGCGTCTGTGGCAGGAGCACGCCACGGGCCACGGGCAGCGGCAGCGCGCACCGGCGGCAGCAAAGAAGGTTGCGAAGAGGCACGTCTCTGCACTCGGAGCAGGGAAGGCAAGATGGCCGCGGGCCGGATGTCCCGCCCGCTGACAGGCACGGGGTTGGCTGGTGTGTCTGGTGTGCCCGCCGAGGATTGGATGAAGGCGGGACCTAGGAACGCCAATCTCGTGCCAAAACGAGACCCGATTGGGCCAGAGGGAGTGGCCCACAGGAGGCAGGCGTCGAGTGGAGCTGATAGACAGGTAAGCCCACTGACGTCTGTCTCTCTGTTTCCACCAGCGGCTCGGCGTGAGTCGGGGAATCCTCGCCCGCCGGATCGCCGCTTGCAGATTTGCTGTGTGTTCTCGCCGCTCAGTGTGAGCAGCTGATGGGGAAGGCAGACGCGTCGAGAGAGACACCGCGTGAGACGGAGGATTGGCGCGGCGCTGGAACCGGAGGCAGGCAGAATACAGCGGGAGTGGTGAGTGTTGCCGTTCCCGTAAAGCAAAGGAGGGGGTTCGCCGAACATGGCTGTGACCTTTTAGGGGACGATCAGCTTCGAGTAGGCAACTCCCGACAGCGGACGCGGCGGTGCAGACGGCTGAAGAAGCTGGGAGATCGAACACGCAGGAGCTGGTAGGATCGGGCTGCTGAGTGCCCTGGGTCCTAGCGCCTGCGCTTCAAGCCCGCAGCTGTCTCCTGCGCTCTGCCTGGACGCAGACGGGCTGGATTTGAGCTTTGCTGTGCTCAGACCCAGACCGTCGGGCGCCCAGAGAAGAAGGAGGAACCGGCGGGTGAATGCCGGTTCCTCCGATAGGAGGCGCGGCGCTGGGTGCGCGTCCGAGAAGGGCCGCCCTCTGTGCGGGCAGAGGAGATCCCTGGGCGGCTGGGCGAGCCGCCTGAGAGCGGTGCCGCTGACAACAGGCGGACGGGCATGGAACCTGCGACGGAGGACTTCAGCAGGCAAGTCAGGGGCTGTCGGAGGGGGCAGGAGCACTGCGGACGGAGACCGGCAGGGCACTCGGGTGAGTGTCCTGGCAGTGCTTCTGGCCCTCTTTTCCTTTTTTCCACAGGCCCGAAGCCCCGACGAGCGCTGAGGACGACGTCGTCAGGGACCTGCCCTCCTGAAACGGGCCGCTCCGCGGGAGGGCTCCACGCCAAGAGGCCAATAGTGTCCCAACTGCGGGAAACAGCGGGGGCGAGAGCGGCGCAGACCATGGGGCACGCTTTGCCGGAGGGGTGCCGAAGACGGATGTCCCAGGGTGCCGTGTTGGACCCTGGGGCATAGTAGGACCCTCACCGGGACGTGCTGCCCTTCGGTTGTGCCGCTCGACCCACGTGTCCTCGCTAGCGGTGGGGCATGTGGTCCCCGCCGGGCTGGAGCCCGCCGGACGCCAGGAGGACGTGAGGAGGGCTTGTGCCTCCTCCAGACCGCGAGGGGGCGCCCGCCCTGGTTCTATTGGGAGCCACGGGTCGAGGGCATGGAAGCCCTACCCTGTAGGGGCCCGTGGTTACCGCCAGGCGGCGCCCCGATGCCGGTTCATCCCGCGTGGCCCTCGGCCGGGATGGAGCCCGGCGGGACGCTTAGAGGACCGGAGGAGGGCGTGTGCCTCCTCCAGAACGAGTGGGCGCCCGTCCTGGTTAGACAGGGGGCCTCGGGTACAGGGCTTGGAAGCCCAGCCCTGTAGGGACCCGTGGCCACCGCCAGGTGGCGCCCCAGTGCCTGTTTATTCCGGGAGCCCGGCACTTCCCCCACACCAGGAAGTGCCGGGGAAGACGACCGCGGAGACACAGATGGCTTCCGGGTGCACGGCCGGCACTTCCGCCACACAGGGGTGTGGCCGCTGTTAAGTGCCGGAAGCAGCTGGAGCCCATCCGGCTCCCCATAAAAGGGGCCGCCTCCCTCCAGTCGGTGGTGGAAGTCGGGAGGCAGAAGGACTGAGCTGGAGAGAGAGGACGGGAGGCGGCCAGGACAAAGGCAAAGAGACTGTGGGCCCTGGACTTTGGGGAAATCAGTGCAAGAGGCACTGGGGTTCGTGAGTGTGCACTGGACTTCTGTATTTGTAAATAGTGTAAATAAACAGTGTGATGGGTGACAAATTGATGTCCGTCTGTCTGTGCCGGGGCCGGCGTTCACAGCGGGTATATATATATATATGTATATATATATATATCCCGCTCTACATACTCGAATAATGGATACTTTATTCGCCATCAATGATTGTTTTGGTAAAGCCATACTCAGTGTATTCATTAGATGAACGGTAAAAAAGTAAGAGCGAGGGAGGATGACTCATTGAGGCATGCAGGCTGTAGTCTGGCGTCAACTCTATCTGAATTGCGCGATCACATTTGAAAAATATATCTTTTCAAGTTCTATTTAGTCCATATGTGTCAAACTCAAGGGCGGGCCACATCCGCCCGCATGTAATTATATCCGCCCGAGATCATTTTATATACTGTATTATTGTTATTAAAGCCCGGGTATATGAAGCGCTGGTAACACAATAAACTACAGATCCCATAATGCAGTGCTTCAGCTGCCTTGCATCAGGGTAACCTGAATGCAATTCAGAAGATACAGAAAACAGCCTAATTAAATAAGAATCTGACACTTCAGCGGACGTTTTAACCCGTGCACAATCACAAAGTGATTTCAAGTGAAGCTGCTTTTATGGGAGACACAAATGCACCAGTTCACCTTGCCCCACTTTCCCTGTTGCCAAGTACTGTTAAACCAAGTCGTCACTACGGTGTTCCCAATTACGCACTTTGCTGATTAACTGAGCGCACTGCGCACTGAGTTTGCACGGCGCTTTGGTGACTTTGATGAACAAAAAAAGTCCGTCTACATGCGGCTCAAACCTTGTGCATGTTTGGTAGCACATATCTGTGTGAGAAGCTCTTCTCAGTGATAAAGACTAACAAAACAGCACACAGGAGTCGCCTCACTGATGAGCACCTGCAATCCATCCTGAGAATCTCCACAACACAGAAACTCACAGCAAACAGAAACGAACCTGTGGCCAAAAAAAGATGCCAGGCGTCCAGCTCTAAAATGACATATGAGCAAAGACAACTGAATGATTTGATTTGTTATTGCACGTAAGAGCGGAGTCAACCGTTTTAACAAACAGCGTATTGCACTGATACTGAAATAGCTGTGTGTGTATATATGTAGATATGTATGTATGTATATGTGTGTATATATGTGTGTGTATGTATGTATATGTGTGTATATATGTGTGTGTATATATGTAGATATATATGTATGTATATATGTGTATATGTATAGATATGTATATATATATATATATATGTTTATGTGTGTGTGTGTAAATATATATATATATATATGACAACAACACTCATCACTCACAACAGTGACAAAACAATTACATTGACAATCAGGTTACGTTATTTTCAAAATGTTTCCTTTTCTTTTCATTGCTTCTTTAACACACTACTTCTCTCAAGCCTGGTATTTTGCTAGTATATATATATATATATATATATATATGTGTATATATAGATATGTATACATGTATATGAAGATATATATGTACAGTATATATGTATGTATATATGTATGTATATATATATACTGTATATATATATATATATATATATATATATATATATATACATATATACATACATATATATATATATATGTAGACTCAAAATGATTATAACAGCAGCAATCCAAGCTGTGAGAAAACACTAAAAAGGAGGCGTGTCAGATGTGGTGGTACATTTTCTGATGCAGCTAGACGAAAACAAGTTTGTGACGCTGCGGCCAAATACACAAAACAATTACTTTGACAATCATGTTACGTTATTTTCAAAATGTTTCCTTTTCTTTTTCTTTACTTCTTTACACACTACTTCTCCGCTGCGAAGCACGGGTATTTTGCTAGTTATTACTAAAACATGAAAACGTTTCTTTTTTAACGATGTGTTTACATAGATCTTTGTAGACACGGAACACACATGAAATGTATGTTTTCCAAATAACGATATAGTATTTATAAAAGGTGTGATTTTGCTTGACTTCTCACTCTATACAACTCTAAGCAACTGACACGCTGGTAAACAAACTAGAGCTGAGAAAACTGTGCACCGGTGGGGGATGTAATAGCAGACTGCTTGCTGCTTGTTGCTTATCAACACATTTAAAGGACAAAAAACGCAGACAGAGAGGTGCAGTGTTTTAAGGTGGGATAGATCTACGAGTTTTTTCGTAAGCTCTGGTAATTCTAGTGTTAATTAACAGCCAAACAATAATGAAATACAAAGTACAAAATAAACCAAAACATGACCAACATTGTCGATCATACAATATCTGAAAATAAAGAAAGGTGAAGGTCTCAGGAATGTTGATCTACTCAGGTCCACAAAACATTTTAACAGTGCTCTTAGAAAAGAGAAAATCAACAAATTTGGAAATGTCTGCTAATGCACCATGAGAGAAGCAACAAGCCATAGAATTTAAGAACGTGTTTAATTAGCAAAAAGAATCAGAGCCTCATTAAGTAACTGGTTGGAGTTAAATTGGTTGGGGTTTGAGGCCCTGACTTAGTTGGTGTTCTGTTGGCTCACTCACTTCACGTTTCATTTCTGTTTGGGTGCCATTAAAGGAAAGAAATTAAGCAATTCAGAGGAAAAATGAAGAAATTCAGGGAAAGAAATCTTAAAAAACAAGTCAATTAAAATGAATGGAAAAGGAGTTAATTAGCAGCAAAAACTTGTCACTAATTAAGAAAAGGGTTACAATGAAAACCTGCAGCCACTGGGGCCCACAAGAACAGGAGTTAGAGACCCCTGTCCTACAAAGTAAAGTCACAAGTAGACTGCAGAGCTTGCTGTGAATGATCAGATCCACCTGCAGCTAAAGTCACTTCAGTACGCGAGTGACTCTCCACACTAGTGTTTAGATCTGCCAGTGCCATGTTGACGATGTATTTGCCCAAAAAGAAGAAGTCTGTCTCCATTCCCAGCACCATTGCTCACCTACTGAAGTTTCTATAGCTGCAGATAGAAGCTACCGAAACAGAATTGTGTTGCAGTGCAGCGGCCTATTGTCTAGAAACGCCTCCATAAGCTTCATGACTGCAGTCTCGGAAAGTCTTTCTCCCATGAGACAACTGGAATCTTTTCCCAGACCACCGCTCAGGGGTTAACAGGCCACTTAAGAGTTCCCAATTAGCCTAAAATGTACAACTGTAGGAAGTGGAAGGAAACCCTGACTGGAGGTTGTATTGTCATGTGTGTGTTCTCTGCTCAGTGAGGAAACTCTCATAAGTGGGCCAGAGGCCATTTCATGGGTGTTAAAAAATCACTCGGCAGATGGAAAAGAAGCCTTTGGATGAAGATGGCCAGAAGAACCTACTCACCTTGGTGGATCTGAGAGAGTGCCATCTGACAGCTTTTTGTTCTTCATTTAACAAAGTGCACAATAAGCAGGGAAGGCTCCAGCCCTTTAACTACCTCACAGTTCTTGTCTACCACAATCACATATTTACTGGAAACCTTCACTGCTCACTTCTGGGGGGGCGATGCTCACAGATGGCACTCCTTGTCTTTTGAGCACACTGAGCTTGATTTAGACACTGCAGCCATTATATAAGCAGACGGCTAACTTCATTCAGTTGACTTGCGATTCTGCACCTCCAGTCATGATGTACTGTAGAAATGTCTGCACATGCTTTTGTACTGCTGGGAACCATCTTTTCAGGGAAATATTTAACAGTTGAGTTTTGTATCTTCTGCTACATTACCTAAAGTCCTGTTATGGCCCAGAGCACCATCCAGTGTTGGTTCCTGCCATGCATCTCACTTAGATTTAATGAAATTGAGAAATGATATGTTATGTTAGGTCATGTCATGAAATCTCGTGTTACACGGTGCTTATGAAAAGCATTCACCTCCTTGGACGTTTCATTGTTACACTGAATTGCAATGGCTTGATGGACACTGAACAACAGGAAGTGAAAATTGGTACAAATTAATTAGAGATTGAAAACACAGAATGATTAATGACATACATACTTACTGCCTTCAATAGCAGACACACCTTTGTTAGCCCTGACACCTTGAGTCTTATTGGCTTTGCACATCTCCACACTGACATTTTGAAAATGCCGGGCTGTGTGGAGATCGTGAGTGAATAGCCATTTTCATCTCAAATTCTCAATTGGACCGACATATTGAAACTGATTTTGCCACTCCAGAACAAACATCATTGTGATTTTGAATAAATTCCTATGTAGCTTTTTCTGGATGACAATAACCTCTCCCAAGGTGTAGGTTCTTTTCAGACCTTATCAACTCCTTCTCCAGGTTTTACTTTTCTACATTCATTTTGTCCTCTAACTTCATGAATCTGCCACCATCCTGATTCAAGGTAGGGATGTTGTGATTCTGATAATGTGCGGTGTAACACAGCATTTACTCTGATGACCACAGAACCGTCTTCCAGCTAACTTCAGTGTCTTCTGTCAAACTCAAGCCAAGATGTCCTCTGCATTTTTTCTCTTTGCTGCTCTCCCATAATTAATAGTTGTTTCTCCAATCTGAGCCACTGTTGCTTGTAACTCCTTCAGAGTTCTCAAAGGTCTCTTGATGGCCTCCCTCACTTAGACTTCTTCTTGATGATCACTCAGTTTTTGTGGACAGTCTGCTCTAGCAGATTTACAGCTGTGCCATATTCTTCCCACTTCTTCAGGACAGACAGGTATCCTGGCTTGACAACCAACATGGAAGGTGCCAGGTGATGGATACACAGAAGCCAGAGGCACAGAGCAGTTCCATCCCTCATACCAGTAGTCTGCTGGAGGTGTCCTAGCTTGGACATCTGTAGGAGTTCATGGGAACTGGAGTCCCTGAGTACTGGGGATTCTTCCGGAGAAGGACTGCCCTGGTTCTCAAACAATCCAAAATTTCTCCCCACAAGTGACGCAGGGTCACTAGAAACAATTCTGGGTCCAGCACAAAACCACAGAGAGTCAGAATTGGGAGGCAGCAGGTGACATTCAACTGACTGTGTTGGACATTATTGCATCTGGGGTTTGAGACTCTGTGGTGGCCCCTACTGGTCACACTGGATGTTCAGTCATCTGGATATTTTCTTGTCTCTGTGACGAGGCAGGCCCACTCCAGACTCTTCAGACTCAGGAGCTTCTCGAAACCAACACCATTGATAGTTATGACCAAACTGAGCTGACTAATGGGGACATGATCTTACATGGAACAAGGGGATGGTGGAAAAGTGCAAATGTGCTTTTATTAAAACAAAAATCAAAACAAACCAAAAACAGTGTCCAGAATGCAGTGTTCAAAAACATACATAAATAACACATGAATCGTGGGGATTAAAATCACAATAAATAAATCCAATAAAAGCAGAAATTAAAATGCAGTCACTGGCTCCTCCTGATCTCAGCCCACCTCAATCTTCGTGTTCCCAGTTCACCCATCACTTGCGCAGCCAGCAAAGACTCCGCAGCCACGAACTTCATTCATCCGACCCCCATCTTTTCAGCATCCAAACCGAGCAGCCAGACCGTTTGAGGTCGGCTCTCCTCCCGTCTTCCTTCACACACCCGCAGTCATACCTCGGATCCATAGGGAGGTCATGCTCGCCCCACTCGACACCATTATTCAGTGGGGCAAACCAGCCCCTAGAGTGCCACAGCCTACACTCTTTCACAGGGCCCCTGTTTGTGCTGCCTTTCCTCCCTCTAGGTGGACAGATCACATTTTTCCCTCTCAACAATTGTGTTCCATCTATTTCCTTGTTTTTTCGCCATTTTCTTTTTTTACCCTCCTGTGTTGGACTGTACTTATAGAGCTCTGTGGGCACAGTGTCTTGATCACGCACCGCAGGAAATTGATGAAGCAATTGAGAGCAATTGCATCCTCATGTGCAGGTGTGATTCGCCCCAGTTTCCCCATTAACTCCCCCAAGTCGTGTAATCGTGCCCACAGAAACTGACACGGCTATTTGGATTATTTAAAACTGGCCATTCTTTTGAAGCTGTGGACCTGCAATACCACAGTTTCCATTCCTTGACTTGTGCTTTTCAGTCCCCTTGTCACAGAATTGCTTGGAGTGTTCTGTTGTCTTCATTGTGGTGATTAGGCCCCAATACTGACTCACCACAAGTTGGATCTTTCGCATTCAGGCGCATTAAGACAACATCAACTGAAACCCCAGACAGGTGACCGCCATTGAACTACTTCTGTGACTTTTAATTGACTGCCCAGCAATGGTTTAGGGGTGTCATATTAACAATATTTCTATTGCACGTTTTCATACAAATGATGTAGCTCAAAGTGCTTTACAAGATGAAGAAGGAAAAAGGAAAAACATTAAAATAAGATTAATCAATACTAAGTAACAAAGAGTGAAGCAAGGTCTGATGGCCAGGTAGACAGAAAAAACAAAAAAAAACTACAGAGGGCTGGAGAAAAAGGGGGGTTCAGAGGTCACGAGACCACCCGGCCCCTACTGGGCAGTCTACCTAACATAAATGATCTCAATCAGTCCTTATGGTTTTAGGCTTCATGTGGAAGAATTTCATGATGATGATGGTCAAGTGAACATAGGGCCTTCGATCCAGCAATGTAGCGACTGCATGGTGCCCTGATCAGGTGATGTGGTGCAGATTGCCACCAAAAAAAATATGGAAAAAGAAGAGCATAGAAAGTAGGGGATAGTATGGATTGGGAAGCCTTGAAGAAAATGATAATTGAATGCATATACACAATATCAGGCTTACACTAAAATGAAGTTATGAGTAAGCCATGTTAAAATAACAGGTTTTTAGCAGTTTTTTAAAATGCCCCACCATATCAGTCTTGCGAATTTCTATCATTAAGCTATTCCAGATTTTAGGTGCATATTAAAGAGAGCGAATACTTACGTGATCAATTTGTGGCATAGTGGGTCCGTGGCAATACGCCTTTCTAAATAAATAAATAAAAGGCCCACTGGGGTGAGTAGGTTTGGGTGTGAGCGATAGCCTGGTGAGGCAGTGGTTAGTGGGTAAGTGGCCAGCCAAGCATTCAGATGCCTCATTGGTGCTCTGAAGGCCATCAGCATTTTAAAAGGGAGCCTGAGTAGAGAACAGGGGTTAATGGGAGGTTAAGAGGAATAAAAAAGCAGTCAAGAGTTTCTGATGGTGTGATGCTGCGTCAAACTTGTGACAGTAGGCAGGAGAGGTGGTGAAACTGGACTATCCTCTGTGTATACCCTGCAGAGCGCCCAGGGGTTACAGAACAGGAGCAGATGGTGCAGACGAGTTCGGGGTGTAGGACATCAGGCCATGGAGACGGAGCAGTAGACAACTTCAGCTAGTGTGGCCGTAGAAGGTACAGCATGCTGATGGAGTTGGCAGCATAAATAAGGCATCACTAGCAGATCATGGTGAAGGAGGTGATCCAGTCACTGCTTACAGTTGAGTGCGGGTGTATGCCAGAGGAATTGGAACTGACTTTTAACTTGGTGAGTTTTATAGTATTTATTTATTTATTTCATACACTTTTATGCACTGAACATTTTGTGCTTATGGGGTTTTGAACTCTTGTTTTGTGGACTTTTGTATTAATGAAAGCCCTAATGCACTGTTACTCCTGCCCCTTGACTCTGTGTTTCCTCATTTGCCCGGCTCATCCTCAGTTTTGTTACTGACGATTTTGAGTTTAAGCTGCCGGAGACCGTGGAGCCAACCCAGACCGTCACACAATTATTTTTTGTGTTTTATATATGCCATTATTTTGCAGAGATCTGTTTACACTTTGATATTGAAGTCAATGTCAAAAAATCCCAGAATAATCCACTGTGAACCAATGTTGCATAATAATTAAATTGGAAAACATCCAATGGGATGAATACATTTATAGGCACAGTATGTTTGCTATATTGTGGATTTAACAATGATCTTCTTATATAATATGCTACTGTGGCTGTTCGTTTGTCTGTCCAGGATTTTAAATCACCTTTAGCTCGCAAACCATTTGACCTATTGACCTGAAATTTGGTACACATATAATATGCGACGTCTACTTGGGGTGATGATTGACCTCAAAGGTTATTCCTCTTTTTATTTTATTGTACAATCAACTCTTGCCAGTGGCCAGCAGGGCGGCTGTGTGGAGCATGCGTACAGGCGCTGTTCTCATTCCAACCACTTTTGCCGTCACTTCCGCTTCCACATCTTCATATCTTAACTCATTCTTGAGGCAAATTCAAGACTTAAGTGCCAGTTTAACTGAAAAATGAAAGAAAACGTACTAAGTAATTACAACACAAACACTGACTTAATCAGTTTTAACATGAAAAGATGCCGACAAATGAAGAGAAGAAGCGGGCCGCTAGGGTGCAGAAAACAAGAGCTGCTCAGGAAGCAGCAAGCGCATCAACCTCTGAGCAAACAAATGATAAACGTACAGAGAAAGAAGATGAAAACTAGGAATGCTCAAGTCAAGTGGATTCACTGCACATTATTGTGCCGTTACTGGTATGTTATATTATACTGTATTGCTTTATTTAATGTTATTTCATGGTCCTTGCTCTGTCAAAATGCTCCCCAATTTCCATCTCCCTCTACTGCCACCGCCTATGACAATGAGGTGGCCAGTGTGATGGGGGCTTCAAATGTTGTGGCCTTGAGATTTAATTCAATCCTGAAAAATTGCCCCCTGACATTAAATCATTCTGCCTGAGGTCAAATTAAAATTTGCTCTGAGGCACCCAAGGTAGATTAATATTAAAAACAAACTGCAAGCTAGGCTAAATGAAATCAGTGCCCTAACGTACAATTTACACAAAGTTCCATTTTCAGAAAGCATTGCCATAATTACTTCTGCCTGAGCATCACATTTGATTATTTCCTTAGAAGGGACAAAGCAATTTTCCCTTTAATTTTAGGACAAATAACGCAGACACCTTTTTTTGTAGCTGTGAGGTATACCAAGAGCCTTGATGGATTACATTACAAAAATGAAATATATTAATAATAAGCCAAACCATCATCTATTTTCATATTTATTGGTGCCTCGGAGTTACAGCTGGGTCTCCCTTATAATAAAAATTTGACGAGGTGATCGAGATGTCTCGTTAATGTAAGGGGGTCCAGTCCAGCATCAAGTGGTGTAAATCAAGAACTCTGTAATGACTTTAGAGCAGTAGAACAATCTGGAATAGAGCAGGCCATTCATTCCAGCAAAGCTTGCAGGTCCTGTCCACTGAATTTTTCTAAAATAACATCAAATTGAGTTTTGAAAGTCCTTAATGTCCCACTGTCTACCACACTATCTCAGAGCTTATTACATGGTGGATCACTTTGTAAAGAAAAACTTCTTGTTTTTCTTGTGTGAAGTGTACCCTTCGCAAGTTTTCAAGTGTGTCCCTGTGTTCTTGATGAACTCATTTTAAACTCACAGTCTCAATCCACTGGACTCATTCCTTTCCTAATTTTAAACACTTCAGTCATGTCACCTCTTAATCTTCTTCTGCTTAAACTGTAAAGGCTCAGCTCTTTTAATCTTTCCTCATAACTCAACCCCTGTAGCCCTGAAATCAGCCTAGTCACTCTTCTCGGCACTTTTTCTAGCACTGCTATGTCCTTTTTGTAGCCTGGAGACCAAAAATGTCCCCAGTTCTCCAGATGAGGCCTGACCAGTGTGTTATAAAGCCTGAGCAGAACCTCCTTGTACTTGTACTCCACACATCAAGGCACTATATACAGTATAACCTGACTTTCTGTTAGCCTTCTTAATGGCTTCTGAACACTGTCTGGCAACTGATAGCACTGAGTCTTCTATGGCTTCTAAGTCCTTCTCATAAGGTGGACTTTCAATTTTCAGACTGCCCATTGTGTATTCGAACTTAACATTTTTACTTCCTACGTCTCATACTTTACATTTACTTACATACATTACAATTTCTTCTGCCACAAATTTGCCCAAGCCCGTATGCTGTTCAAGTTCCTCTGTGATGACTCAATGGATCTGAGATTATCTGCCAATCCATCTACCTTAGGTATCCCCTTCAAACTTAATCAGCTTGTTATTTGTATTCTTATCCAAATTATTAATGTAAATTAAAATAGCAGGGTACAGGGTTATAAAGAATAATATCCCAGCCAAATTAGGGGCAAGGTTTGCTATTACCTGCAAACTTAATCAACTTGTTTCTTATAGTCCTAGCCAAATCTTTTATGCATGTTAAAAACAGCAGCGACCCCAGCACTGACCCCTGGTGGATGCCACTCTTAACATCAGACAGTTCTCATAGGGCTCATAGGGCTGTGCCTGAGCCAGTTTTCCACCCAGCTATGCGCCACACCCTGAACTCCTATTTCTTTAAGTTTGAAGCCAGCCTCTCAAGTGGCACCTTATGAAATGTCAAAGTCAAAATAAATAATATCATACGCTCCACTTTGATCAGATCCATTTGTTGCTTCCTCATATAATCAAGAATTCACTTGATAAGTAGCTGACTGAGATGTGTCAGTGTTACTATGAATTATTACTGTGTGAAGCTCAGATAACAGTATAAGGAGGAACAAAATCAAATGTCTAGTTAAACACACCACTACTCAGTTATACAGCAAATGTATGCTAATAATGGCTAACGTCAGTGTAGTTAGCTGCAGCTGATCAGGTTTGACTAAACTGTCTAGTAAAGCCCACTGTGCACGAGGAGTTTATTTTCTCATATCTTCTGCTCGGTTTCTCCTTCCACTATCAAACTCCCTTCTAATTCCCATTCATGCTTTTTTCCTTTGAATCTTGATTTCCTTCTTTTTTCTGCCTCTTTCATCTTCATTCTTTATTTTTTTTAAAAAGATTACTGGTCATGTTGGGGAGCATGCACTGGTACAGCACAATGCAGAACCCACCACTCGACGAAGCAGCTTTGGATCCTGATTGGCAACACCCATCCCAGGCAGTCCAGTCCAGTCTCACCCTCCAGAAATGACCCTCTACCTTCCGCAGCCAGGGGATACATGGGTGTCCCCTTGGCCTGGTCCGGCCGCTTGAGTCCTTAACAGTGAGGGTCCTCCTGCTAGCCGAATCACCCTCTGGGAATCGTGCCACATGGCTGTAGTGCTGTAACTGACGCTCCCTCACAATGCAGGTAATGTGCCTCATTCGGGACTCCATGACACAATGTCAAACCAGCAGTACCCAGGGATTCTCCAAAGAGACACAGTACCAAAGGAGTCCAGTCTTCATCTCAGGTCACTGGATAGCATCCATGTCTCACAACCATATAGCAAGACAGGAAGCACCAGGACTCTAAAGACTTGGACCTTCGTCCTTTTGCAGAGATATTGGGAGGGCCACACACCCCTTTCAACTGACCTCATGATAACCCATGCTCTCAGAAGCTGTCTACTGACTCCTTAGGAAAAGTCACTGCCGAGGTAAGTACAACATGTACTGTACATTTCGAAGCCACATGTCAGTGCAGGATATTTGCATTCATTTTCCTGATTTTTTGTGCAATTTTAGTGTAGCAACACTACAAAAAACATTGCGTCTGTAACTTTAAAAATCTTTACTGGCTGCGTTTCACTCTACAGCCTATTAAGGCTGCATTTAGACGGCAGGTTAAAGTGTCTCAGTTATGTTTTGAAATTGATTCATATCTATCTATCTATCTATCTATCTATCTATCTATCTATCTATCTATCTGTCTGTCTGTCTGTCTGTCTGACTGTCTACCTATCTATCCATCTATCTATCTATCTATTGTTACACATTTGTGCTTAGGGGACACTGTCAAGTCTCCTGCAAGGTTAACACTCCCACACCTGGATGAGAGAGGGCACTGCTGCTAACTGTCTCTTCTTTTTCATCTTCTACTATGATGGAAAGGCCTGTAGGCCCACACATGTCTGGTAGTTCCAGAACCGACCGACCCCACAACCCCTTTTCCAGGGCAAAAGCTGTATATATGAAACACTTGAAACACTGTAAATGATGTTTGTTTACCTAACTTGTATTATTTTTATTCCAGAATTAAACAGAGTTTACCTTGTGGTACCCTGATCCTTCAACCTTTGACCATGCAGTTACTCACACCATCTATCTATCTATCTATCTATCTATCTATCTATCTATCTATCTATCTATCTATCTATCTATCTATCTATCTATCTATCTATCTGCAAAAGTAATACAAATTTATTCACAGGCAGATGAGACCTAATTAACAAACATGAATTCCAGGACGTCAGAGAATTGATCAGCTCATGATGGCCAGCACTCAAAGGTTCTCTCAGTGGATGAATCACTTCTGAATGTCTCTTCAAGTCTCTGAGAAAAATACGCATTTCAGGTGTGACACTGCAGAAAACATGCAACAATTAAGCTACACTGCCATTGCATACAGCAGCAGAAACGCAAAAAAGCAAGACTGCAGACTCACAGAACAAAAGATGCAGCTAATCACTCAATATGTAAATAAAAAAGTAAACTTAAAAATTACATCGGGTGGAAGCATTAAATTGCCTAATGGCAGTGGGTAGAAAGTGGGTAGGAAAGACCCCCAGAGGCGCTTCTTAGCACATTTCATATTTCTGTAAATAGAATGAATCTATGTCATTTGAGTGGCAAATAAACTAACTTTGAATAGTGGTATTTACAGTCTTATTTGCAGTAGCTTATAGTGATGGTAACACACTTATTTTAATTTTTCTATGCAGCCCATTAACTGTAACCATCTAAATTATATTTAGGTCCTTGAACTCACTTAAACAGGCTAATGTAATCCCAAAATTAAAAAGAAATCGAAATGTCATGATTTTGTCTAAACATTTACTTCTGAGTCCTGTTTAATGTAGCAACACTAAGATATGCAAGTAATGCAATATCACCAACCAATCAATGCTCAGTGTCAGTTTTTCCAGCTATGGAAAACTTTATATTGTATGTCAGGAGCGAAGTGAATGTGAAAAGTATGTTCAAGTTATTGATGATGGTGAACAACAAAAGACGGGATTTATGGAGTTTTAATGCAACTTGTAATGTAAGCCAATTTGAGAGATGCTTGAGTATAAATTAGTCTTTAGCAGTGCTATTTGACTGCTTAATTTTACTTTTCTGCATCTGTGTCTTCTATGCTGCATACAATTTTTAAGTATTATTATTATTATTATTATTATTATTATTATTATTATTATGTTGTTATTGTTATTGTTGTTGACTTATTATTTGTGGTGTCACCAATATTTTTTTCTTCCCTCCCCTCAATGTTTATGATGGGTCAGCACCTATGCATATTGTAGCCGGGTACAGGAATGACAGCTCCACTACATGAACCGAGTTGTCACGTATATTGTCCACAGACAGAACAATAACAAAATAAAATGCTCTTTGGCGTGCTTCCGTAAGATGAAAGCCAAAGAGTTGCTGGGCTGGATAGCCAAGTCAGACTGCTAGTGGAGCTCCATCCAGCAGGTTGCTTCAGCCAGTAATGACGCTTGCTTCTGGGACACCCAGTGTGATATGGTGACTGAACAGGAAGGGGTGGGGCCAGTTGTCCTAACTAGGCAGAGAAAGAAGGAAAGGGCGTTTTGACTGACAGCTCCCCCTTTCGTCCTGGCAGGTTATTACAAACCTCAACTGAGCTTGTGAGGAGGTCCAACAATGTGTATGCTTGACAATTTATATACAGATCAGGGGCCTCATGTATAACGCCGTGCATAGAACTCACACTATAAAATGGCGTAAGCACAGAAGCAGGAATGTGCGTATGCTGAGAAAAATCCAGATGCATAAATCTGTGTGTATGCAAACTTCCACGTTCTTCCGCTATATAACTCCCGGTCAGCGTGAAAAGTAATGCAAATGCACGCGCCTGCTGCCCCACCTCAACTCCTCCCAGAATTACGCCTCTTTAAATATGTAAATCAATATAAATAGCCCCTAAGCTCAGCGTTCTGTGAAAAGGCAATGGCAAAACCACGAGAAAAAATAGAACAATTTCTGCGAATACCAAGTGGAGGCAAAGAAAAACGTATTATTTGTTGGCTTAAAGTGTGGTAAAAAAAAGAAAAGTAAGTTGATTGAGTGACATAGCGTGTTGGAGAAACTTGAAAGCTCAAATTCACAAAGTCGCACAGTGCCCGAAATAAAAAAGAAGTTGTCAGATATCAAAGTCGCCGTAAAAGGTGAGTCGTAGCCCACCGTCTGAGTTTCATATGAAAGCTTATTAGGGTACAGAGAAAAAAAAAATAGGCACACAATGGGAAAAAAGCAAGATATGTCAACTTTAATCTCAAAATTTCCGCTTTAATCACATAGTTTATTTTGCCATTAAAGTACAACATCAAAAACTTCATCTTAAAATCATTTAATTTACTAGTTTCTCAAATCCCATCGTAACTAAAGTAGCACGCTAAATACTTTGATTTGTATTTGATCTTCTATGTGCTCTATGTGTGTGAATCACTACATGCTTCTCGGCTTTCTCTTCCTTCAACAGGACACAGAATCCATTACATTCATGATATTACAGCTCTCTGAATAATTAAAATAGTGAGATGTATACTTGATATAATTTTCATGATGATAGGAATTAAAGCATGTTATTGAACATTGAAACACGGTGGCGCAGTGATTGTGTGTGACCTTCGATGAAATAATTTATTGCAGGAGTACTGTTCCTTTCAAACATAATTACCCCCAATTCCTGTCCTTCCTTTTTTTCTCCAAATACCCAATCCCCACACAATCAGCTCTGTAATAGATGTTAAGCCATCTATAAGCTTATAACACTGAACCTTCAAAACGTTTAAGGAACATTGAAATATCTTCGTAGTACGTGTTTAATCATTCTATCCTTTACACCAGTCCCAGTAAAGCATACAGTACGAGGCAGGAACAATCCGTGAACTGAGCGCCAGATCCTTGCTAGCGTAACGACACCATGTCCTTTAATTATTAACAATATAGATTATTTAAATGAAGTTAAAGTTTTATCTGTATAATATAATAAACATATTTTGCTGCATTTCATCTTAAAAATGATATCATCATCATATGTAAATAGGCGCTTTATAAAGTGGCTCAGGTTGTTATTATTATAACTGTAGTGCAAGTTTACAGTGAGGTGATTGTACTCATAAGTACAGACAGTTCTACAAGGAGCACTTGATGAACTGATTGAGTGCATTTAGAGCTCTTGGGATGAAACTCTTTCTGAACCGCGAGGTCTGTGCAGGAAAGGTTTTGAAGCGTTTGCCGTGTTAGAAGCAGTTTAAATAGGAAGCATGGCTGAGGCGGCATGTGCTTGATACTGTATACTGATAATTCTCTTTCCGATCAGCTGCTCCAACTGGTGCAGTGAGAGTAATATGGAAAAAGATGATCCGCTGTAGCAACCCCTAACAGGAGCAGCTGAAAGAAGAAAATAAAGGTGCAGTGAGAGTAACAACACTAAAGCAGTTATGGTATTTGGAATAGTTTGACCATTCTGTGGACCATTATATTGTTACAGGTTAATTACAATCAGATGCATTAAACTAATAAACAATATGCTGCTAATTTCAGTGTATTTATAAAGCCGAGTCAGTAATGTGGATCTGAAAAAGAAAGGATAACCACACAGGAACAGTAGCACTGCTTTGACGCTGGATGCCGCCAGTCTGCAAAACCGAGCGGAGAATTTGCGCACGACAGGGTATGAGGTACCGTGGAAATGTGTGTAGCTTTATACATCGCGACTTGAACGCGGAAACGTTCTTATGCAACATTTATTTGCATACGCACTGTTTATACATGAGGCCCCTGGTCATTTTGTATAATTTTATTAATTTCTGGGTTCTCATTAAGCTGCCAGCCACAATGTCTGTTAACAGTCTCTTACGTTTCCACCACATGTGTTTTGTTACAAAGAGCAGGCACCTTTTAGCTTACAGGACAGTTTGAAACTCCAAAAGTAATTTAGAAAAGGACGCAGGAGGAGTGAATCAAGCTTCTTATTTAGTTTGTTGTTCCACATTGGTATAGTTTTTAATGCCAATTTTGTGTTTTATTATTTTAAAGCAAATATTGATGGCTCTTATATTTTTTTCTTTAATTGTCTGATGTTTAGAGGCTGAAGACTGGAGTGTAATACGTATTTCCACGTACACAAAGTCTTTACAATTTTTGCCCTTAATCCAGAAGCGATGATGGATTCCTGGAGAGAAACAGAAGTGAAACCATTCCAAAATGTCTAAATTGCCGGAAAGATTATGAAGTCACTTCTAAATTTACCAGGAAGCAATGAAAAGACTTAAGAACGGGACTGATATGGTGAAGGTCATCCATTCTTTCATCCAGGGGCCGCAATCCATCCCAGCAATAACGGACACCGGACCACCGGTGGGCACAACCACACTCACTGAAATGGGGCCAATTCACAGTCGTTAATAATTAGCCTTTGGATCTTTAAAATGAAGGCAGAAAACTGGACTACCAAGAGAAAAACCTTTGTGGACACAAGGAGGATGCGTGCAGTTCTATCTAATTTCTTTTTAATGAGAGATCTTCTCTCCATACCTGAAGCCGACATTCTCTGCAGATCTCTTTAAATGGTAATGAAATCAGCAGAGAATAAACCAATCTCATATTTAAGCCATTGGGGTCCTGTGTATTCTTTTCTGATTTCGGTCTAATGTATTTCATCTGTACGTCATTACGCTTTGTGCTCGCTATAAATGCTTGTATCAAGCAAAAATGTGAAATTGCAAGTGGCAGCACAACACAGCTGATTAATGGCGGCTGTTGTTTTATGTGCATTGTTTTCAGTTTTTGGTGTTGAGTATTAAACATTTATCATGTCGCAAAGCGGTACCTCATTTAACAAGTCTTTGCTGTGAATGATGCCATGGACGTGCTGTTTTATGTGAGACGATTTATCTACTCTAATTTTCCCTGATTCTCCCATTTTGTTTTCCGCTCTATCACTTGTCTACTTAGATGAGAGAGTCCTTCTGTGATCGACTTAACTTAAACTGTGCGCTTCACACCACTTGGTCATGTCATTTTTCTTTCTTATTCACTATTTCAACTGTCCCCTTAATTAAGGTCTAGGCTGTGCTAAGCAGTCCAGTTTTTCCTGTTTTTTTAACTCATTGACACCCAGGATTTCACTTCTTCTGATTCTGTTTGGAGATCCGCCTGCGTACTGAGTTATGGACATCAACCTGACAACAAGGCCGACACTAGAAACACTAAACGCGTCAAGCATACGTTTAGAACTCAAAGTACTGTATGTAGTTGGACCCTTAACAGCGGAAACCTTCAGTGGAACAGCTAGCCCCATGATTTGGGAGTCCCTTGTGTTTTTTTTGACCTGTTATGTTCTGTGATATCCCCTTCAACAGTCTGTCAAGAAGCCATCATGTCAGTTTATTCTCCTTAGAAAAAGACAACAACTCAACATTCTGCTGTTTCTCAGTTACCAGCAGGAGAGGGAAAGGGGGCTGAAAGATAGATCTATCTATCTATCTATCTATCTATCTATCTATCTATCTATCTATCTATCTATCTATCTATCTATCTATCTATCTATCTATCTATCTATCTATCTATCTATTTATTAATTATATAGTGCCTTTCATCTATCTATCTATCTATCTATCTATCTATCTATCTATCTATCATGTGAGATGCATGAGTGCCTCAAAGGGGCACACGAGGGGCTGTAGAGAGGATGATATAATATACTGTAATTCTATAATACTCTTCTATAGTTCTAGCTCTTGTTTCTGTTCTCAGGTAGGACTCTGGAGTTTCATTGTTCCTCTCTTGAGGTAAAAATCAACAAAGATTAGTGTCAGGGGCAAATAAAACAAGATAGTTTGGTATCTTTGTAACATTACTTTCAGTTAGAACTTGGTTTTGAGCTTTGACTTAAACGTCTGGTTCTGATGCCTTCAATTTTTTTGGTTTCCCTAATTTCATTCATGTCATTCATTGAATATCCTGGCCTGGATGATGCAGAATGACTAATCAGCAAATTTTAAAATTTCAAGAATCCTCGATAAAATCTTTTGTTTGAACTCCGCACTCCTATTAATCCCAGCAAACCCCCAGAGACCTGTCGGCCGATTCCTTCCTGTTTTAAAGTTTCACAACACGTCACTCAGCAAAAACTCATTTTCTTCTAACGTCAATCGGAATCTGTTCAGCCTGTCCTTGTGACTCCATCAGTCACTAATGTTCAAACTGAAGGTAAAGTCATGTCTGTTTTTCTCACCTGAATATTTTATGTTTGCTTATCTTTTGTACTTTCTAAACTTATGCTATCTTTACTTCCCTATAATCGATTCATTAAGGGCATCGTATTTTGTTTGGTATTTCATTTTTCATTTGTTTTAAGAATTCCAGTTTACAGGGTCAAACAAATACAGCACTTGAAACTGAGCAAGAAGTACCTTGTTATCTAGTGTTTCTTTGCATTTCCCCAGTTATGGTGGTCTCAGTGAAAAGTGTTACATAAAATAGACAGCCATATATGTGTATGGGTGTTTTTGCTGTGTACTAATAACATACTAGCTGTGAAAGCCTGTGCTCTAAAAAGTCTGGGGTCCT
This sequence comes from Polypterus senegalus, assembly GCF_016835505.1. Lineage (NCBI taxonomy): Eukaryota > Metazoa > Chordata > Cladistia > Polypteriformes > Polypteridae > Polypterus > Polypterus senegalus. The sequence continues at coordinate 144,212,974 of NC_053166.1, forward strand.
AGAAGCAATTGAAATTATCAGAAAAAAATTGAAATGTAGAGATGTCAAGTAATTGAAAGGAACTACTCTGGGTGTCTCTCTCCTAGGAGGATTCATTTTGCCAACATGCTCACATCACTTGTGCATTGGCGGCGGGAGGAAAAGTAAAAGGGATACCGTTTTGTTGATGTTAGTGGCTAAGCAACTTTGTTTTTCTTCTGAGGTTTCGTTTTGCCGACGTGCTCACCTCGCTTGTGTATTAGCGGCTAAGCGAGTTTTCTGTTTCTTCGGAGGTGGAGAACTCACCCCGACTCCACTTCTCACTTCCGGGCTGGACAGACAGACACACATACTTCCATGTGTAGATGTTTATATATAAGATAAGATAAGTAAGCTGAACATAAAAATATAGGAATATAAAAAATATTTTTTTGTACTGGCTAAGAAAATTAAAAAAAATTTAGAAAAATAAAGATTGTGGCAATAAAAACAAAATAAACAGTAAACAATGACCTGAAGCCACTTGTGCTCTGAGCTGGACAAGGTGTGTACTGCACTTTTAACATCAATATATGTCAGGATTCAAATTGTTTGGCTTATGTCCCTCTAAGTAAAAAACAATATACGAGGGGGAGTCAAGCTAAAGTTATTAAACAGGATTTATTAAAAAATGGACAGAACCTTAACAGAACTGATAAGGTCATTTCTTAATGCCTGCCTGGAAGTGCCAACAATGTTTTGTCTTGTCCTCGAAACCACCCGTGCATCCGAGTTCTTGTCAGACACAACATGCTGAGGGGTCCTACAGTCACCAGTGCAAGTTACTGTGACTTGCTGGAGACCAATGTGAAGCCTGCTATTCTTTCCAAGTGGTGGGGACTTTATTCTGCAAGACAATACCCACCCGCCCACACACTGCTAAGATCACCAAGGCTTGTCTGGAGAAACTGACGTTTGAGGTATTGCCACATCCTCCTTATTCGGCAGAATTGGCGCTGTGTGAGTTCCACCTTTTTGGGCCTGGGCCGCTAAAAAAAACAGAGTGGTTGTTGATTCAAGAAAGATCACGACGTGAAGAAATCGGTGCACGAGTGGTTGTGAGGACAAGACAGGTAGGTGATGAATTTGCATTGAGGAGGGTAGAGACAACGCTGAGAAATGACCAGGGGCCTCATGTATACATGGTGCATACGCACAAAAATGTTGAGTATGCCCAATTCCACCATCACATCGTGATGTATAAAAACTAAACTTGGCGTAAAGCCACACACATTTCCACGGTAGCTCATACCCTGTCATATGCAAGTTCTCTGATTAGTTTTGCAAACTGGAGGCACCCAGCGTCAAAGCAGTCTGCTGTTCCTGAGTGGTTTCACTTTATTTTTTAGATTCCAAACCCTGACGCAGCTTTTTCAAATACACTGACATTAATAGCATATCATTTATTAGTTTAAGGCATCTGATTGTAATCAACCTGTAACCATGTAATGGTGCACAGAATGGCCAAGCTATTCCAATTACCATAGCCACTTTACCATTGTCACTGTCAGTGCACCACTTGGAGTATTTAACACACTGTATCTGAGTGTGGAATCACAGCTGAACAGCAGCTGATCGGAAAGCTCTACGGCAGATTGTGTCAAGAGTGGAGAGAATAATTGGGTACAGCATCAAGCACATACTGCCTCAGCCATACACAGTCTATTTGAACTTCTCCCATTCGGCAAATAATTCAGAGCATTTCCTATAGGGACCTTGCGGTTTAGAAACAGTTTCATCCCAAGAGCTCTAACCACACTCAATAAGTCCATCAAGTGCTCCTGGTAGAACTATTTGCACTTATAAGTACAATTGCCTCACTGTAAACTTGCATTACAGTTGTAATATTGCACAACCTGAACCACTTATGCATTCATGTTGTGTATTTTTCATCATTTTTTTATCGTATTATTATTATTGTTTTTGTTGTTGTTATTTTATCATTTTATAGAAAAACTAGGGGGTTCCCCCCTGCTCACTTAGCTTGACCCCAGCCTGTGCTAAGTGCCAGCCACATTTAATCTCGCATTGTCGCTCACATTGTTACGAGGGGGGCTGAACTCATCCCAAGGAGACGCGGTCGCTCCTTCGAAACCCCCTGTTTAACGGTGATACAATGGGAAACAAATAGTTTTTTATACCTCCTTCTCACTCACGCATCTGCTGTATCTAAGATCCTCTTAGCTAGTGAAGAACAGAACTACTTAACGGATTTAGATCGGGTTTTTTTCTAGAATTTGCTTAAACATTCCGGTTGATTTTGCGACTTTTCTCATCACACTAAGAATCATAGTTCACTTGCTGAAGTGATATATTCATGCTAATCCAAGACAGAGGCTGCAGGCCGAGGGGAGGGGGAAGCGTGACGTCAGGAGTGGGGAGCCGGGCAGGGCCCTCCTCGGTGTCCTGTTTCACTTCTACAGGGTGGAGCTGCAGGGGACGGCTAGTATGAATATATATGTATATTGTGGCCGTATAATAATTTGAGGACCCAACCGGATCGTCCCATTTAATGTCAAGGCAAAATAAACAAAAACAATTCCCATTGTGGCATAAAGCTGCCCTGGTCTCAGGCCAAGAAATAGAAAAGAAAATCCCCCTGTTTGAGTCCTCTTTGGGGAAGGTCCATCTATTCGCACTTTCCTTTAGCAAATGGTTTATATTGTGGTGGACAGCCAGGACCCTTACCCAGCCAGGATGCCTGTGTAATGGAGGAACTGTGGGGGAGAGAACACATACAGGGTATTATTTCCCCCAGAGGTCTAAATGGCAGCCCCCTTCAGACTTCCAAAGGGCTCCATGGGAGTTGGAGTTCGGGACAGCCCTGTTGGGTCCTATGGTTATGCCAGAGAGTGCTGCAGGGACTGCAGAGTCCTACTTTGTCAGGCTTCCGCCTCACACAGAAGTGTTCCCAGATAATTTCAATGGGCTGCCAGGTGCAGGATAAAAAAAGCCCGCTGCCACTACTCAACGAGTCAGGGTTGGAAGGGAGAGGATGACGCTTACCGGGAGGAGTGGAGGCGGAAGAGAGAGAAAGGAAAGAAAGTGCTGTGTGCTCCTTATTATACTGTGTTGGCTATGCAGGTGGGAAACAAGTGAGAAAGCATTTCCCACAACAAAAATAAAAAAAGCTGCTGAACTTGTGTCCACATTGATCTGTGTTGGATTTGTGGAGCTGGAGTGCTCTGGTGGCCAAAATATAATCCCATAAGTTTACCTAGCAGGGAGGCCAGTGTAGTGAATGGACAGGGGGAGATAGCCTCCCAAGAGTGCTTGCTGCACTGCGGTTGATATCATTCTTGGGCCAATATTCCCATTCATGTGCCTCCAGGGCATGCTGGGAATTCAGTCCCATGGGGCAGCCTTGCCGGGCTATGTGGGTGCCAAAGGAGGGGAGTTGTCCCTATTTCCCGGAGCTGCTTGACCTAAAAGTACTCCCAGATTTGGGCAGAAATCCATCAACTCTAGGAGTCAATGTCAAGAGAGGAGTCAGACTAAGTTCACCTGGGTGGAGTGGAGTGGAAAAGACTTGTATTATTGCAGTTCTTAATGAAGAAAGGAATAGACCAGTGTAAGGTAGCTGTCAAATCAAAGCCATTTGTGTGCACCAAGACTGTGTCTATGAAGTTGTGTGAAGGGTTAGGTAGCTGTGAGATGCCACCTACAAGCCACTATATATGTACAGTATATATACATGTATATATCTATCTATACTAATAAAAGGCAAAGCCCTCACTCACTCACTCACTCACTGACTCATCACTAATTCTCCAACTTCCCGTGTGGGTGGAAGGCTGAAATTTGGCAGGTTCATTCCTTACAGCTTCCTTACAAAAGTTGGGCAGGTTTTATATCGAAATTCTACGCGTAATGGTCATAACTGGAAGCAGTTTTTCCCCATTTACTGTAATGGAGATGAGCTTCAACGCCGTGGGGGCGGAGTTTCATGTGACATCATCAGGCCTCCCACGTAATCACGCAGTACATAGAAAACCAGGAAGAGCTCAAAAAAGCGCTTAAGAAAACATGCATTATATAATTGAGAAGGCAGCGAAACAATAAGAAGCGAGCGAGTGACATATACAACCATATTCATGAGTTCTGCTACTTCGGAAACAAAGCACGATGTAAACCTACACTTTAAATTAAGTTCATAGACAGGCTGCCGCTGGCGTTTGTAATTTAGTGCCTGCCCATATAAGGCCGTCCGTCAGCGGCAATCCAATAGCAAACTGCCACGGGTAAATATTCACGGGTGAAGGACTGTGCTTATGGAGAGGAAGATGAGATGGTCAGGGTGGTGTTTGACACAAACTCAGCGAAACTGCGAGAGAAAGTTTTAAGTGCCAGGACTAAGGTAACATTAAATACAGCCATGGACATAGCACGAGATGGCACCAGCACAGCTGGGAACCTTCGATGCATGTACACCGAGTGGCTCAGTGAACTGACGAGTGCACAGATAAAAGCAACAGTTCCAAAGAGCGCTGAACAAAACCAATTACACAATTGAAAAGGCAGCAAAAATATGAAGCGTCTGATAAGCATATTCATAAATCCAGCTACTGCAGAAACAAAGCACACGGTGGAAAAAGTCAATGTCCCGCTAAAGGAAGACAGTGTAAAAAACCCGTGCATGCAGTGTGTCAGGTCTCAGATAAAGAAGAAGACGAGCTGTTTATTGATGCAGTAAGAAACGAATCGATGAATGAAACCTGTCATCTTTACAACGATTGACAAACACGGAATGTAACTTGAACACAACACATCCTACAAATACGAACCTGATTGAAAGAAATAATGATAATCAAATCCTTGATGACAGCAACACTCAGTAACACTCACAAAACAAATACTGTATATTGACAGTCATGTTACGTTATTTTTAAAATGTTCCCTTTTCTTTTCTACCTTTTTAACACACTACTTCTCCGCTGATACGGGTATATATATATGTATATATATATACCGATCTACATACTCGAATAATGGATACTTTATTCGCCATCAATGATTGTTTTGGTAAAGCCATACTCAGTGTATTCATTAGATGAACGGTAAAAAGTAAGAGCGAGGGAGGATGACTCATTGAGGCATGCAGGCTGTAGTCGCGTCAACTCTATCTGAATTGCGCGATCACATTTGAAAAATATATCTTTTCAAGTTCTATTTAGTCCATATGTGTCAAACTCAAGGGCGGGCCACATCCGCCCGCGTGTAATTATATCCGCCCGAGATCATTTTATATACTGTATTATTGTTATTAATGGCCCGGTATATGAAGCGCTGGTAACACAATAAACTACAGATCCCATAATGCAGCGCTTCAGCTGCCTTGCCGAACACTTACCGCGTTAATCAAGTCTACCTTATGATGCTGCAAGTTATTGCGAAGCTAGAGTTATTGCGCACTGAGTTTGCACGGCGCTTTGGTGACTTTGAAGAACAAAAAGTCCGTCTACATGCGGCTCGAACCTTGTGCATGTTTGGTAGCACATATCTGTGTGAGAAGCTCTTCTCAGTGATAAAGACTAACAAAACAGCACACAGGAGTCGCCTCACTGATGAGCACCTGCAATCCATCCTGAGAATCTCCACAACACAGAACCTCACACCAAACAGAAACGAACTTGTGGCCAAAAAAAGATGCCAGGCGTCCAGCTCTAAAATGACATATGAGCAAAGACAACTGAATGATTTGATTTTTTATTGCACGTAAGAGCGGGAGTCAAACAGCGTATTGCACTGATACGAAATAGCTGTGTGTGTATATATGTAGATATGTATGTATATGTATATATATGTTTATATATGTGTGTGTGTATGTATGTATATATATATATGTATTTGTGTGTATATATGTGTGTGTATGTATGTATGTGTGTGTATATATGTGTGTGTATATATGTAGATATATATATGTATGTATATGTTCGATGTTAATGTTGATTTATTTTTTATAATTATGTCTTTCATTTTTCTATTCTTTAATATGTAAAGCACTTTGAGCTACTGTTTGTATGAAAATGTGCTATATAAATAAATGTTGTTTATGTGTGTGTGTGTATAATATATATATATATATATATATATATATATATATATATATATATATATATATATATATATATATGACAACAACACTATCACTCACAACAGTGACAAAACAATTACATTGACAATCAGGTTACGTTATTTTCAAAATGTTTCTTTTCTTTTCATTGCTTCTTTAACACTACTTCTCCTGGCTAAGCTGGTATTTTGCTATATATATATATAGATAGATATGAGAACAACATATATATATATATATATATATATATAGATATAGATATAGATATAGATATAGATATGAGAACAACACTCATATCAATGACAAAACAATTACATTAACAATCATGTTACGTTATTTTTAAAATCTTTCCTTTTGTTTTTCTTACCTTCTTTAACACACTACTTCTCCGCTGCGAAGCGCGGGTATTCTGCTATATATATATATACTCTCTCTCTCGTTCCCTCTAAATATATATATATGTTGGAACAGAACCACTAGGGGGTGTGCCAGTCACCCAACCTGACACAGACAGACACAGGAGGCACTCTTATAATGCACAAGTCATTTGTATTTTTCTTCACCTCGTGGGAAACACCTTCCTCGTTTTCCACAGGCACAACACAGTCCGAATGCACAAGCACAATGGTCCTCTTTTCCTGCTCTATCTCCACCACTCCTCTCCGTTTATTATCACCCAACTGTGGCTCCTGGGATAGTGTCTGCTGGTCCTTTATATAGGTCACCCGGAAGTGCTCCAGGTGCTTGTTGACCTGCTTTTGGCAGCAATCTTGGGTGTGGTGGAAGATCCGCCCACATGGGCTCAGGAATGGTTGCAGCACACCCTAGCAGCACCCTTGGATCCCAACAAGGCTGTTATGAACTCCAATTCCCATGAAGCCCTGTGGAAGTTCGAGGTACAGGGGGGCTGCCATCTAGCCACATCTGTTCATACTTGCTCCCCCGGTCCTTTTAAGTCAGAGTCGTCCTGGCTGGGCAAGGCCATCTATGACAATATATATAGAGGGAGAGAGAGAGTACGTATATGTGTGTGTGTGTGTGTGTGTGCGTAGTATGAATATGTATATAGTGTGTCCTATGCACAAGAGCCCTGTGACCTTGTCCACGACAGCTGAAAAAACTCACATACTGGGTACAGACGTAACAGGGACATACGTGTTGTTTAACCAGAAAAGCATGTATTGTGAAGTTGGCTGCTTTCTCTCTCCACCATGCTAGAGGACTGCAAACAACGCAATAACCGCTGCTGTCTGAGTCCTCCTTGCTGTAATCCACCCCTTCTTCTGAAATCAGTTTCAGTGAAAGGTGTTTCAATGTCTCAAGCACTCGTTCTCACATCCACGTCTCATGAGACCCACAGTCAGGGCAGCTTGCTGCTGCCAGTGGCGTTTGAGCATATCCTTGGAAATGTTCCAGTGCGATGATAAGTTTGTGCTGTTCTGCTCCCCTTAGAGTTTGATTGGAAAGCAAGCCTGTTAATGCAGTGGTGCATTTATGAGATGATGTTGCAATTCATTTAACTCATCCGAGGATGTGACTCGCAAAATCAAGCAAGCAACACACCTTCACATAGAGTGATTTTCATGGTGTGCACCGACAACTTTCCCCTTCACACTGTTATACAAATGGGGAATAAAACTGCATCAATTTGTTATGTTACACCTTGGATTTAGTTTTGAAACTGGATTTTTAAATTCACTGCTTTTGTTGAAAGATGCTTTGGTTGGCTTTGTGTTTCATTTCAGTCCTGTGGTAAATTCACACAGTGCATGGCTATATTTCACATTGGTAGTACTTTGTATCGTGAAATTCATCATAATGAATTTTTGCTTCATTCCTGAGATATATTATTCTAAGTTAATTAATGTTGACTTATGTTTATTTTTTATTGTGTCTTCTATTTTTCTATTCATTTTGTAAAGCACTTTGAGCTACATTTTTTTGTATGAATATGTGCTATATAAATAAATGTTGATTGATTGATTGATTGATTGATTGATTTTCCATATGTATAAGTATACTATATATATTGTACAAGAAATTAGACAGAATAACAGATTAAAGGTTGGAGACCCATCCCTGTATAATGTGGTGGAGTTGAGCTTTCTATCACGACTTCTCCCACAGTCAAAAAGTTCAAAATAAAACAGTTGACAAAATCAAACAGCTTCGATGGGTCTTTCATACATCATTTGGAGGAAGTAAACAAACAAGGGAAGACGAGGGGAGAGGAGTTGGGGACGGAGGTGATGTCATTCTGTGGAAACCGTGGATGAGGAAAATGGAAGAGGACAGGAAGTGAAGTCATCTCAGGAGGATGGAAGAGACATCAGTTTGTATGAGGAAGAGCAGCTCTCTCCGGGGGGGGGCATTTTCGGACCCGACGCATGTTTTTATTCCTCTTGTTTTCTGATGGAGAAGAGAAAAAGACATTAATACTTTGTCTTATCCCCCGTCTTGTTTTCTTTCATGCTCTGTCAGGCCTGCTGGATGTCCCCTAATACTGTATATATATGTTTCCTGGCTGTAAAATAGGAATAATTGTTGTACAGATGTGTACAGGTTGAAGTCCAGAACAGAACTGACTTTGTGGCCAAAAGATGGCAGCTTTAAAGACCAGCAGAGGAAATGACATCATCAATGGGGCCGGAAACTGGAAGATGCATAATTAGGGCCAGGCACAATTTCCTGTAACTGGTCTGCAGAGGAGTGAGAGAAAGAGTCAGTGCACTCCACCACCCTCTCGTCTGGCGTGGAATTACTCTCATTCAGGCCCTTTAGCTGCCTCCAATGCAAATGTGTGTCACAATATATATATATATGTATATATTGTAAGAGAGTGGATGCTTGGTGGAACTATTCCCCACCTTTTCCCCGACAGACAGACACACTGGACACAAGTTAAAAGCACCAAGAAGTAGTTTAATTGTCTTCTTTTCTAACTGTGCCTCCAAAGCACCACAGCCACAAAAAGCACATTAAATAAACACAATAATCACAATAATCTCCTCCACTCTTCCCAGCAAGCTCTGTCCTACTACCTCCCAACTCCAACTCGCTTGCTGGTCTCCATATATGTGTGTGTGTGTGTGTGTGTATTCTGTGTGTATTCTAACCACTGCTTACCAGGAACAGCTCATGAGACCTGCCTTTTTGGAGATGCTCTGACCCAGTCATCTAGCCTTCACGGTCTAACCCCGTCAAAGTCGCTCAGATTTTGTTGGTTGCCCATTGTTCTTGCTTTTAACACATCCCCTTCAAGAACTGACTGCTTACTTGACGCTTAATATATCCCACCCCTTGACAGATGCCATTGTAATGCAATAATCAAAGTTATTTACTTCACCTGTCAGAGGTTTTCAGAATCAGAATCTCTTTATTGTGATTGCTAACAAATACAACGAAATTAGATGCAGTCCCTGCAGTGTCAAATTATAAATAAATACAATTACAAAAGGATAAGAAGAAATAAGGTAGAACACAAACATTCAACATAAGACCTTAATTGTACATGAAACACTATTGCACAAGATGTCATCTATTGCACTGCTGCATTGGAGGTGATTAGGTGGCATTCAGTGCCCTAATAGCAACAGGGTAGAAACTGTTATTCAGTTTATTAGTCTTTCTTTTGATGCTCCTATATCTTTTGCCTGATGGCAACAGTTGGAATATGTCATGAGCGGGGTGTGAAGAGTCTTTTAAGATGTTTTCTGCTTTCCTGAGGCAGTAAGAGCTGTGCAGTTCATCCAGAGGGGTTAAAGAACAGCCGATGATCTGCTGGGTAGTCTTTACGATCTGCTGATTCGTTTTCCTCTGCGCTGTTGTGCAGCTGGTAAACCACACGCAGATGCAGTAGCACAGGATACTCTTAATAGAGCAGCGATAAAATGACACTAGCAGTTTTTGGGGGGTTATTTTTCCTGAGGACTTTAATGGAAATAAAGTCTCTGCTGAGCCTTCTTCGCCAGCTCAGCTGTGTTCACACCCCAGGACAGGTCTTCCATGATGTGGACTCCCAGGAAGCAGAAGTCTGACACTCTCTCCATTCAGTCCCCTTCGATGTAGAGTGGTTTGATCTCTGTTTTCTTTTTCCTGAAGTCCACAACAAGCTCCTTGGTCTTAATTGTGTTCAGCAGCAGGTTGTTGTCAGTGCACCACGCTGACAGCCGCTCCACTTCGTCCCTGTAGCTGGACTCATCCTCCCCAGAGATGAGCACCACCACAGTGGTGTCATCTGTAGATTTGAAGATGGTGTTGCTGTGGTGGGCGGGGACACAGTCATGTGTGTACAACGTGACACAGCAGGGGGCTCAGCACACACCCCTGAGGAGAGCCGGTGCTGGTGCTGATGCTGATGGCTGAGGAGATGTGAGGGCCCACCATAACCCTTTGTGTTTCAATGGTGTGTATGTGTGTGTGTGTGTGTGTGGGTATACTTTGTGGGTCCTATGCAGGAAAACTGTGTGTCCGTTACGAAGATGAAACTAAAGAGTGCGGAGTAAAAGGTTTAAGCACTGTGAAGGATTTTCGGGCATCAGCAAGCCTAAACCCTGACACGAACACAGAAGCACAATCCTGTGCTGGAAGGTTTTATTATATTTACCTCCAAAAAAGTGATAGAAACACAAACACAGGTCTTTTCTCTCCACAATACTGTCTTTCTTTGTCCCTACCGCACTACCCTCCTCCACTCAAGAGTTGCTCCACTACCTCCCAGCTTCAACTCGCTTGGAAAAGAGAGTGCGGTTGCTTTTATCACAGACCCAGGAGTACTTCCAGTGCCAGGGTAATTGCCCGATGGAAGCACTTCCAGGTCACACAGAAGTCCATTATAATAGGGAGCTTGTCTCCCTGCAGCGTCTTCTCATGGCACTCAGTGACCCGAGCAGGGCTGCCCTGCTGGATTACATTTCCTGGCATGCCCTGCTGGCTTCACACTGGGTGTGGATATCCGGGAGTTCTGCCATCTAGTGTGCTGGGGGAATAAAACCTTCCCAGCGATATCTTTTCTTTTACAAGGACTCTGTCCATCTCTTGCTTCCAGGTCTGCTTCCTCATTCCTTCCCAGTCGGAAAGCCTGTCCAGCCCATGTGACATCTACAGCACGTTACTTAGTCTCCCTTTCACCCTGGAGGACCCGTGAGGTCTCCTCAAGCCAAATCACTTCTCCCACCTTTTTAGGTCTGCTGTCCAAAGACAGCCCAATTCATGAATTCATTGGATGCCAACTGAAGAACAAGAAAACTGTGGTGTCATTCTGAATCTCTGTCTTCTTTTCAAAAAAGAAGTACAGCATTAAATGAGGTAGTCTGTGGCATTTTTTACCAATAAAAATTTTAGAACATCTGCATTTTCCATTTTTTTTAATTTAACCAGTTTAGGTCCAATGAAAAATCTGACAAGGTGCAAAGATAAGCGGTAAACTAGCAGATGTTTAAAATGCGATTTTCAGAGTTATACAGAAAGTCTTATTTTAGGGAAGAAGCAATGGGTTTCTGCAGCAATTGAAGTGAATGCAGCTTTGAAAGTCGACACAAACAATTTGTTTAAGGTGTCCTGGCCTTGGCGATTATTTAGTGTAGCTGCAGGTGAGTAAGGCAGGATCAAGCACGGGTCAAACGCATGCTGAAAGAAATCTCTCAGTCCAAAAAGGTTTGTTTTAAAAAGATTTAGTGAAAATTCAAAGCAAACTGTCCACACAAGAACAAAGAAAAGGGTTGTTGCACACGTAGAATAAAAAGCAAATAAAAAATTGGAAAACGTGTCTCTTCTCTACACTTAACTTTTCTTGTCAAACTTCATTTCTGTACTTAAAGATGTTTTACTTCGCCTTCAGTGCACTCTAAACGTATGGCACTGCTCTGTGGCGGTGCTTGAAACTTCAACTCCCAGCAATTCCTTAACTGACTATGATTGGTCATCTGTTGAGGGTGCAGGGCCTGTTGGGTATAAAGAAGCTGGTGCGACATTTACAAGGGGGCTAGTGTTACCAAAAAAAGAGAGAAGTATTTTGTGTTTCATGTCTAAACTTCCTGTCTGTCTACCTTTTGTTGTGATAGCTGGGCTTTCTCATTTTTGTCCTGGATCATTTCTTGGTTGGGGTCTGGACTGTCTGCTGTCTGCCTGTTATGTGAGGATGGTATGTGGATTCATGGCCATCCTATGAAGAAAGGAGTGCTCCTGAACCCGTCCACCCATCTTCACCAATTCAGGAACTACTGGTAGGACTATCTTTATATTCCACTTCAACGTGCAGATCTCTGGACTATTTACCTTCATCTTTACATGGACATTACTGTGTGTGGTTTTTGTTTGTGGTTTGTTGTATTTAATGTACTGTATAATCGCCATCAGGGAAACTGGGGTGGGATCGTTGTTTTCATTTATTATTGTTAATACATTCTTTATTTGCTGTTTTATTTCCAGTGGCTTTTTGTCTGTTTGTGAGTGTGTGAGGGTCGGGCCAAGGCTGGGTGCATCCCTGGAATCTCCACTAAAAATAAATAAATAAATAAATCACCGTCGCTCCGAGGGTGTGAATCTTAGCAGCACCGGACAGCTACAGCATGTTCAATAGAGCTTGTTGCATTATATACTATTGGGTACGTTAAGGCCCGGTTTAAAATTGGGTGCCATCCATGCCTTACTCTTGGCAAGGCAGGCCACTAACTGAGACTAATCTATGGTCAGAGAGACAAGAATTAGTTAGAATATTTCAATTCAATTCAACTTATGGGGGTTATAAGAGCCTTCCATAGACTATGTGCCAATACTGTATATAGGTAAACATTTAATATAACTTAAATAACTAGCTCTTACACTTACAAATCATCTGTCTGTTTAAAGCAGCGTTGGAACAAACTGCTGTTGCATTATCAGCAGAGATGGTATACAATTTAAAATGTTTGCAGTCTTGTTCCATGAAGAGACTTGGAAGCAGATGGCTCAAAGTTAAAATTACATTCCTCGCATCGCTCGTCATCCTTTCTCACACTATTCAAGCAAACTTTCTGGACACCAAAATGAAAAAATTATTTTCCTTGTTAGCATTTCTATGTCTGTTTCACCTATATAATAAATTATTTTATATTCAATACAAGAAATTAATAAGAAAAAATTAATTAACTTTAGCTACATTATTATGCATATCAATCTATTGATTCATCTATCTATTGATCCTGCTTAATGAAAGTTCAGGTCACTGGAGCCAAACTCTACCCTGGCATCTTTGAATAATATATATGAACCTGAATGTTCCTGACATACAAATCTTATAGAATAGGTTGTGTATAAATTTTTATATTGTCATTCATGTTTTTTAAAATGTTTGTTCCTAATTATTATAAGATGCTCAAAAATTCCAACACATTATTTCACTATGATTAAGGACCTAAGGATTAATCACCTGCAGCAGCTGCCCATTTCTACGAGCCCAATCGTGTTGCATTATGTGTAAGCTTGCAGCAGTTTCTCCTTTTCACTTTACCTTTGAGGGACCACCAGTCCAAAGTGTAAACTAACTCTGCTCGGTAGGACTGCAGGGTAAATATTTTCGAGAAGGGCACAGTGTCCTTTTCTGTCATGCTAAGAGGGCTTTAATCGTGCAATGGGAAGCTGCCAGTCAGAGATGCCTGATAGCATTGCAATTACCTGTTCTCTATTTCTGAAGGTAATGTTTTCTTGATTGCTCCTGATTTACTTGAAATTGGGAATGCTTCTCTAGAGACATGCATTGCGTAGCTAAAGCATATCATTTAACCCCTTTTGTTTTCTACCATAATGACGAAGAGTGTAAACACAAATAAGGGGGATGGAGAGCAATCTGATTGGGTTATGAGCATATTGATTATTGTCGCTACTTACCTGATGAGCTACAAAGAAGTGACAAACCTTTTCAGGTGCGACTTAGTATAGCGTCAGATGAAAATTTAGGAGATGCTGATGAAATGATTGTCATTGTCCGTGACCCCCAATAGGATCAGTTGGTCTGGGAATGAATGGATGGACGCCCTTCACAGTTCTTTCTAGGCCTGACTAAATACACAGCATAAAGTGCAGTGCAGGTGCAGTGTCAACACTTTGTATGGTGGGGATGGTGCGCTGATGACCTTGACTTGGGACGTTGTGGGTCGGTGGGTGGATGAGATACACCCGGAGTTCCTCAAGGCTCTGGATGTTGTACGACTGTCTTGGTTGACATGCCTCTGCAACATCGCATTGGACATCAGGGACAGTGCCTCTGGATTGGCAGACCGGGGTGGTGGTCCCCCTCTTTAAGAAGGGGGACTGGAGGGTGTGTTCCAACTACAGAGGGATCACACTCCTCAGCCTCTCTGAAAAAGTCTATTCGGAGGTCCTGGAGAGGAGGATCCGTCAGAGAGTCGAACCTCGGATCCAGGAGGAACAATGTGCTTTTTGTCCTAGTCGCGGAACAGTGGACCAGCTCTACACCCTTGGTAGGGTCCTGGAGGGTGCATGGGAGTTTGTCCAACCAGTCTACATGTGTTTTGTGGACTTGGAAAAAGCGTTTGACCATGTCCCTCGGGGTCTCCTTTTGGGGGGTGTTTCGAGAGTATGGGGTACCGGACCTCCTGATAAGGGCTATTTGATCCCTGTACAACCAGTGCCAGAGCTTGGTCCACATTGCCGGCAGTAAGTCAAACCCATTTCTGGTGAGAGTTGGACTCCATCAGGGCTGCCCTTTGTCACCGATTCTATTCATAACTTTTATGGACAGAATTTCTAGGTGCAGTCATTGAGGGGGTCCGGTATGGTGGGCTAAGGATTGGGTCAATGCTTTTTGCAGATGATGTTGTCCTGTTTGCTTCATCAGGCCATGATCTTCAGCTCCCTCTAGATCGGTTCGCAGCCGAGTGTGTAGCGGCTGGGATGAGAATCAGCATCTCCAAATCCGAGACTATGGTTCTCAGCCGGAAAAGAGTGGAGTGCCCTCTTAAGGTTGGGGGAGAGATCCTGCCCCAAGTGGAGGAGTTCAAGTATCTCGGGATCTTGTTCACGAGTGAGGGAAGAATGGACTGTGAGATTGACAGGCGGATCAGTGCATCCGTAGTGATGCGGGCTCTGCATCGGTCTGTCATGGTGAAAAAAGAGCTGACCCGTAAGGCAAAGCTCTCAATTTACCAGTCATTCTACATTCCTACCCTCACCTATGGTCATGAGCTGTGGGTAGTGACTCAGAGAATGTGATCGCGAATATAAGCACCTGAAATGAGTTTCCTCCTCAGGGTGTCTGGTCTTCCCCTTAAAGATAAGTTGAGAAGCTCAGTCATCTGGGAGGGGCTTAAAGTAGAGCCACTGCAACTCCACATTGATCAGGATGCCTCCTGGACGCCTCCTTGGTGAGGTGTTCCAGGCACGTCTAACCAGGAGGAGGCCCCAGGGAAGACCCAGGACACGCTGGAGGAACTATGTCTCTCGGCTGGCCTGGAAACGCCTGGGAATTCCCCCGGAAGAGCTAGTAGAAGTGGCCAGGGAGAGGGAAGTCTGGGTATCTCTGCTCATGCTGCTGTCCCCACGACCCAATCTCGGATAAGCGGAAGAGGATGGATGGATATCTTAACTGTAATATGTTGAAAAACAAGATCAGTTAACATAAATAGTAGCCATTTGTTTATTATAACCACACTAATATTGTTGCAGTAATAATCCAGTGATGAATTCATTTTGTATATGCTCAGTGTCTTAGACAGTCGGCGACAGGAACTATTGATTGACACCAGTAAGTCTATCACAGGCCACACTGAAATGCTTTGACACATCCAGGATTCCCTCACCTTGTGTTACGTTCAGCTCCCCAGTGACGGCCCGTCTGCAGACTGGGGGGCACCTCATAGGAAATGTGCATAAAACTAAAATGGACATGTAAACTCGATAGCTTAGTATCAAACCAGCGTACCAAGCTGTGAGGAATCAACCTTTCCAGCAGTTGCTTCCTGCAAACAAATACAATCAATAAATTGATTGCCACTCACTAGTGTGCTCCGTTTTGTTGTGTCCCACTACTCCAATTAGGGGTTTCCAGCTGGGCACGCTAAAAGGCAGGCTCTGCAGACTTTTACTTCACTTTATGCTGCATTAATCCACTAATTGGGTTCAGTATATGCAGATAAAAAACTTCAGGCGAGTACAAGTCTGTACTGAAACAAGGACAAGCAGAATTTTCTATTTTGCAGAGTATCTCTTAAAGACCCGACTCCAATTCTTCCATTTATTTTCTACTCACTTAATTTGGACGAGGGATATTTTCTGTTTAAAGCATACATTTTCAGGGTGTATAAAGCATTAGTGAGGAGCACATGTTGAAGCGTTAGGTTTTAAATCTGCCCTGTAAATTTCACTTTATTCCATTTTTGCGGAAATGTAGGTGGAGCATCATGATGACCGAAGAAAGCAACTTGTCATCTGCACACAGCACTACAAACATAGATATGCTAAAAAACACTCAAACTGTTCTGTCCATTGTCCATTCTGAACCTTTAATTCAAGTCACTCTTTAAGTTATTTTCACCTAATTCAGTTTCCTCACTAAAAATATCAGAGCCTGGCATGCTTCTGAAGATCTCGGCAAAGTGGCTGCCTACCTCTTCCTGGGCATTCTACGCTGTAAGCCTGTGTTGGGCAGTCTAATATAATCCTGGGATTCCAAGGCTCCCAGTATCTCAGATGTCTTTCCCATGTCCAGGAAAACAGCCTGGAAGTAGAGCAGTTGCACCAAGTGTAACAGAATTACTACTGTAGTGAATAAATAAAGAAAAACGCTATTAGTGAATGAAAGAATCAAATACACATAAGAACATTTGACAAATGAGAGGAGAGCATTCAGACAACGAAGCCTGCTTGTTTAGCTAATAGCTAAGCTGTCCCAATATCTCATCCAGACAGTTCTTCAAAGTTCTCAAGGTTTCAGTTTCAACTATGCGACTCTTTAATTTTTTCCTGATTCCCATAACTCTCTGTGTAGACAACTGCTTTCTGGCATCAGTCCTATGCTCTTTTTCACATATTTTCCACTGGTGACCTTGAGTATGTGGTTTAATTGTGAAAGAAAATGCTGGATATACTTTATCAACTTTATTGAGAGTTTTGAAAACCTGCAGCCATCATAACTTCCTTATATGGTAACACTCGACCATACAGCCACGCCCCCACAACTGACCCTGCCTACATCTTACTCCGCCCCATCCCATGCCCTGCAGCAAGGTGTATTTGATTCAGCACCCTTGACTTCAAGGTTTTCATTGTTTGCCATTAGGAGCAGCTGGTGAATCAGTTCAAGGAAAAAGAAAAATATATACGAGGTCTGACAATGAAGTTCATGACCTTGGCACCATCTACTTACGTTGGCAGCACTGTACAAACAGCTCGGGAAGATTTCATAACCTTGGTATATCAGTGTCTCACAGCTGTGTTTGTGTCGACATGTGGCTGTGTCTTGCTGAGTGGTGTTCATTATCGTTGTTGTGTGTTCTTGTGTGCCGTCACAAGAATGACAGAGCTTGCATTAGAGCAACGAACAAACACCAGCTCACATGGCACTGTCGGTGAGGAACTTTTTAGCCAGTGTGGTGGATGGCCAAAGCCCTCCACCAAGGGGGAGAGGGCATATTCAGGGCAATACCTACCCCGAAGCACTAGAGGGCGATACCCCAGGTTAATACCGGGGCCACGGGTTTGAAGCACAGAAGCTGAACCCTGCTAGGGCCCGTGGCCACCGCCAGGGGGCGCCTGGACATTTGCTGAGCCCTGGGTTGCAGCACTTCCACCACACCCGGAAGTGCTGCCGGAAGAAGATTTGGGAGCACCTGAAGCACTTCCGGGTGCCCCATAAAATGGGCTGCCTCACTCCATTTGAGGAGCCAGAGTAGGGAGGAGGAAGACAAAGCTTGCTGGGAGAGGAGTGGAGGTGGCAGACAGAGAGAGAGAGAGAGAGAGAGACCGAAGAAAGGACTGTGACTGTACTATAGGGATGAGAATGGTGCCCGTACGCATGTGCCGCACAGCCGCCCAGCTGGCCGCAGCCAAGAGTGGATTCTACAATAAAATAAAAATAAAAAAGAGGAATAACCTTGGAGGTCAATCATCACCCTGAAAGCAGATAGTAGACGTCATATAGTATATATGTACCAAATTTCAGGTCAATAAGTCAAACAGTTTGCAAGCTATAGGTGATTTAATATCATGGACAGACAAACAAACAGCCACGGTAGCGTATTACGTATATATACACACACACACATATATATATATATAAATACACAAGCTGAAATAACCACTCTCAAAGTCAAAATCGACACTGTAAACTAATTCAAAATTGAAACCGCATAGAAGGTTTCTCTCTTTTCAGACAGACAAGTTTCTCAATGCTTCTCAAATAGTGATTTTGAAATGTCAGAATGTGTGTAGTGTGCCATAGTTGAGATATCTCAACAAAAATGGACCAGTCCTGACACATTTCCATCAACAGCAAGTGTACTAAATTTCAACAGAACTGGTCCTCTGGAATACAAGTTGATTTATGTAGTCAGACAGAGAGACAGACTGTCATGACTGGCCTTCTTTTTCGCTGGGATTTAATTATCTACATTCATCTCTGATGCTAGAAAGCTAATCCTGATGTTTCCTTTTTTAAGTTCTTTTGAACTTATTTGCGTCTTTCAGCAACACAAAGTTGTTTTCTTACACGAACCGCTGTTTTGTGCAATTGTGTTTAGTGGTTGCCTTTATGGTTGCTAGTGTTGTCATCAAAGGTCATGTACTTGTGACATCAGGGGTCATAGGGGATAAAATGCTCATCCTGAGGTCACTTAATTGTCCAAATTTGCGCGTTTCTTCTAGAAAAATCAGAAGCATTTACCATGTTTGTCTGGGTTTTGGGCTCTCTGACCTCTTTCTTCTTCTTCAACTTCTGACTCTGCGATTCTGTTCTTATTTAGGTCTTGATGCCTTGATCTCCTGTTTTCCCAGTTGTAATTATTTTTGTTTTGACGCCTATTTATATGCTGGTCATTCCATTTGCCCTCATAGCTTGACACAGACAGACAGATAGACAGACATGGCTCTTGTAGTTAGGTACTTTTTGCACTATATGCCGGTTCCTAAGCCACCAATGTGTTGGCCTTGCTTTAAACGTAGTGATTGTGTCCTGGATTGGTGAACCTTTGGCCCAGTCTGAGGTCCAGAGCAGGTTTTCATTAAGGAGCTCTATACTTTATTCTGCTTGGCTTTCCTTCCACCATATCTAGTCTTCTAGCCACTGCCTCTTAAAAACAACCTCACAACATGATGACGTCTTCACTGTTGGAATGGTATTGCATCATTGATGAGCAGTGCATTGATTCCATTGAAACATGACGCTAATCCTATCTAAGCAGACCAGAGAATCTTGTTTCTTACAGTAGGAGAGACTTTTAGGTGCCTTCTTGCAAACTTCAAGTGGGCTGCCATGTGTCTTTTATTAAGTAGAGGCCTCTGTCCAGCCATTTTGTCATGAAGCTCAGATCAGTGAAGTGCTGCCATGGTGGTTTGTTCTTCTGGAAATTTCCTCCATCTCCGCACAGGTTCTGTGGAGCTCAGCCACAATGCCACTATTATTTTTTCAGTTTGATAATCTTTTTTGTGTTGAATAATTGTTGATTCCTTGTTTACCTTTTTTTTAATTAAATGACTGGCTTGTTGGAAGGACTTTTATTGTGAAGCAAAATTTTTCCATCTTGTGGAGGGTAGAGGAAAATAGAAGAGGAAAAAAAATGGAAAAAAGAAGCCACTGGGGAGAACAGGTTAGATCTCTCCTCTCTGTAAACATGCCTCCTGCAACAGGTTACATCAAAAACTACCTGAGAATGTAAACCTCTTGGACTATTATTTGGGATTTTAATGTCGCTGTGGATTTTAATAGGAATAAAGAAATTTTTGAATAATACACCTAATGGATTATGTTGACTAGATGTTCTCAGACACCACCAGTTTTATGAAGAAAAAAGTAACTTTGCATGGTTAGGTGAGATCAATCTTACTTCAGAAGACTGTTTCTTCACTTTTTGAAAGTATTAAAAGTAATGGACTAATACCAGATGGCCTAGCCTTCAATCCACACACACAGCAAAGAGCCTTGGGCACTCATAACTGACCCTATTGCCTTTACAATAGTTGTCCTTCCTTAATATAATATTAATATATATATAAATTGTTGAAAGTCCAGCCCTTACCCACACAGGCAACAGTGACACTGAAGTGCAAAAACACTTTTATTTTCTTTTGTTTGCCCTTTTCACAGCACCGTGCCCAAATCCCCAACAGCACTACTGCTCAGTCTTTCTTTCTTTCTTTCTTTCTTTCTTTCTTTCTTTCTTTCTTTCTTTCTTTCTTTCTTTCTTTCCACCTTCACTCCTCTACCTCTCAACTCCGGCTCCCAGAATGGAGTGAGGTGGCCCGTTTTATAGTTCACCCAGATGTGCTCCAGGAGCTCCCTGACATTCTTCCTGCAGGATTTCCTTCTGTGGCGGAAGTGCTGCAATCCACAGCTTGGATCATCTAGGAGGCCCCAGGTGGAGGCCACTGTCCCCAACAGGGTTGAGCTTCCAAGTTCCAGTCCCACGGTCCCGATGCAAACCAGGGGGGATGTCCTCTAGTGTCCCAGGGGAGGTATTGCCTCTCTCCCAGTCGTTCCATCTTCTAGGCGTCCCGGCTGGGCAAGAGCCCCAGCTGTCTGTCACTGTATATATACAGTATGTATATATATATATATATATATATATTTACAGTATATATATGAATATTTTATTAATAAGATGATTATAATAATATATTCATTTGTTTAAATAGTCATGTTGTGAAATAATTCATGCAACACAGGAAAAGGTTTGGGTGGCAGCCGACCGTATACTTGAAATAGGCTTTGGTTCAAAATGAAAAGGTCTTGATAGACTTAAGTCCAAAAACCAAACAGTTCAGACAGACAAACATGATGGTTTAAAAGTAAGATAGAGGAACTGACGTCATTCTGTCATGAACCGGAAGTGATGTCATCATACCCGGAACTGGAAGTGAAGTCATTGGACCCAGGACCAGAAGTGACACCATCACTTTCAGGCAGAATTTCCCATGGTTGCTCTGGAAGATGAAAAAAATAAAGGATGAGAGCACTCTGCTCTTCAGTTGCCTCCCATGCATACGTGTGTGACAATCTATATATATAATTCACTAAGGCAAGACAACCATGGAAAGCACGCCGGAAGGGGCGAGAATTCACTAAGCCGCCGACAAGTGAGACACCTATGGCCACCAACTCCAAGACCATTGGATACGACGACAACTCGCAGGGCTACGCCCACCAACTCGGACGCGACAACACAGAAAAAATGGCCTCATTTATATTCATCTGTCGTAAAGGCCACATGCAGTGCAGGTCAGGTTAATGTCATGTGCATGTCATGCACCTCCAAGCTACGTTAACTGTTCATAGAGGCATGTTTCTCGCGGAGGTGAATCGCCATATGCAGCGTGTGAAACGGCTTGCGAGGGGAGCCATGGGATCCTTAAAACAATCCTTTACAACTGAGATTAAAGCACAATGAAGTAAGCAGTCTTTAAAATCCGAGTTTTCGGTTACGACGCACGACTGCGTGCACCATAGCAGACTGTTTTACATGCTACATACAGCTATTCGCATCCGCGACAAACATGCGTCTTCTTAGATGCTCCTGCAGGAACACAGAAGACGTTTCCCTGCCCACCAACACTCCCTTTTCACCGGCCAGCGTCTACCCTCGCTCTCTAGGCATTCACACTGCCTGCCCATTTGCCCGGACGCAAAAACTCACCGACCATCCAATTAATCCCTTTCGTCTGTGCTAAGAGTCCATATGCACGTCTGAGCCACGCGGCGTTTGTTATGACACGGGTTCACTATTGTGTTGTATTTTGCTCTCTCCAGAGTTCCATCTTTTTATTCACTTACTGTTGTATTGTCACACCAACCCGTTTTAGACATCCATGTCTTTCCAGAAGTGTTTAGCATTCAATAAATAATTATGCATGACATTGACCGTGTGTCTACCCAGCGCAGAGAGGCGTGGGTAAGCTGTTGAACCCCATTCGGGCTGCAAGCTGTGGAATTCCCACTAAATATGACTCATACGCTCCCACTCATTACGTCCCTACCCTTTATGCACACCCCCCTCCTACCGTGGTCGGGTATCTTGGCGGATTATATATAGAAAAGCAGCCAAAACCGAGGGATATCCCATGGGGTCCTTAAAACATTTCTTTACAACTGAGGTTAAAACACAATGAAGTAAGCAGTCTTTAAAAATCTAGTTTTCGGTTACGACGCACGCCTGCGTGCACCATAGCAAACTGTTTTACACGCTACATACAGCAATTCGCATCCGCAACAAACATGCATCTTCTTAGATGCTCCTGCACTTTGTTCACACCCCCCTCGCTACTACCGTGATCTGGTGTCTTGGTGGATTATATATAGAAAGGCAGCCAAAACCGCACAGAGCAATAAAAAGTTCCATCTTTTCATTCTCATTCTGTTGTATCCTCAAACCCTCCCTTTTTAGACAATTGTGTCTTTCCAGAAGTGTTCAACCATCATTAAATACAACACTATTGTGTAGTATTTTGCTCTCTCCAGAGTTCCATCTTTTCATTCACTTACTGTTGTATTCTCACACCAACCCGTTTTAGACAACCGTGTCTTTCCAGAAGTGTTTAGCATTCAATAAATAATTACGCATGACATTGACCGTGTGTCTACCCAGCGCAGAGAGGCGTGGGTAAGCCGTTGAACCCCATTCGGGCTGCAAACTGTGGAATTCCCACTAAGTGCGACTCATACACTCCCACTCATTATGTCCCTACCCTTTGTACACACCCCCCTCCCACCTCGCTACTACTGTGGTCGGGTGTCTTGGTGGATTATATATAGAAAAGCAGCCAAAACCACACAGACAAATGAAAAGTCCATGTGAGTCACAGGTACATCTGGACTGTGCAAAGATGACAACGACTCAAGTGACGAGTTGGAGGTGGGCACATGAGCAGGCAGTGCATACTGAACATCTTTTCATTCACTTACTGTTGTATTCTGACACCAACCCGTTTTAGACAACCGTGTATTTCCAGAAGTGTTTAGCATTCAATAAATAATTATGAATGAGATTGAGCGTGTGTCTACACAGCACAGAGAGGCGTGGGTAAGCCGTTGCACCCCATTCGGGCTGCAAACCGTGGAATTCCCACTAAGTGCGACTCCTACGCTCCCACTCATTATGTCCCTACCCTTTGTACACACCCCACTCCCACCTCGCTACTACCGTGGTCGGGTGTCTTGGTGGATTATATATAGAAAAGCAGCCAAAACCGCACAGAGCAATGAAATGTCTACGTGAGTCACAAGTGCATCTGGACTGTACAAAGACGACAACGACTCCAGTGACGAGTTTGAGGTGGGCACATGAGCAGGCAGTGTATACTGCACGACTAATCAGAAGACTAGCATGACGGAGGGAGCGGAGTGAATGTCCTTCTCCTCTCCTCCTGTTCCACCCTCCGCGCCTGAGCGCCGCACGGACAATTGTGTGTTGGTTCGTTGCGTGCATTGTTACTATGTTGCTTTTCTTGCTGATTTATTACATTACCGATTTTTCAAATGTTAATTTTCTCCCTGTGCTTAAAAATCATTAAAAAACCAGCCTGATTATGCAACGTATGGCGGGTTGGCTAGTGTATATGTATTTGTTGGTAATTTGAATATATATTCTTAATGTATTTGGCTTTCTTCTTCTTTTCTTCCTCTTCATTTCTTCCCAAATCTAAATGGATTCAATGAGCTTGATCAACCTTCTCCAAACGCCTCTGTCCTGTGCCTCCTTGCCATTCAAGCCCTTGTCCTTCAGATCTTCTTTTACTTTATCCATCCAGATCCCCTTTGTCCTCCCTCACTTTCTCTTCCCAGCCTACTTTCTTGCACTTTCTTAGACATTTCTCCAACTTTTGTTGTACCTCTGATTCTCTCATTTCTTATTCTGTCCTTCTTTGTAACTCCAAACATCCATCTCAACATTCTCATTCCTGCCACATCTAACTTCTCTTCTCCTGCACTCCCTTTTCTGCCCATGTCTCAGCTCTGTGGATCATTGGTGGTCGTACCCCTGTCTTAAAAACTCTTAAACTTTGCTTGAATTTTTTGATCACTCCATACTCCTGATACCTTTTCCCAAATGTTCCATCCACACTGCACTCTATGGGTTATCCCTGCATCTAATTCTCCATATTGGGCTACCACTGATCGAGTCAACTTGGGGAGCACCAGTGCATTGTCACAACCACTACACAACGAAACAACTCGGGATCCCAGTTTGCAACCCCTCAGACAAACACGTGGTCCAGTCCCTAGATATTTAAATGTATATCCACTCTTTTTAATAGGTCTTCCTGCAGACTTCACTTCACTAAACCTCAGATATTCTGTTGTCTTTGTATTTATCTTCAACTCTTTATCTTCCAAATCTCTTTTCCACTCTTCCAACTTCCTCTCCATGTCCTCTGATACCACACAACACAATGTCTTCAGTAGAAAGCCTCCACCAGGGTGACTGGTCTTTTATCCACGACTCAACACATCCATAACCAGATCAAAGAGGTAAGGACTTCAAGAAGATCCCCGTTGCAGACCTACTCCAACTGGGGTTATCACATTTTTAATTTTATCATATTATTGGTTTTATCGCATTTAAGGTATTTAAGGAGTTTATAGTTATTTCTTTTCCTTTTAGCATCCCAGAATCCAACTTGGTTGGTTTGTAGCTCAACTTGTCATAAGTGGTGATAGTTGTACCCTTACCATGGTCCTTCTTCCGTGATTACTCAGTTTGGCCGGGTGATCAGCTCTAAGAAGAGTTGTTGTTCTATTTAAGAATTATGAAGGCCACTGTGCTCTTGGGGGACTTCGGCACAGCAGAATCCTATCACAATCCTGTCTCTAATCTCGAATTGCAATTCCTTCAAACTGTTGGACCTTCTATAGACAGGTGTGTGTGTTTCCTAATTATATTGAATCAACTGAGTTGACAACAGGTGGATTCCAAACAATGTGTAGAAACATCTTAGTGATTGTTATAGGAAAAGAATTGATGCATACAAGTCAAAAAGAGTTGGGGAATTGCCCCATATAATGTCCAGTGGACTTAATGAAAAACCATTGAAAAAATGGATCAAAACCCAAAGCATTTGACAATCAATAGGAATGAACTGGAGATATATATACAAGATGGGGACCGGAAGTGATATGGCAGAAAATGATGTCAAAACAGAAGGATGGAAGTGATGTCATCGTGAAGGGGCCAGAAGTGATGTCCTCATTGAGAATCCGGAAGTGACATCATCAGAGGGGGACCGGAAAGTGACATCATCTTCTGGAGTCGAAAGAGGAAATGATGTTGGACGGCCATTTTGAGAACCCAGAAATGGTGGAGGTAAGTGAAAGGGATCATTACTTTTCCTTGTTTGGTCTGGTGAAAGAGAGAGAGAGGTGTTAGTACTTGGAATCAACCCTTCATCTCGCGATAGATTGTTTGCCCTAGGGCTTGTTGGCTGCCTCCTAAGCGCACGTGTGTGACAGTGATGATCAATAGTATGGGGCGTACCTGAGCCAAATGCCAAATGTTAGAGCAAAGGGTCCAAATGCTTGTGTCAATGGGCTAGTTATGTTTTTTATTTTCAATAAATTTGCAAAAATGTCTAAAATCCTGTTTACGCTTTGTCATTCTGGGGAATTGAGAGTTGAAAATGAATTTAGATGTTTTTAGCACAAGACTGCAACAAAGCAAAATGTGTAAAAAGTGAAGGGTCTGAACACTTTCAGAAGGCACTTGTGAAAGAAAAGATAATTGCTTGTGAGCTACTAAGGGTTAAAAGCTGACAAAGCTGTTTAGCTCTAATGGCTGGTTATTCATACAGGTGTCTGTCATATGACCCGACCTAGGACAACTTCCTCTTTAGGAACGCGTCTGTTAGATATAGGAAAGCTGACCTTTCCTTCTTTAGGGACCTATCTAACATGTATATAAAATGAAATGCTTAGGTAAACGATATTATGCCTTTTGATAAGTAAAGGGAAGGGAGAGGGAAGAAAAAAATATAAGCAGACTGAAAAGGGGAATCTGTGCTGTTCTACCTTTCAACGCATGAATCCATGTACTCACCAGTGCCCGAATAAAGACTGATTGATTGAATTATTCCTGTCTTCCTCAGGGGTTACTTCCACACACTGTACATCAAAAAGTTCTAGAGATCTAGAGACTAGGATCGAGCACTTTCAGCCCACAGACTCCGACAGATCCCTCACACTCCCACAGATAGTGAAATACAGCCATGCCCTGCGTACCATCATATTTTAATTCTTTATGTGTGGAGGATTGATTAATTTAGAATTATTTGCTGTTCTTGACCTGAAAAGATATTTGTCCTTGAAGCTCATTTTAGGCAACTGTCCTTGCAAGAAAGAATTATATTTATATTCTCTTAAGGTCTAAAAAAGAGAAATTAAACTGCTTAAAAGATAACAAGAAAGTCAAGTCAAGTTGGGGAGCATGCACTGATACAGCACGTTGCCAAGCCCACCACATGACGAAACAGTTTGTTTTCCCGGTTGGCAACCCCACAGTCCAGTCCCACCCTCTGGAAATGACCCTCTGTCTGCCACAGTCAGGTGTTATGTGGGTGTCCCCTTGGCTTGGTCCATCCACTTGGGTCCCCAACAATGAGGATCCTGTGAGCCCAATCACCCTCGGGGAATTGCATCACATGGCCATAATGCCGTAACTGATGCTCCCTCACAATACAGGTCATGTGCCTCATTCGGGACTCCATGAGCAACCGCTCATTGGACACAAAGTCAAACCAATGGTGCCCAAGAATTCCCTGAAGAGACACAGCACCAAAGGAGTCCAGTCTTCATCTCAGGTCACTGGATAGAGTCCATGTCTCACAACCATATAGCATAACAAGAAGCACCAGGACTCTACAGACTTGGACTTTCGTCCTTTTACATAGATATTGGGAGCGCCACACACCCCTTTATCAGCAACCTCATGACCCCCCCATACTCTCCCAATCCATCTACTGACTTCATAGGAAGAGTCACCAGACTCTTCCAATGCCAGAGGCTCAGACAATGCCAAGGTAAGTGTAAATGTGTCTGGTTATGCAGGTGGCATGGTGGCAGTGATCAGCAATGTGTTTTTCACCAAGTCTTCCTCTATCATTCTTGCTGGGTTAACTGGTGATTTGTGGTCTTAGTGTGAATGTGTTTGTGAATATGATGGGCACTGGACTGGCACTCAGGTGAGATTTAGTTTCTACATGATTCCCCCCCCTGCTGTCAGGGTGGATCCCAGATCCCAGTAACTCTGAACTGGTTTGAGGATAAATTAATGTAGATTTTACACAACACTCACGTTCTCTGTTTTGGAGATAAATAACAGCTCTGACTTTGTTAACATAACTGGGAGCTTTTTAAAGAGATTAAACAGTGAGCACCCTGATGAAATGTCCTGCCTTATGATATCACCACTTCCACACATCATTAATTTTTAAAATTTCATTGAATTCTAGAACAGCTTCTGCCGAATGCGGGATAAGATGTGCTTGTTGGCTAATAAATGGCTTGAAAGGCCGGGATCAAAATCTAAATTAAAGAGAAGGTTGTGAAAAACAAAGGCACTCAATCATCCTCGACAAACATATTAACAGACGGCAGTGATTCATTTTCAATATGGGCACCGGTCCAGACTTACAATGGTAGTGAAGGCCAGCCATGCCAGAGGGAATGATAAGACTTTATAAAGTGCTGGGTGGGAAAAAAAATGGGGATGCGGGTGTCAAGTAAAGTTCAGCAATGATCAAGTCAATGGGTGGCACTTTTGTGTTTGTTTTCTATTTTTTCTCCTTAAATCAGAGTCCACATCTTTGAATTCACACATCACTTCCTCTCTACTGCATCCCTGAACTCAAATCATAGTCCATTAACGTATCAGCCTCGAACAATAAACAGCCCTGTCAAGCTGCATTTCATCATACTAGACATGCTGTGTAGCTATCTTTAAAAGTTTATTCCTTCCTTTTAACTTTTTAAAGTTTGTATGAGTTTGCAAGTCATGTCTAATAGTTGGAATCACCATTCATTTTACTGAATCAGCCTGCAATCTAGGAGTTATTTTTGACTCTAGCATGTCTTTTAATGCGCACATTACATAGTTGTCCATCTTAAAAATGTTGGGAAATTAAGGCGTTTTCTAAATAGGCAGGATTCTGAAAAATTAATTCATGCATTTATTTCTAGTATTATTGACTACTGCAATGCGGTGCTCACTGGATGTTCAAACTGTTCTTTACACAGCTTCCAGTTAATCCAAACTGCTACGTCAAGAATTATTACAAGAACAAGAAAATACAAACACATAACTCCAGTTCTTAAATCCTTACACTGGCTCCCGGTTAAGTTTAGGGCAAATTTCAAAATCCTCCTTTTAACATATAAAGCATTAAATGGCCAAAGGTCTGGCTTACTTATCTGAACTTATCATGACTTACAAACCAGAGCACACATTAAGATCTCAAGATGCCGGTCTGCTTACTATTCCAACGATAAATAAAATAACAGTGGGAGGTCAAGCTTTTAGTTACAGAGCCCCTAAACTGTGGACTGGTCTGCCTGCTACTATAAGAGATGCCCCTTCGGTCTCAGCTTCCAAATCCTGGCTGAAGACTCACTACTTCAGTTTAG
The DNA here is from genome assembly GCF_016835505.1 of Polypterus senegalus. Taxonomy (NCBI): domain Eukaryota; kingdom Metazoa; phylum Chordata; class Cladistia; order Polypteriformes; family Polypteridae; genus Polypterus; species Polypterus senegalus. The sequence goes on from NC_053166.1 coordinate 144,241,881, forward strand.
AATACCCTGACTAGAGCTGCTGATTAATTGCACAGACTGCATCTCTGGTGTTAGTTATTAGCACTAAAACACAAGTAACATGATAATTAGAATTTGTTAGTAACCCTCACCTCTTCTGTTTCACTTCTCAGTACTCAAATGTGAAACTTGGTGCCACACCCCACCTGCCAAGTGGTTTTGCCTGCCTAAGGTAAAGTCATCTCTAATGGAGTATTGCAGGAATTGTTGGGTAGAAGGATCCTTTCATCGGATTGGCTGGTCCAGCACTGACTCAGCTTTGGAATGGCCAATGGGGAGAGGCAGCTTGATGGCCAAGGTCTCCAGGACTCTGAACAAATCCAAATCATATTATGTGATATCATCTACTGTTAAATTCTGCTCTGTCCTTATAATACTTCTATTGCACTGTATTGTATTGAGGATTACTTATAATCTCTTCTGTGTATTGTATTGACCCCCTTTTTTTGACACTCACTGTACACCCAACCTACCTGATAAGGGGTCTCTTTTTGAACTGCCTTTCCTAAGGGTTCTTCCATTTTTTTTCCCTTCAAGGGATTTTTTGGAAGTTTTTCTTGTCTTCTTAGAGAGTCATGGCTGGGGGGCTGTCAAAAGACAGGGCCTGTTAAAGTCCATTGCGGTACTTCTTGTGTGATTTTGGGCTATACAAAAAATAAATTGTATTGCATTGTACTTGACTGAGTAGTTAAGAGGCTTTATGTACTTTATGAGCTGTGGCACTACGGTGGTGCCAATTGTTATGGATGTGGAGTTTCTCTCTTTGGGTGCTCTAGTTTTCACCTCTCGTCCCTAAACACATGGAGGGTTAACTGGTGACTCTTAAGTTAGTCCAAGGATGGGCAAGTGTGTGAGTGGGATCTTCTGTAGACTGGCACCCTAACCTGAGTTGTTTCCAACCTTGTGTTGAGTAGGTTTAACAATCTACAGTTCCCTCCATAATATTTGGTTCAGAGACCCTTCCTTCCTTGATCTACCCCTCTGCTCCACAGTCTAAAATTACAAATAAAGCAATTCAGATGTGATTAAAGTGCACAATGCAGACTTTCATTTAATGGGGTTTACACACATTTCGGTCACACCATGTAGAAATGACATTTTGTACAGAGTTCCACCTTTTCACAAAATTCATTTTCCAGGTGATTTTTGTAATTGTGAAATTCAGAATGAACTAAAGAGTTTTGTGTATTGAAATTCCATGTTGATGAGAGACGTCAGAGAAGAATGGCCAAAATGGTTCAAGCTGAAAAGACTACAGTAACTCAGATAACTGTGGTGAGCAGAAAAGCATCTCAGAATGTACAAGACATTGACCCATGAAGTGGATTGTCTACAACAGCAGAAGACCGCATTGGGTTCCACTCCTGTCAGCCAAGAAGAGTAAGCTGAGGGCATAGGCTCACCAAAACTGGAAAATTGGAAAAAACGTAACCTGGTGTGATGAATCTCGATTTACAGATGGTAGAGTTAGAATTTGGTGTCACTAGCATGAATCCATACTCCCAACTTACCTGGTATAAACAGTCCAGGCTGATGGTGCTGATGTAATGATGTGGAAATGTTTTCTTGGTACACTTTGGGTGTGTTAATACCAATCAGTCACCACTCAATGCATCATGGATACAATTTACTCATCTTCTAATGGCTAGGTCCAGAATGATAATTCACCATATCAAAAAGCACAAGTCATCTCAAACTTGTTTCCTGAACATGACATTGAGGTGAGTGTTCTTCGCTGGACTTCCCTCACATGATATGAGCCCAACAGAACACCTTTTTGATGTGGTAGAACGGGAGGTTTGTAGCAGGAATTTGCAACCAACAAACTGCAGAAATTGCATTATGCAATCATGTTAACATGGAGTAGAATCTTAAAGGAATGTTTGCAGCATCTTGTGGAATCCATGCCACAAAGAACTGAGGCTAATTTGGGAGCAAAAGGACGTCCTACCTAGTATTAGTAAAGAGTTGTTGATAATTTGCTCAGTGAGTTTATAGATATTGCAAAGAGTATGGCCGGCAGCTCAACCCGGTTGGGACGCCCCTGAGATGGAAGAATGGGGGAAGGCAGCTTTTCCAGGATGCTGCCTCACCCAAAACACTAGATGGCAACTCCCCTGGAGTATAGCGGTACACGGGATTCTGGTTTCTCGGTCCTTGTAGTCTGGTTTCTCAGACCTGTTGGGTGCCATTTGTGCCACTGGGTGGAGCTGTGAAAGGACCTAGGGAGTCATGTTTCCTCTGCGGCCCGGAAGTCCTAGGAATTCATGAGGATGGAAGCCCCAAAGTACTTCCGGGCTGATTAAAGAATTGGGATTCTCCATCAGACCCAGACGTGCTGGCAAGTCACATGGGAGGAAAAACAGACACACTTCCGGGTCAAAGACTATTTAAAGGACTGTGGAGGACCCAGCAAGTAAGCCAGAGTCAGGTGGATGGTGAACAAAGCTTGCTGGGAGGTGTGGAGTAGAACAGAGAGAGAATTGTTATTATTATTATTACTGATTTACTTGTGTTTATGGTGTCTGTGGTGCTTGGAAGCACTGAAGAAGAAGAAAAAAGAATTAAAATACTTCTCTGTGCTTTTACTCTGTGTAATGAATGTCTGTATGTTGGGTTTAAAGGGGCAACAGCAATCCCATGCGTTAACAACAGGAAACAAAACAATATCAAAGACTTGGGGCACCAATCTGGTAACCCCATATAGTTACAAACGTACAAGCAGTAAGTTGCAGAAGTGTCTTTTCAGGCAAGAGCTCAAAATGAAATTACTTCAAAATGGCCGACCTTCTGGCCATGTGGGTTCCAGGCAGGAAAGGGTGGGTCTAGGAGAGTGGACCACGAAAGAGACGTCAGCGGTGGAATGGCCATCAATCTTCCGTTCTGCAGAGGAAAGAAGAGAGAAGGCATTAGACCACAGCTCCAACCCCTGGAAATAGAGATCAATTGCAAAAAAGCAAAATATTCTGATATGGTGAAATGAAAGCAATTTTAATATGTATTCAGGGAATATCTACAAGGCTTCAGTCTTTAATTCGATGCTGTGGTCGGGGACATTAAATTACATAGATCTTTGCCTGGAGAAATTTAAGATCTTTGTCAGCATAGAAGCCAATCAAGGTCTAATTCCCAATGAGCAAATCAATTACTAAATCACTGTGCTTTGTTCTTTATAAGAGAGAAAAAAGGCAGAAGTTTGGCAGCGATTAACACTTGTTGCTATGGACTGCAACTGCACTTTGTTCCAAATTTCTAATTCTTGCTATGTTTTTTAGAAGGAGGCCAAAAAAGTACATTTTTATTTTAGGTGTAAAGATTCACAGGATGTTCCATCACAAGCAAAAAATCATAAAGCAAATGCAGCCGCTGGAGCTGGGGTGCTCGTCTATAATATTGTAGGGTTGCAGGGGCCTGCGGGTTTTCATACTGGCTAAATTCTAAATTAGAAATCAATTTGTTTAGCAAATGAAACTTGTCAGAGGCTGTTATTTTAAAATGAGCTCATCAAGAACACAGGGACACAGTTGGAAACTTGTTAACGGGTAAATTTCGTATGAACATTAGAAAGTTTTTCTTTACACAAAGAACGATAGATACTTGGAATAAGCGATCAAGTAGTGGGGTAGACAGTAGGACTTTAGTGACTTACAAAACTTGACTTGATGTTTTTTGGAAGAAATTAGTGGATAGGACTTGAGCTTTGTTGGACTCAATGGCCTGTTCTCGTCTAGAGTGTTCTAATGTTCTAATGAGCGCAGCAAGTGGTAACAGAAATGGGAGAAGCACTGCAACCTCAAGGCGAGCGTTTAGAAGGTGACTAAAAGGGAATTGCTGTGAGTTTATACCATTTTTTTAATTATATATTTCATTGAATTTTTGTACTCTAGTATGATTGCTGCTGCCAGACATGGTGGTCCTAGCATTTCTAAAATGGACGCCGTCCAGGGATTTTCCCATGCTACCTACTCTTGAGTTGTCTTAGAATGGTGAAATTAACAAGACCTCCAGTGTTCAGCAGCTCTGTGGGTGAAAATATCTCATCCATGAAAGAGATCAGAGGAGTTTATCCAGATTCATGGGAAAGCTACAAACACTCAAATAGCAGCTCTTTACATCAGTGGTCTGGACAAGGATGTGTGGTCAATTGAGCTTTTTAAGCCTCCTGTTAGAAGATTCTTGTATCTTATGCTGTGTGTTGTGGCAGCTAGAGGCACTTTTGCCCCTTTGAACAAACCAGACAGATGTCCAGGACACACGTTTAAAAGCACCAAGAAGATTCTTTAATTAATTTCTTCAAATAAAGTGCACAAAGCACCGCAAACTCCACAATCTCCAATAAACAATAACAATAATCACACAAATAATCAATCCTCCACTTCCAGCAGCTCCATCACACTTCCTCCCAACTCCGGCTCCATCTGCTGAGTTTCCCATCGTCCTTTTAAAGTCCATGAACCGGAAGTACTCCTTCTCCGGGTCAAACTCCAGCTAGTCCTTTATCAAGTGTCCCGGAAGTACTGCAGGCTTCCGTCCTCGTGACCCCGAAGTACTTCCAGGTTGGCGTAACCGTAATAATCCTCTGGTTCTTGGTGAGCTCCCCCTGGTGGCATCCACGGCACTCAACAGGGCTGAAGAGATGGACTCCATGTCCCATGCTGCCCTGTGGGAATCCAAGAAACCATTTCCATCCAGGGGAGCTGCCATCTAGCGTCACGGGTGATGTAGTGCCCTAAAAAGGCTGCTTTCTTCTGTTGAGGGACGTCCCGGCCGGACTGAAACGCCGGCCGTCCATCACAGCGTAAATTGACTAAACTTTAAAAGCACACTGGTGTTCTTGGTATTAGAGAATGGGAAGGGTTAGGAAATCACCTTTTCTTTTTACATTAATTTTGGCTCATGGTTTTATCCATAGAAACTTGCATTTAGTGTTGTACAGTCACTGACACCTTCCTACAATGTAAGAACATGTGGGTTACTCCAGGTCACACAGTGTAACTATCGGTGGGACTTAAAATGGTGATCTTGTCACATGTTGGCCAAAAGCTTATTAAGCAAATAAAGTTTAGCCTAACACAGTTTAACAACCGGGGGACATGTGACAGAAGAGGACAAATGGGATTAGCCACTTTATACTGACAGCAGGTTAGTGGCCTTCAAAAGAGCCTTTAGTGGCCATTAATTCCACACCACTAAATGTGCTCCTCAGCTCCATAAGCTCCCAGCTGCTTCGTCCTGTTTCATATTCACAATTTAAAGACGTTTGCACTGTCACTCTTCGGAAGTGTTTTAAAAGTGGCAATCATCACTGAAAAGATATTCCATGTAGTACGTCTGATGAGTAGGACACGTCAGTCATTCTTTTCTTTAGTAATAATGCAACGTTTAGCCAATAAGAAATTGCCTCTACTAAAAGTTACCAGCTTTCTTGTACTCCGTCTTCCTGAGCCACTTTTATACGCCGACATGCTGCAGTTTTACCCCTCTGTCTAATGAATTATGTTAAATGCCACGGTTTCTGTTACAGTGTGCTTTGAATTCAGCCACACACAAGGAAAAGTGACAGCTGGGTTATATAAACATGTCAGCTGTTAAAAAAATGCAGTCATTGTGCAGAATAACAGTCATTTAACCATCTGCTATTCCGAGTCACTTATACATTTCTACTGCTCAGCTGACTGTAAACATATAATTACAAATTTCCACATATGGGCTGCTTCACCCTCACAGAAAATGATCAAGTGCGTCTTGTTAAAACAAATGCTCTTTGTTGGGGCTCTTTTGGTTCATTTTTATTAGTGCCAAATTCATTACTTCTCCTGAATGTTCAAGATCTGTCTTCAATTATCAAAGTAGTTAAACAGAAAATTAAGGATTTTTCACCCAATAAACACTTCAGGTTTTTCAGAATGTTGGCACTTCTAGACAATTCTCAGACGCCAATCAGCTTTAGGTGTCCACAGCAAATATAATCAACCAATAACAGCGGACTGCACGATAACATGCAAGTGAACACACTTGACTTACAGCTTTCGTCCTCTTTCTCTGTACATTTACCATTTGTTTGCTCAGAGGTTGATGTGCTTCCTGCCCAGAGTGGGCTGGGTGGTCTCATGGTCTGGAACCCCTGCAGATTTTCTTTTTTCTCTCCAGCCGTCTGGAGTTATTTTTTGTTTTTTCTGTCCTCCGTGACCATCAGACCTTACTCTTATTCTATGTTAATTAATGTTGTCTTATTTTAATTCACTTTGTCTTTTTTTCTCTTTTCTTCACCATGTAAAGCACTTTGAGCTACATTATTTGTATGAAAATGTGCTATATAAATAAATGTTGCTGTTCTTGTTGTTGAGCAGCTCTTCTTTTCTCCACCCTAGCGGCCCACTTCTTCTCTTCTTTTGATGGCATCTTTTTGCGTTAAAACTTATTAAGTCAGTTTTTGTGTTGCTTAGTACATTTTTCTTAATTTTTCTCTTAAGCCAGCACTTAAGTCTTCAATCTGCCTCATGAATGATTTAAGATATGAAGAAGTAGAGGAAGTGACGGCAAAGGTGGTAGGGATGAGAACGGCGGCCGTGCAGCCTGGTGCTGAGAGTTGGTTCTATAATAAAATAAAATAAAAACAAAAAAAAGTAATAAAACTCATTTCCCCGAAATCAGATAGTAGACATCATGTAGTATATGTGTACCAAATTGCAGGTCAATAGGTCAAACGGTTTGCGAGCTACAGGTGATTTAAAATCCTAGACAGACAGACGAACAGCCACTGTAGCGTATTAAATAATCGATAATTTAAAAGTACAACAAAAATGAAGAACAAGTAACCTTAATGGGTCTTCCTAGAAACGTGGAAAATTTGCAGTGGCAGTGAACCCAAGATGGTACTGTCCAAGCAGAAGATCAAGACTACGTACTACGGTACTAAGAGGTGAAGATCCTCAGGACTAAACAACAGAACAAGTTCAGTCCCGAGTTCAATTAATCCGCACCTAGTCTTCTATTAGTCTTGGTTGGTTCGCCTGGCTGTCTGATTGCACATTAAGGGTTGCACACCGGCAATTAATATCGATATCTCTGTGAAGTGACAATGTTCTCCTACACATTCGTCTCTTTTTAAAGGGACAGAACACAGTTAAAAATTACAGTGGTGCCTTGGTTTGTGAGCATAATTTGTTCCGGAAACGTGCTTGTAATCCAAAGCACTCGTATATCAAAGCAAATTTCCCCATAAGAAATCATGGAAACTGAAATGATTTGTTAGACAACCCAAAAATATCCATATAAAAATGATGAATTCAAAATCTAAAGTAAAAATACCTAAAACAAATTAACCAGCAATTTACCTTTAAAAAGAATCGTGGCTGGTGTTAGGGAGATGAGAGAGAGGAGAGGAGGACTAACTAACTAATAAAAACTGATAATAACTAAATAATAACGGAATCACTGCTATCTGTTGGCTCACTGGAATCTTTTTCTTTTTTTTGCGAGTTTAACAAGGAACCTATCCAATGACAGTTGCTTTTGCCTCCTGTTGAGGATTTCACGGAAATGTGACATTGCATTGTCATTAAACAGATTCATCGCTCGCACCGCTACAGCCTTATTCGGGTGGTGCTTTTCTCCAAATTTTTTTTTGCTGCAGTACAGTTACTAAAGAACAGTCACTACACTTGGACACAATGTTATAGTAAGCAGCATACGCTTGTACAGATGTTGACTAAATGAGTGAGGCAAGCATGGGAGACAATTACCCACAATCCCGCAGCGGGGGAGAGAGAAAAGAACCATCTCCTCAGTTGTGATTACGTGACTACTCGTATTGCAAGACCCCTGTTGATGTCCAAAACTTGCGCCCCTTACCTCCATAAATGGTGCCCCTCAGAAGACAGCATCCTTGGTGTCCATCTATGTCACCTGCTGTGATGGCATTATAGCAGTTCACTAATCACAGTGGACTGTTCACTAAGCAGTCATGTCCCATTAGGTTTAAACATATACAGAACAAACAGAAAATGTCATACATGTGAAAATCTGATGATGTTTTAAGTCATATTTATGCAGAAATATAGAAAATTCATAAACTTTCAAGCAAAACTGAAACCCTTAAATCTTTTATTTCGGAGGTTGCTTCCTGCAGGACAGTGTCTCCCATCAGATATTCATAATTGACTCTTTTGACCCCATTTGCAAAGTTCTGAAGCTTGCCCAGTTCTTCTCGAATTGTTTTTTCTGCCTCCTTAATGTCTGTAATTCCTTAAATTTGAGAATCATCTGCTGTTTAAATCTCAAATGTCTGGTCACTGATAACCATCTCCCAGGACCTTCACCTTCCCTTTTATTTTCCCAAAAGAGTCTCACCATGTTACCTTATGGCTTCAGCCGGAGCAGGCCCTAAAAATGAGGAGCTGGCCAAACAACACAAAATGTCTGCAAATCTATCAAAAAAGCCACTGTGTCTTACATGGATGTCAGCGAATCACCTTCCAGCCTTGTCAAAGGTATGGACTTCCATGCTGGAACTGGAGGGGGTGCTGTTGTGAACCATATCACCTCTTTTGTTATACACAGCACAGCACCAAGAAGATGCCACATGAAGCCTAATGACTCTGCACCTTCTGGTTAGTGTCCTAGATAAGATAGCACCCAAAAATAGAGGGTTCACTTCTGAACCAGAGCAAACTGTAAGATGAAGTTCCACCAATTCAGACCTACTTTATTGAGCCATTGAATCTGTTATCCAGCAACCACTGCCCACTGTTTTGTATTGTATTGTGCTGAAGCCAATTAAAAGGGGTATCCCGGCTGGCACCCAATAATTTTTGGAATTTCTTGTGTCTTCACTTGACCACAACCTATAAGGGGGAGGATAACCATCAACCCTCGGCTTGTGAACAAAAATGGCTCTTTTTCTGACTTTTATGCAGATACAGAAAATTAAACAAAAAAATGCTCAAAAGAGCAGAAAAAAAAGTCAAAAAAAGTTGACTAAAAGGTAATCCACAGCAAACATAAACAAGTCCCAATTCACAATCCGTATTCCAAATCCAAGAAAAACACAGAGAGACAGATTTCATAAGAAACAGATATAGCAATACTCCAAGAACTCCAGAATGAATGAAACGATCTTCTCAAATGAATTAAATAGCCAGTGGGAGGACTCAGGAGTGATGATGTCAGGGTGGCTCCACCCACAGGAATGAAATCAAAATGGAGATCTTTTTAATAAAGAAATGAAAGGAAATGGAGATGTTTTCTTTTGTTTCCTGTTTTATCCTAGACCCCGGTAGTCTCAAAAGTGTCTCCTCTTGAATTTCAGCAAAGTCACACCATGGCAACGGATTTTCCAAATAGCGTCTTGACATTTTGTTTTTAAGTATTTGCATTGTTTGCTCAGTAATATATAGTGAAATATATGGATGGTGGGAATGAAACACTTTACTATAATTACAACACTCTAGTTCTTACTTCTGAATAATTCTATTAGTTGCTCTAATTTGTACTGCTGTTCACCAATTAGGCCATACTCCATGTGAAGTACTGGTGAAGACTCTAGGACAGCATTTTTTCACCTAAGAAACATAGCAAAAGTTAGACCTCTTATATCTTTGAAAGATGCTGAGAAATTAGTTCACGCATTTGTTTTCAGTCGACCAGATTACTGTAACGCACTCCTCTCAGGACTACCCAAAAAAGACACAAATCGTTTGCAACGAGTGCAGAATGTAGCTGCTAGAATCCTAACTAGGAAAAGAAAATCCGAGGACATTTCTCCAGTTTTAATGTCACTACACTGGTTACCTGTGTCTTTCAGGATTGACTTTAAAATTCTGCTTATGATTTATAAAGCCTTAAATAATCTCGCTCCATCTTATATATCGGAATGTCTGACACCTTATATTCCAAATCGTAACCTTAGATCCTCAAATGAGTGTCTCCTTAGAATTCCAAGAACAAAACTTAAAAGAAGTGGTGAGGCGGGCGGCCTTCTGCTGTTATGCACCTAAAATCTGGAATAGCCTGCCAATAGGAATTCGCCAGGCTGATACAGTGGAGCACTTTAAAACACTGCTGAAAACACATTACTTTAACATGGCCTTTTTATAACTTCAAATTAACTTATTTTTACTTAATCCTGATACTCTGTATGTTCAATTCTTCATAATAACTATTCATGGTGGCTCTAAAATCCGTACTGACCCCTACTCTCTCTTCTGTTTCTTTTTCTGTTTCTTTGTGGTGGTGGCCTGCGCCACCTCCACCTACTCAAAGCTTCATGATGCTCCAACAATGATGGATGGATTAAAAGGCAGAAGTCTACGTGACCATCATCATCAAGTCCTTCCGTGAGAACCCTAAATCCAAAGAGGACTGTTTCATTTATGTTAGGTAGAATACCCAGAGGGGACTGGGCGGTCTAATGGTCTGGAATCCCTACAGATTTTATTTTTTTCTCCAGCCTTCTGTAGTTTTTTTTTTTGTTTTTTCTGTCTCTCCTGGCCATTGGACCTTACTCTTATTCGATGTTAATTAATGCTGATTTATTTTGTTTTCTTATTGTGTCTTTTATTTTTCTATTCTTTATTATGTAAAGCACTTTGAGCTACTGTTTGTAAGAAAATGTGCTATATAAATAAATGTTGTTGTTGTTGACTCTGGACTTCAAATCCTGAGGTTGTGGTTTCAAATCCCACTACTGACACCACTCTGTGACCTGGAGCAAGTCATTTCATCTGCCTTTACTCCAATTAGAAGGACAAAACAAATGTAAACTGTTATATCCCAAATGTTATTAAGACACCTTAGATAAAGGCATCCGTCCAATACAAAATATGAAGACCTGCATGAGATTTAAACAAGATTAGAAATTAGATCTCGCCAAATTTAACAGGCCTTTTCAAGCTCAAGTTCAAGCACTTTATTTTCATTGTGTAACACAACAAAATTACTTTTAGTGACAGACCCAAGGTGCATTCAAAGAAAAGTCAAATAATTCCAAAAATGTCGTATACAGTGTTAACTGATCAAGTAACCAGAGCAAACTATTATTGCTCAGAGTACAGCAGCATAAATTGTTATTGCACCAGTTAATGAATAGTACATTACATATAATATACTGTATATTGTATTACATTAGTATATTGCACATTACCAATATAGCTTATTGCACATGTTCAATTAAAAATGATCTCAGACTGAGGAGATTCAGAGTTCAGAATGTTTATGGCAGATGGGGAAAAAGCTATTTTTTAGTCTGTTTCTGCGTACACGGATTGACCTGACAGGAGGAGCTCAAACAAAGAATTTCCAGGATGAGTTTTGTACTTGACAATATTTTTGGCCCTTCTCACACAGTGAGTCTTATACATGAGTTCGAGTGATGGCAGTTCAGTCCCAGTAATGGCCTCTGCTGTTTTTAATGACCTGCTGCATGGCTTCTTTAGCAGCCTTGGTGCAGCTGTTGTACCTGCAGGCCATCATGCAGTTAGTTAAGATGCTCTCTGTAGTGCATCTATAGAAATTAACCAGCAGCTTCTGGGGAAGGGCAGCTCTCCTTAGCTTCCTGAGAAAACAGAGATGTTGTTTTGCTTTGTCTATTATAGCCAAGTTGTCAGCCCAGGACAGGTCCTCTGAGATGGTGACTCCTAGAAACTTAAAGCTGGAAACTCTCTCCACAGCATCTGCATTGATTTTTATTGGATTGTGATAGGTCTTTTTAGTGGTCCTAAAGTCCAGAACATTGTTACTTTACCTTTACCATGGTCTTTTTATAACTTCAATTTAACTTAATTTAACTTAATCCTGATACTCTGTATGTTCAATTTCCTCATAATAACTACTCATGATGGCTCTAAAATCCGTACTGACCCCTACTCTCTTTTTCTGTTTCTTTCTGGTTTCTTTGTGGTGGTGGCCTGCGCCACCTCCACCTACTCAAAGCTTCATGATGCTCCAACAATGATGGATGGATTAAAAGGCAGAAGTCTACGTGACCATCTTCATCAAGTCCTTCCGTGAGAACCCTAAATCCAAAGAGGACTGTTTCATTTATGTTAGGTAGAATGCCCAAGGGGACTTGGTGGTCTCTTGGTCTGGAATCCCCACAGATTTAATTTTTTTCTCCAGCCGTCTGGAGTTTTTTTTTTTTTTTCTGTCCACCCTGGCCATTGAACCTTACTCTTATTCGATGTTAATTAATGTTGATTTATTTTGTTTTTTTATTGTGTCTTTTATTTTTCTACTCTTTATTATGTAAAGCACTTTGAGCTACTGTTTGTATGAAAATGTGCTATATAAATAAATGTTGTTGTTGTTGTTGTAGAAAAACTTTTTTGGTCTTTTTGATATTTAAGACCAGGTTGTTGGTATTGCACCATTTTGAACCATTTTGATTTTGAACCTCTTCCCCATATGCAGCTTCATTGTTGTCTGTTACAAGCCCAATGACAGTCGAATCATCCGCAAATTTAAAAATAATGTTTGACTGGTGGATGGGTTGGCAGTCATGAGTGAAGAGTGCATAAAGAAGGGAACTTAGTACACATCCTTGCGGCACAACAGTGCTTAGGGTAAGGGTGGAGGATGTGTGTTTGCCCATCCTGACTGAAGGCGGTTAGTGAGAAAATCCAGTAACCAGTTGCAAATGGGCGGAGCAAGTCCTAGTGCATAGAGTTTTTTGATCAGCTGATTATATATGATGTGAAGTGAAGAGCACCCTAACATGGGTGTTGGGCTTTTCCTGGTGCGAGAGGGCAGCATGTAGAGCCACACAGATGGCGTCCTCATTTGATCTGTTTGGCCGATAGGCAAACTGGTGTTGGTCTAGATCAGCTGGGATGGAGGCTTTGATGTGGATGATTACCAGTCATTCAAAGCACTTTGCGATGATGGGGTGAGAGCGACTGGTCGATAGTCAAGACAGGTTATCCTCGTTTTTTTGGGAACAGGTACAATGGCACAAGGGGACTACACCTGAGGAGAGAGAGAGAGAGAGGTTGAATATGTCTGTAAATACCTCCGCTAATTGGTCAGCACAGGCCTGGAGCACACGTCCTTGCACATTATCAGGACCTACTGCCTTCCTTGTATTGATGTTTTTGAGTGGCCGCCTCACATCATGTATGTGTACGACCACAGACTGTGAGTCTCTGGTCAGCTCAAAGCTGACTGGAGGCTGGTTATTGTCCTTGTCAAACCGTGCAAAGAAACTGTTAAGTTCCTCTACTAGGTTGGCATTGTTATTGGCCAGTGTGTATTGTACGTCATTTTCCTTTTTGTAATCCGTGATTATTCGGATGCCTTGCCACATCTGCTGTGAATTTGAGCTACTGTCAAAGTCCTCCTCAATCTGTTGTTTGTACAGTATATTAGTTTAGCAGACTTGATGCCCTTCTTGAGGTTAGTTCTGGCAGCTCTATAGGCTGAGGTGTCTCCTAATGTAAAAGCTTTGTCCCTTTCCCTGAGCAGCTGTTTGACTTCACTATTCATCCATGGTTTCTCATTTAGGTAGACCTTAATCCATTTGTTGTCTGCAAAGTAATTAATATATGACAGCACAGATGAAGTATATTTCTCTAAGTCTGTCTGATGAAAAAATATATTCCAGTCTGTTCAAAGCAGTCCTGGAGTTGGCAAATGGCAGCTTCAGGCCAAACTTTAACAGTCTTGCTAATTGGATTAATACTGCTGATAAGGGCTTTGTGTGCTGGAACAAGAGACAAAGAGGGATGATCAGACTTGCCAAGGTGGGGGCATGAAATGACCTTATAGGCGTCTTTTATGTTTGTATAGATGTGGTCTAAGGTGTTTTCCCCTCTGGTTTTACAATGTACATGCTGATAAAATCTGGGTAATACATCCTTAAGATTCACTTGATTAAAATCCCCAGCAATGATAAAAACTGCATCAGGGTGCGAGTTCTGTTGTTTACTGATAACGTCAAACAATTTTTCAAATGCTGACTTAACATTAGCCTGAGGAGGTATGTATACTGCTGTAACAATAACGACGGTATGTTCTCTCGGTAGGTATAACAGTCGGCATTTTAGCATCAGATATTCCACATCCGGACAACAAAATCTGTTGATTGTAGTTATATTAGTGCACCAAGCATTATTAGTATAGACACACAGTCCTCCACCTGTGTTCTTAATGGAATCGGGAGTTCGAAAGGCTCAATGTAGCGTGCAACCTGCAGGTTCAAACTGCTGTGACCAGTATGGTGGGATCCAGCCATGTCTGCGAAAAAATCAAAAGGCAACAGAACCAAATTCTCAGTTTTTACCTGCAGTCGTATCTTGTGTCCCATTTTTTAGAAGCAACTTTTGTTACAAAGTTGATTCTTAAATTAATTATAAATGAAAATCTCTATTAAGTCTTATGAGCCACTAAATATCCAACATTGTGCAGGTTCCCACCTCACAAGTACGAGCTCAAAGTTTAACAATAATAATAAAAATACAGATTTTATATAGCGCCTTTCCCATGCTCAAGGCACTTACAGAATATAAGAAAGAACAGCAGGGTATACAGTATATAGTATCGTACAAACCAAATAAATAAATAAAGAAGATTACGACAGTAAATTCAGAGAAAGCCTAACAGACAACATAATTGATGGTCTCACACACACACATACAGGTTACATGAGCATCTTGACAGAGAGGTAAACTGAGAGAAGGGTAATGAAGTCAAGTAGAGCTGAAAGCCTTCCTGAACAGATGAGTTTTGAGTTGTTTTTTAAAAGAATTCATGGAGTCAGCTGACCTGATTAACTTCGGTAGGTCATTCCAGAGTCTGGGCGCTATACAGCTGAAGGCCCTGCTGTCACCCATGGAGTGTAGATTAGTGTGGGGCACAACAAGATTGCCAGAATCAGAGAACCTTAGTGGGCGGCAGGCACATAGTGATGGAGAAGGTCACTGATGTAGTTTGGCGTGAGGTTATTTAAGGCTTTGTAGGTTATTAGTAGGATTTTATATTCTATTCTGTAAGACACAGGGAGCCAGTGAAGACGAAGCAGGATGGGTGTGATGTGCTCGCTGCTGCTGGTTCGAGTAAGGACTCTTGCAGCTGAGTTTTGAATAAGTTGGAGCTGTGATATAAGATTAGAAGAGGCACCTGTCAGTAGCGAGTTACAATAATCTATGCGGGATGTGATAAAAGCAGGGACAAGTTTCTCAGTATTAGAAAAGGAGAGGAAGGAGCGAACATGGGATATGTTATGGAGGTGAAAGTAAGAAAGTTTCTTAATGTGATTTATGTGGGCTCAAAGTTTAGTTCACACGGATTCCAATTAATACATTCATGTTCATAGTTTCATGTTCAGAGCTTGGTCTGCATTGCCATCAGTAAGTCAAACTATTTCCAGTGAAAGTTGGACTCTGCCAGGTCTGCCCTTTGTCACCAACTCTGTTCATAATTTTTATGGACAGAATTTCTAGGCGCAACCAGGGCATTGAGAGGGCCTGGTTTGGTGGACTCAGGATTGGGTCACTGCTTTCTGCAGATGATGTTGTCCTGTTTGCTTCATCAGGCCATGATCTTTAGCTCTCTCTGGATCAGTTCGCAGCTTAGTGTGAAGCGGCTGGGATGGGAATCAGCACCTCCAAATCTGAGACCATGGTCCTCAGCCGGAAAATGGGTGGAGTGCCCTCTCAGGGTTGGAGGCGAGATCCTGCCCCAAGTGGAGGAGTTCAAGTATCTAGGGGTCTTGTTCACGAGGGGAGAATGGAGCGTGAGATCGACAGGCGGATCGGTGCAGCGTCCGCAGTGATGTGGACTCTGCATCGGTCTGTCTTGATGAAAAAGGATCTCAATTTACCAGTCAATCTACGCTCCTACCCTCACCTATGGTCATGAGCTATGGGTAGTGACCGAAAGAACGAGATTGTGAATACAAGCGGCTGAAATGAGTTTCCTCTGCAGGGTGTCTGGGCTTTCCCTTAAAGATTAGGGTGAGAAGCTCAGTCATCCGGGAGGGGCTCAGAGTAGAGCCGCTGCTCCTCCGTATCGAGAGGAGTAAGATGAGGTGGCTCGGGCATCTGATCAGGATGCCTCCTGGACGCCTCCATGGTGAGGTGTTCTGGGCATGTCCAACCGGGAGGAGGCCCCAGGGAAGACCCAGGACACGCTGGAGGGACTATGTTTCCAGGCTGGCCTGGGAATGCCTCAGGATTCCCCCGGAAGAGCTAGCAGAAGTGGCCGGGGAGAGGGAAGTCTGGGCATCTCTGCTCAAGCTGCTGCCCCCGCGACCCGACCTTGGATAAGCGGAAGAGGATGGATGGATGGATGGATGGATGTTAGTTCACCATTTCAGTTCATTTTATATTTTTTAAAGCGTGAGAATAAATGACCCATAAGTTTACCTTTTTCAATTTTTATGCCTTATATTAGGCTATTACAATATTCTTGAATAACAACAACAACAAAATTTACTTATATAGCACATTTTCATACAAATGATGTAGCTCAAAGTGCTTTACATGATGAAGAAAGAGAAAAACAAAATAAATAAGAAAATAAAATTAGGGATCACTAACAAAGAATACAAGTAAGGTCCAATGGCCAGGGAGGACAGAAAAAAAAAAAAAACAAACCCAGATGGCTGGAGAGAAACAAAATATTTGCAGGGGTTCCGAGGCCACAAGACCACCCAGCCCCTTCTAGGCATTCTACCTGACATCAATGACCTCAATCAGTCCTCATGGTATTCAGGGTTCACATGGAAGAACTTGATGATGATGGTCATGTGGACTTCTGGCCTTTAATCCATCAATGTAGCGAGTGCAAAGTGCTTTGATCAGGTGGTGGGGGCGCAGATCACCACCGCAGAAAATTGGAAAAAGAACAGCAGAGAAAGTAGGGGTTAGTACGGATTGAGGAGCCACCGTGGAGGATAATGATAATTAACTGAATATACAGAGCATCAGGATTAAACTAAAATGAAGCTATGAGAAAGCCATGTTATAGTAATGTGTTTTTAGCAGTTTTTTAAAGTGCTCGACCGTATTAGATTTGTGAATTTCTATCGGTCAGCTATTTCAGATTTTAGCTGCATAACAACAGAAGGCCGCCTCACCACTTCTTTTAAGTTTAGCTCTTGGAATAATAAGCAGACTCTTAGATCTCAAGATCTAAGGTTACGACTCGGAGTGTCAGGTGAAAGACATTCTGAAATATAGGATAGAGAGAGATTATTTAAGGCTTTGTAAACCATAAGCAGTATTTTAAAGTCAATTCTAAATGGCATGGGTAACCAGTGTAGTGACATCAGAACTGGTGTCATGTGCTCAGATTTTCTTTTCCTAGTTTCCTACATTCTAACAGTTGCATTCTGTACTAGTTGCAATCGATTGATGTCTTTAGATCTGATATTAGAATAAGATATACTGTAATAATTCTGAACACTTTTTTATTTAAATACACTTTATTGAGTTATACCCAGCAACAAGCACATATAACCATTGTAGCACTCTTCACAACGACACAGACACAGGTCAGCTCTTTGAAACGGGCGTTTATTGCTTGGGCTTGTGTTACTCACACCTCCACGCCGTGAGAACTACATGGTGAGTAATCAGTACAAAACACATTAGCGAATACACAGGAACTTGCGTGCACACATGATGAAATACAAAACATTTAGTGCAAACATGAAACAAAAGACATTTTACAAATAAAATACCTCGTTGGCCACTAGTCATGAAACGAGGTCCTTAAATCCTTGAGTCACTTTGATTGTCTGCTTTAGCTTCAGACATCTATAGTTTTAACTTTAAATGCAACATGGCAGAGCCTCATGAGAGACATCCGCTCACCTACGGTCCATGGAGGAGGTCTTTCTAAGGTTCTCTCGATAACTCCTAATGCGTTCTTGCAAGACACATTACTTTACATACATATTATCTTAAAGTCACTTAAGAATAACAAACAAATTGTAACATGAACATTTACTATACACATCACGTTTTAAATGTACACATAGGTATTTTTAAACTTAAACTATATATTTATGAAGTTTCTGTATGTAACCCATCATAAATCAGTTATCTGCATCATGAACTTCACATTAAATATTGTTCAACAACATTTCAACCATATATGCTAATATCCTCCCGGTCAAAAAAGAAATTAAATAGATGCAAGTATACATATAAATTATCGCTCTATTTTCAACCGTGTGACACAAATGGTGACTGGTGACTTATTATGCTGCTGGTCACATTTTGCACATCCAACGGGGGAAAATATAAAGTGGCCTCATAATGTACAACATTTTCCTAAAAGCGAAAGCGGAGCTTCACCACGTACTCGTGTCAGCAGGGGTGCAGCTCAAGTACAAGCAGGCAGACACAGACAGTGCCTATTTGATTTTACGTAATTTTTTCCGAATACAAATAAATGGCAAAAAATTTGTACAAAATAAATATTCGTAAAAATCCGCTATTTGTGTTTATCGATACTGTATTCGGATTCGACTCCACCCCTACATTACAGGGTAAGGCAAAACGTTTAATCTGGACCTAAACCCGAATGTCACATAAAACTGAACAAGCTCACGTCCAAGTTCTTCGCATGCAAATACGTTACGTTAAGTTCTTGTTCAACGAAATGTCAAATGTCAACTTTGAGCAGTAACATTTTTCTATGGGCACCTCCTGGTGCTGCACCCACAAAGAACAAGGAACAGAAATACAAAATAACAGACATATTGAAAAATATTTAGAAATATGACACATAATACAGGGTGTCCCAAAAGTCACTATACACTTCCTTTTTTCTATTTCGTTCCAGGTATCATTCGGAGAGACTTAAGCCATCAGCATATGACAACTTAGGCTTTGCAGTTTTTGTAAGCGTATCATTCCCTTAACCACGGTGACCCTCCCCACTTTGCCAGGTTAGACAAAGATTTCCTGAACATCAAATTTCCTGACCGATGGATCGGTTGAAGGGCTCCCCTCAAATGGGTTCCACGCTCCCCTGACCTTACACTTTGTGACTTTTTTTTGTGGGGCTATATCAAAATCAAGGTGTATGCCACTAAGCCCCGTAAACCTGTCACAGCTTAAGGAAAGAACCCACACGGCCCGCAGTGAGGTTGGGGAAGAGATGCTGCAAAATGTCAGAGAGGCTTGCGTCCAAAGGTGGTTGAAAGTTGTCGAAAATGGAGGCGCTCATGTGAAGGTATTGTGAAAGAAGGAAACAACTCATACGAAGGTTTGGGGTTTGTGGCCCCGTATACTGTAAACAAAAAGGCAAAAACAGGTCTTCTCAAAACAAAATATTGCATGAGGTAAACAAAGACAAAGATGGCGGATTTGTAGGGACAATATAAAGGGGTGGACTGGATATTAGGCATGATGGCTGCTGGGTAGACGTGGTGGTGGATGGGAGTGTGACATCATCTTTGAGGGACCAGAGGCAAGAAAGGAACCCTGAAGTGGAGATTGTTGTTTACTCCGGGTGGTGTCATGGCGGCGTCGCTTCGTCTTTTCTGAGGGAGGAAGAGAGAGAGAGAGGTTAGTACACTATTTTCATCCCCCGACGGTCTCATTGCTTTGCGCGTCCGGTCCTTCAACGGCTCCCGATGCGCTCGTGCGTGACAGTATACAACCAGTCTTCAAGGCTTTGGAACGTGATGGCAAGCCTAGGAAGTAAAACTGCAACGACTCCTTTGTTGATACTAGAAATATTAATAAACTCAGTTTCTTGTGTTATTTTTAGGAATTTATCAAAAGTGTATAGTGACTTTTGGGACACCCTGTATAGCTCAAACATACAGATAAAGCACACCTGCACACTTTAATATATAACACAATGAAGATTTGCCACAGCTTTTGTTTTTCTGGATGAAATATTAAGCATCAAAATCTCAGTCAGTATTTTTTGTTTTTTGTTGTGTTTTTGTTTTAACATTTTCAGCCCCAACTTTGTTAGATCTTCATGTCTGAACATTTTCTAAAGACCACCCGATTGCCTGAGTGCATTTACATAATCTGTGATTATCGGCATCAGGAACGAACAAAGCAAACTGCTCGTCTTATCTGTGTAAATGTAGTGGCGGTGCTCTCAGCAGGTTACACCTGCAATTAAAAAGGGATTTCATCAAGAAAAAATATTTTTTAAAAGGGGCATCATTTACATTTAGAATGTCACCCTTTCTTTTGTACAGCTAAGTCTTGATGATTTTACTGGATGCCTTTCAGCTTGGATCCGTGAAATCCGCTGATCCGATAGTTAAGCTGTGAAGGTTAAGCTCCACGCCGCAGTTTTCTGGTGCCTTCCTTGTGTTTAAGCACAGGTTTATAAAGGCCACATACGGCACAGTACTTAAACTACGGGGCTGCCTGCCTGTGGCTCTGCCTAAATAAACCTGACTTGCCTTTAAACTCGCAGATGTTGTTGCTCTTGTCTGCCTTTATTGTTTGTGTAAAGGTCTATTTATTTTTTTGCTTTAAAGATATACAGTTTTCACATTTAAAGTTCAGCTCAGTAGTTTGAATCCTGACTTGGTCACTGATTATGAAAATAGCCCATGTTTGGCCAGTGTGATGGAAACAGGGGCATTGGCGAGCCCTAAACCCCAACGCAAACACACAGATAGTTCCGGGATCAAAAAATGGATGTTTTATTCACCGCAAAAACCTTCAAAATGTTGTAAACTCAAAGCCCAAGTAACCTCTCACTCCACTCTTTTCACCACCACACTTCCCTCTTCCTCCTCCTCCTCCTCCTCCTCCTCCAGTCGAATGTTGGTCCATGTCCACCCAGGTCCAACTCGTCCGGATAAAGGAGTGTGGTCCCTTTTATTGAGGACCCAGAAGTGCCAGGGCCAATGCCTGATGGAAATACTTCTGGGGTGTGCATCTCCCCACAGCACCCCTGGACCCCAGCAGGTCTGTGTTGCTGGACTACAACTCCCAGCATTCCCTACTGGTTCCCAAATGGGTGCCAATATGGAGGGCTGCTGCCATCTAGCACCTGGAAAGAATAAACAACCCCCAAAGACAGTCCTTCCCTGTCCTGTTCTTCTAATGTGGCCAGGGAAGGTATGAAGTCCAGGTCCAGTTGGGAAACCTCTCCATTTATTTGCGGCTTCCTGTCCGGGTAAACAACCATTAATTCTGTCCTCCCGTTAGTACTGCCTAGTACAGGTGTTACCTCCTTCCCTTTCTTGACTGGGAAGCCTTTATGCCTTTTCTACTGGACTCCTGGCCAGGGTATTTGTCCATCCTGTGTGCCTCCTACACCAGACACTGGACAACAGTAAATAATATCAAAAATGAACGTGAAACAATTTCTACGTCTAACTAAGTCCAACAGAGTCTGTGATTCAAATGATCAGCATAATATACCTGGGGTCGGTCCCATGCAATGTTGGCTGTTACAGATACGAGGGATGTTGCTCTGGCATCACAAAGCATTAGTGGGCACTGGGGAAAAAAAATTTCAAATTATCAGTAAATAATTCAATAAACAAGGGCAAACACAAAGGCAGCAAATTTGCTGCGAATAACACTTTGGCGAAATTCACTGATCAACGCTAGTGGTGATTGGCTGGGGGGTCACCCAAAAAACTCATGGAACAAAGTCAGGCTTAGACTCAAACAATAGACACCACAAACTCAAGTAAGTTTAATTCATAGAAAAGAACCAAAAATAAACTAAGGCAACATAAAGCATGAATCTGAACTCCAGCCAGGGCTGAGCCAAGACAGGAGCTGTGATGTTCTGAAACGTACCACAAGTGTGTGCACAGCCATTGCACAGAAACGTAATGCTGAAATGAAGATGGTGTGATTTCTTTAATTTCTTTCACATTACATTTTAAATATAGCCTTTATTTTTATGTTTTGAAGTATGCTGTAAACTGTCAGACATGTGCGTCAGAGGTTCACCTTCTGGATTCTCACCAGATATGTAGTTCCACCCCGGACCGAAAGGGGGAAGGCTGCAACGAATTCTGTTATCTTCCTTATCCTTCACAGTAATGGGAAAACGTCCACAGAGGGCAATTGACTCCACCCCTTCCCTGGGCCATTAAAGGTGGCATCACTTCACAATTGAGCGACCAGAGAGAAGGGGAACCACTATAACTTAAACAAACGAATAAAGTCTGTCAGCCCCATGTTAGTTGGAGTCTATTATTTTATTCTGTTTTAACACGATCATGTGTTTGGTTTTGTTTTCCTTTAAAGTAAACAGGGACGGCTGGGTTGGTGTCCCAAAATTTATTGTTGTCAAGTTATTCCCTCAGATGACCACAGCACATTCCTGTTATAATTTTTTGGATTTTGTTTTTTGCTCTCTTACCTCTATATATATATAAAATCCAACCTCTATCTGAATGTCTGTCCGCTTTTTACGAGGGAAATACTTATTTAGATTTAGATTGGGTTATTTTCTATAATTTGCTTGAACATTCTGGTTGATTAGTATTCTTGTTCGCTTACAGTACTGATTTATTTGCGTGAATCCGAGAAACACGCAGCGGGCTGAGGGGAGGTGGCAGGGGCCCTCCTCACTCACGCGTCAGCCTTGAGGCATTCCCTACCTCCACTTAGCTAGCGAACAAGAGAACTGTTTAAATGATTTAAATTGTTTTTTTTTTCTATAATTTGCTTGAACATTCTGGTTGTTGATTTTGTGACCGCTCTCATCGTGCTAAGTATCATAGTTTGCTTGCAGTACCGATTTATTTGCGTGAATCCGAGAAACACGCAGCGGGCTGAGGGGAGGTGGGAGCGGGCCCTCCTCACTCATGCGCCAGCCTTGGGGGATTCCTTACCTCCGTTTAGCTAGCAAACAAGAAAACTACTTAACGAATTTGGATCGGGTTTTTTGTAGAACTTGCTTGAACATTTCTGTTGTTTTTGCGACTTCTCCCACCGAGCTAAGTATCATAGTTTGCTTGTGGTACCAATTTATTTGTGCAAATCCAAGATAGACGCAGCGGGCTGAGGGGAGGGGGACGGGGCCCTCCTCACTCACTCACCAGCCTCGGGGGCCTTCCTTACCTCCGCTTAGCGAACGAGAGAACTACTTAATGGATTTAGATCAGGATTTTTTCTAGTATTTGCCTGAATATTCTGGTTAATTTTGCGACTTCTCTCATTGCGCTAAGAATCATAGTTCACTTGCAGGCCAATCCGAGACAGAGACTGCGGATTGAGGAGAGGGGGAAGCGTGACATCAGGAGTTGGGAGTCGAGTCGATCTACCTCTGTGTTTTGGAGTGTAACTTGGCTCCACTTAGCTAGCGATACCTGTTTGTTTGTCCTGTTTCACTACTATGCAGGCGGAGACATGGGGAATGGCTAGTAGTTAATATATTTTGCTGCCCCATCATTTTGTATCCCATTAGCACTGCCATTTTCCTGTCTTTCTGTTTGCTGGCAGTACTTCTGGTTGCTAGAGTGTTACCTGCAAAAAGTCATGACGTGGGGTGTCATTGAGTTTGCCCGACCTTGACTAATGCACTACTGTTAATTGCCCAAGCTTGTTGGTAATACTAAAACAAATTTTGCAGTGCTAGTTAGCGTTCGTCTCTAATGGTGGTTTTCACTTAGTGTTTTGGGCTTTGGTGCTTTATTTGGCTGGTTTCTTGGATGCTATCCGTTTGCCTGTTTCAGGATTCATTTTTTTCTGGCTTTTCAAATCAGATCCACCATTTTTATTCCTGGCAGTTCACTAACCAGCTAGTAAAAGCAATCAAGATAGTAAAGGTTAAGAGAACCACAGTGGACGATTATGAGTATCGTGACAAACCCAAAAAGCTTTTTATGATTCCAGAAGCCACACAATAAAACTGAAAGTCACATAACTCACCAATGCAGGTAGGATAAATCCTAAATGATAAGCTCGCAGTGTTACCGTGCCTTTATGGTGTAGTCAAGGGCCTCCACCCAGAGGTACAACATGTCAGCTTAGCCATGGGAGATGTGAACCTTTTTTAAAGGACCCTGATATTAACAGGGAGACAAAGCAAGACGGTTTGATGTCAAGGCCAGTCCAGCTTGAACAGCCATTTCTCCCTATGTTTAGTGTGTCTCTCTCACTCTGACTTTTGAACATACTGTGACAGGGGCTTGGCGTCCTTACCTAGCTGGGACTCCCCTGCACATTGTATTCAGGAGGAACAGCCATGGACGTTGCAATACCTCCCCCTGAATGCTAGTTGGCCACCTCCCTGGGGTGAAACAGTGTATCGGGTTCCCGCAGGGCATCCTGGGAATTGGAGTTAGGTGCAGCCCTGTTGGGTCCAGCAGGTACCGCCAGGGGGCGCTGTATTTGGGACTCCTGAGCCCGTGTGGGCAGCCAATCCATTACATCCGGAAGTGAAGCAGGAAATCAGGGATCAAGCACCTGGAGCACTTCCGGGTAAACTATAAAGGGAGCCAGCGACCACCACTCAGGGGCCAGAGTTGGGTGGAAGGAGGACGAAGCTTGGTGAGGAGTGGTGGAGTGAGAAGAAGAAAGTGTTTATTGTGTGCTTGGGACTGTGTTGGGCTAGTGAGACACGGGGAAGTCGTGTCTCACAGCTGAAGAAAGATAAAAATTGATTTAATTTTATACGTGCCTCCTGTGTCTAATCTGTGTTGGGTCGGGCGCTATATAGCGTCTTTCCTACAATACTACATTACTAAGAATGGTGGACACCACCTCCCCATAATCCTTTGTGGCCTTAAAGTAACAGCCTTCCTTTGCTGCCAACGCAGTCCTGGGCTGAGTCTCCCAGAGGAAGTATCATAAATGAAGTCTGCTATTGGTGTAATTAATCATTTAGCGTCTACATTACATTTCCTAGAGAATACACAATCAACGTGTTCAAAATTAAAATTCATAAGGTTTGCTCATTAATCAATGTTCCTGATTTACAGTGTGTTGCAATGCAGTCTTTGCTGAAATTGTACTTCCTTTATTTAAACCACTCATTTCCACTGAAGTCAGAACTAAAACAGATTTGTAGTGGGGGGACAGAATTGGCAACGGAGATGAATAATGGTGCAATTCAGGGAATGGGACCTCTGAAACATTCAAAACGCTCCAGGCCAAATGCATCACCAACACAATGGTGTGGAAGAATACCTGAACAGCTTTTAATGCGCAGTGCATAATTTATGGTAAAGCAGGCAGCTTACTGGCTGAAGTGGTAGACTGCAAGCCAATGAGGATACTAGTCAGAGGTCAGAGGGCTCCAAATATAGAAAGGGGGCACATTTGTACACAGAAGCTTTAGAAAATAAAAAGGTTTCATTTCCACAAAAGATGCAGTGAAATATTATGAAGCTTTGAAGAGCACAATGGCAAAATGGAGTCGCCAAAAACTTAAAGCAATAAAACAAACAAAAGTCCCAACTTACACATCCAACATGAAGTCAAAAAACAGAGCAGAAGGTTGAAAAAAATCCAATAACTCCTATAAAGCAAATAAAATCAAAGAGTGACATTCACAGGGTAACACATTAGTTTAGGTGCTGAAAAAATACATCTATTACTCACTTACTCTTACAAGACCTCAACAAACACTTCTTTGGGTCTTCTTAACACGTTCAAAGCATCAGACAAACAGGTTTGTTTTGTTTATCTCTATGTGGCTAATTATGCATGCATAGGTCACGCTCCTCCATCTTGTATGCTGATATGGAACACGAAGATCGACCTGCACATCTGGCGACAAGCAGAGATCACCTGCTATTTAAGCTGTATATGTTTCATAAAAATACAATGCTGAGAACGTGTATTATTTACTTATCTGTTCTATCACTAACTAAGTCCAATTCTGTAATTCAAATGATAAGCATTATATACCCAGGAGGGGTGGAGGTCCCATGCAATGTTGGCTGTTACAGCTCCAGGGGATGTTGCGCTGGCCTCGTAAAGCATTACTGGGCACTGAGGAAAAAAAGTTTGAAATTATCAGTAAATAATTTGATGAACAAGGGCAAACACAAAAGCAGCAAATTTCCTGCAAATTGCTTTGGCAAAATTCACTGATCAACACAAGTGGTGATTGGCAGGGGGGCGCAACCCAAAAAACTCATGGAACAAAGCCAGGCTTAGACACAAACAATAGACACCACAAACACAAGTAGGCTTAATGCATAGAAAAGAACCAAAAATGAACCAAGACAACATAAAGCAAGAATCTGAACCCCAGCCAGGGCCGAGCCAAGACAGGAGCTGTGATGTGGTGAAACGTACCACAAGTGTATTCACAGCCATTGCACAGAAACTTAATGCTGAAATGAAACTAGTGTGATTTCTTTAATTTTTTTTCATATTAAATTTTGAATATATTACTTATTTTTATGTTTTGAAGTATGCTGAAAACTGTTACAAATGTGTGTCAGAGGTTCACCCTCTGGATTCTCCTCAGCTATGTACTTCCACCCCTGTACTTGGCATGGGGTTCATGACTCCTTGTAGGTAAAGCACCGGCATACCATACCAACATGCTTCATGATGGGCCAGTCTTAACAGTTCTGCTGAAATCATAGAGTGCCTTTGGACTGAGGTCATTATGTGAGAAGGTACACACGTCACTATGTCTCTTGCTTACTCCCGAACACTGCCTCCCGGTGTCACCCTGAGTGAGCCGAGCCCCCTGCAAGTGCTCACACTATTGAAATATGGAAATTGATGTACTTCACTTTAAAAGTGAGTGTGAAAGGCGATACATGAAGCCATAAATTCATGTTTCCTTTTGTGCGGAGCACTATACAGGGATCCAAATTGAGAACGATTGATAACTGCTTATCCAGGATTTGTTCTTATCGTCTACCCATTGCTATCAAGTGTTTGAACACAGCCTTTCTTCCTTAAATCAGTTGTTATTGTGTGAGGATGGCCTCCCAACCAAAATTAATTTCTGCCTTATAACCATTGCTTTTCCAAAACTAGCATTAAGGGTTTGTTCCTGATGTATCAAAGAGACTGAGGATGGTGTGTTGTTAACAGCCATTTCAATTGAGTTGACTGGAGCTGACGTATGTTCCAAGACAAGTTCCAACCTTTTGCCCACCGCATCAGATAATGATGGTCTTTGACTCTTTCCTTCTGAGTGCCCGAGAATGCCCCCCATTTGGAATTCATTCTGTCTTGTACCCCATACTTTCAAGTGTGGTGACTCTGAGCCTAGGGATCTGCACTGGCAATTGGAAGGTTGCCGGTTCGAATCCTGTAAATGCCAATAGGGACTCTGCTCTGTTGGGCCCTTAACCTTCAATGGCTAAGCACTTTGAGTAGTGAGAAAAGCGCTATATAAATGCAAAGAATTATTTATTATTACTAAGTGACTAAGGATTGCCTCCCATCTATTGATTGCTCACCCTATCCTTCCACTGCAGTTTAATTCCTGAGGATGGCCTTCCATCCAAGGTCTTTTCTTGTCTTTCATTTATTGCTTTAAATCATGACTACTAGATTCCAATCAGTGTTCGTCCAACCCATTGAGTGGGTTGTCATCTACAAACATGGGATAATAAAGTTGAAGTTGACAGAGGATGATCTCTCATTCCAGGCCTTCCTTTTTTATTTCATTTACTGTTTTAATTAAGAATGGTCTGCCTTCCATGGCTTCTTCTTTCCTACCACTCAATGCTTGTAGGAATGGCCTGTCAACCATGATTTGCTTCCTCTTTGTATTTATTGCTTTCAAGTGATTAAAGATTGCCACCCATTCAGAATTTGTTCCTACCTTGGACCCACTTCTCTCAGGCATTTGAGCATATTTTTTCTTCCATGTGTTTGTACCTTCCTTAAATCTGTTGAGCAAAGATTGCCTCCCTCCTGAATTCAATCCTACCTTGTCACATTGTGATTGCTATTCAATCACTAATTTTGGGCTCTCACCATTTTATTGTTTGAAATTGCGAGCAATTTACACATTTGTGCTGCTGTTATCGTATTCCTGAAGATGGCCCTCAATCTGAGGTTTGTCCTTGCCTTTCAATTATTGCTTTAAAGGATGAAGCTGTCCATTGTTCGTGCCTTGTGCCTGGTGCTCACTGGGATAGGTTCCGGTTCCCCTGTGTCCCTGCTCAGGATTAAGCAGGTTTAGGTTGATGGATGGTTGAATAATAATGGACTCCCCTTCATGGCTTTTTTCTCCACTGAGTCTATTGCCATCTGTGAACACTGCGGAAATAAACTTGAAACTGACAGAGGATGATCTCCCATTACGGGATTTGTTCTTGCTTTTCACTTCCGGTTTCAAGGCGTGTTCCCTTCTTGAACTATCTGCTTTCAAGAGATCGAAGATGGCCTTCCTCCCAGAGTTTGCTCCTATTCTGTACCCACTGCTCTCATGCACTTGAGTACACTCTTCCTTCTAAGCTTTGCTCCTTCTTTAAATCCACGTCTGTTGAGTGAAGATTGCCTCCCACTTGAAATCGCTTCTACCTTGTCACCATTGCTATTAAGCCACTATGTTTGGCCTTCCACCATTTTATTGTTTTAAATTTCCGAATTATTGACACCTTTCTGCAGTTGTTATTTGATTCCTGAGAATGGACTTCCATCTAAGGATTGTTTTTGTCACTTTTTGCTTTAAATGATAAAAATGAACATCCCTTCATGTTTCTTCCTCCATTGAGCCCATTGCCATCTATAAACATGTGAAAATAAAACTGAAATTGAGAGATGATCTCCTATTCAAGGATTTGTCCTTGTCTTTCACTTATTGATTTAAAGGATGAAGTTGTCAACTGTTCGTGCCTTGTTCCTGATGCTCGCTGGTATAGGTTCCAGCTCTTCTGTAGCCCTGCTCAGGATTAAGCAAGTTTAGGCAGATGAATGGCTGATGAACAATGGTCTCCCCTTCACGTTTTTTTTCTCCACTAAGTCCATAGCTATCAGTGAACACTTTGATAATAAACTTGAAATTGACAGAGGATGATCTCCTATTACGGGATTTGTTCACTTACATTTTCAAGAATTTTATAACAGCATGTTCCCTTCTTGAACAATCTGCTTTCAAGTGACTGACTATGACCTCCCACCCAGAGTGTACTCCTATCTTGTACCCACTGCTCTCAGGCACTTGAGCAAACTCTTCCTACTAAGTTTTGCTCCTTCCTTAATTCCACATCTGTTAAGTGAAAATGGCCTCCCATCTGAATTAATTTCTACCTTGTCACCATTGATATTAAGCCACTATGTATGGCCTCCCACCATTTTATTGTTTTACATTTCCAAATTATGAACACCTTTCTGCAGTTGTTATTTAATTCCTGAGAATGGCCTTCCATCTAAGGATTGTTCTTGTCACTTTTTTGCTTTAAATGAAAAAATGAACTCCCCTCCATGTTTCTTCCTCCATTGAGCCCATTGCCATCTATAAATATGTGAAATTATAACTGAAATTGAGAGAGAATGATCTTCTATTTGAGGAATTGTTCTTGCCTTTGTCTTATTGCTTCAATTGATTAAGAATGGCCTGTCTCCCCTGGTTTGCTACATCCTTGTACTCATGGCTTTCAAGTGATGCCCTCCCACCCAGATTTGCTCCTATCCTGTCCCCACTGCACTCAGCTGTGTGAGCTCGCTCACCCTTCCATGCCTTGCCCCTTCCTTTAATCCATGTCTTTTGAGTGAAGATGTCCTCCCTCCTGAACTCATTGCTACCTTGTCATTATTGCTATTCAATCACTGAGTTTGGACTTCCACCATTTTGCTATTTCAAACTGTTGAATAATGGACTTCTTTCTGTAGCTGTTATAAAATGTCTGAGGATGACCGCCCACCCATCATTTGCTCCTGCCTTGCACCCACTCCAGCTGACATGATGGCTAAATTCATTCAATTTAATATCTGCTATCTACAGTAGCTGAGAGTTAAACTCTGCTGCTCTCCTGGTAGCTTTATTAATATAGTGTCTTCCCGACTAGCCATTATTTACTTTATTTTATAAACGTTTCATTTTGGCTGCACTGGTGGCACACTAAACAGACTCTTCTCGCTCCCCAAGGCAGCCTTGCCATCAGGGATTGCTGACGTTTATCCTAGTAAATCAACTCCCACACTCAGTTGTTTAAATTGAGTCAAGTCAGAAAGTTACATTTTTATACATTTTTTTCATGCCCAAATCTTTGGATTTTAAAATAAATATGCAAAGCCCAATGGAATAAACAATTAGCTGACTGCATGTACCGCAATAGAGTACCAATTTCTGCTGCTGCCTCCCACCTCCAAGACCAGTGACTGTCCGCCGTGTCTCCTGAGTGGATTGCTCCGTGTTCCTTTTATATTGCGGGAAAATTTCTTTTCTTCTCCTGTTACATCCTAAATACACAATATTAAAGTGATTGATGACACTAAATTGCTTATGTGCCGTCTGATCCGGGGAGAAGTTCCAGCTTGCACCTGTCAATAGCATGAGAAAAGCCCTGCTACTCCGCGACCCCTAACTAGAAAGAAGGCTTTTGCAGTGTGGATGGATGATGGATTGTCTGATTAAAATTAAATATGAGAAGTGCCAGCTGTGCAGCCTGTAAATTTATTGCTACAGTATTGAACGTTCAGAAATGAAAAGCTCATGCAGCTGGCCCTTAAAAGCTATGATAACCTTGTTCTGTGTTGACTTGCCGTTAGAGGAAAATTGCACACATTCTGTCCCAGCAATCAAGTCACCTGCTCGTTTTCTGGCACTTCAAGGAGGTCACTGGATTGGCCAGGTCTCCTGTCCTACTTGGGAAATGGTGCGTTCACAGTGCAGGATGCCCAGTTTGTGGTGTGGTTTAAATTAGACTGGGGGTCCAGAAATAATGGAGCGCGATTCATCATTTTTAAACATTGTGTTCAGTCAAGAAAAACAAAAAAAAAATGAAAATGGTAAGGTTCGACTTTAAGATTTTAGCCTGACAGTCAACTTTGAAAATTAATGCATTTTGAAGAAGAAAATAATGCAAGAGGCGCACTTTTTTCTTTTGGTTCATTGGCACACAGTCAGCAAAATCAAGTGTGACGTTTTCCATTTCTATATATGGCAGAAGGCTGTCAAGTGCAATCTGCTCTTTTTTTTTAGTCCTGCCAGAAATTTGCATTTTCTTGTTTCTTATTATTTCAGCATAAGGTTCAATTGCAAAGCTCCTTAGGACTGAGGATGATGAGAAAGGTAGTTTATGCAAATTTTTCTTTCCAGGATGAGTAAACCATTCTGGACCCTATTATTCGGCCGTCAAAGTATTTTAGGGAATGTTATTGTTACTTGGCAGAATTTAATAAGTCCTTTAGGAGGCTCGGCAGCACAAGAGGGTTTTTCTTAAGACTGCCAAGGCTGTAATAGGCAACGCTATCAACATTTATATCTCTTTGATGTCAAGAGGGGGGCTAAGAGGGGTTTCGTTTCACCCTGGAAATTATTTCTTTGAAATGCCACAGCTGAGTGATTCATAAGTGCAGTGTGCCCAATATTCTGGGTAACTGCTGACATTTTCTAGCTGTACACATTTTTAAATCTTCATTATTCTGTACTGTATATAGTGCCATTCAGATCTCTCTATTTACCTAAAAATGTGGTTAACCTTAAAAACACAGAGCGTGTCGGCATTTAATATTACTCTAGTCAGACACAACCACAGGACTGTATGTGGATCCGTTATACATAGCACTTGTATGTACTAAATAGTATCTATCTATCTATTGTGGCGGAAGCGCTTGGTTGGCACCGACCCGACACAGGCTGACACCAGAGGCACAGGTGAAAATGAAAACAAAGATTTTATATTTCTTCCGCTGGTTAATCACATCTTCTCCGTGTCCCTCAGCTACAGCACAGTCCCAAAACACACCAAACAAAAACAACAACACACTTTTCTTCCTCCATTTCTCCCAGGCTGCTTTGTCCTCCTCCCGACTCTGGCGCCCTGAGTAGTGGCCGCAGGCTCCCTTTATAGCCCACCTGGAAGTGCTTCGGGAGATAATTAACCTAAATTAGGCTGCACTTCCGAGTGTGGCTGCTTTACCACCCACACGGGCTCAGGAAGCCTTGCAGCTCCCCCGGTGGTGGCCATGGAGCCCAACAGGGATTAGCTCCAGTGTTCCAGGATAGTGGCCCTGATGCAACCCAGGGGGGCTGCCACCAAGTGTTCTGGGGGATGTAGCATAGATCCCATGGCTGCTCCCCAGAATCTAGTGTCAAAGGGGCGTCCTAGCTGGGCATGGGTCTAGGCTGTCTGTCACACTATCTATCTACCTATTGTCATGCGCACGTGCATGAGGAGCAGCTTAAGGACCCGATGCACACCGAGACAAGTCGTGCCAGGGGACAACGGTGGGGTACTAACCTCTCTCTTTTTGTTTCCTCAGAAAGAACGAAGCACTGCTGCCGTAATTTCGCCTGGACAACATCACTTTCGGTTCCTTTCTACCCTCTGGTCCCTGCTTGATGACATCAGTTACCCATCCACCACCACGCCTTTCCCAGCATCGTACTGTTTTCTTTTCTGGTCCGACCCTATAAGTTGTCCATCTGCCAACCCTTTTGTGTCTGATGATTTTGTTTGAAAAATATCTGAACATTTTGGGGCTAAAAACCCCAAACCTTTATGCTTGTTTTTGTGATCTATCTATCTATCTATCTATCTATCTATCTATCTATCTATCTATCTATCTATCTATCTTATAGTGCCTTTCACATCTATCTATCTATCTATCTATCTATCTATCTATCTATCCATGATCTTCATGTCTCTCTATCTGCTCTGCTTTTCAGAAGTGTGCAGCTTTAGCAGGAGAACGAAGGGAAGCCCCTCTGGTGGTCCTCGCACATGGCCAGATTTTCTGACCTTTACCCCTGGCTTCATGGCCTCTGGCTTAGCTCTGTGTTTCGTTTCCAGCACAGGCTCACATGTTGGTGTCCAGAAGACTTTCTTGTTGTTTTTTGCTGTGTTGGTTGTTCGAGTAGCTGAAGAGATGCTGACACGTAATGGAGAGCACATTAAAGTCGTGAGAGTGTTGCACAGCCTGAAGTCAAATGTTACCCTCAATGATGTCCTGCTTTGAGCAGGCTGAATGTGAAGAACATCAGGACAACGTCTCCTAAGCGGTGTTTCAGTCTGAATGCGCTGATTTTGCTGAGCTTTAATAATGTGCAACGCCCTTATGTTTTAGAAAGTAAAGCAGTAAACTGTTTCTGAAGCTCTGATTCTCCATGTGAAGTTCCCAAGGAGCCGAGGTACATTCTTCGAGAGTCAAGCACAGGGTATATCCCACCTGGCGAAATGGGCATTCACCAGTAGGCACATCCACTCTCAGCAGGTCAGTTAAGATTTACTGATCAGTCATCATGGCTTAGTGTGGTCAGAAACCAACATGAACACAGAAAGAACATAGAAAATCCTCACAGGAGTAACACCACATGCAAGAGCGTCTAAGTGGTGTGCCACGCAGTAAGCAATTAAGGCCGAAACATTTTATTTAAAGGATTTTCAGAAAATACAATGAAACTGGACCTCCCAAAGTTAAGGTTCCAGCACATTGGCTGCCACACCGCACATGCTTGACATGCAGCTGATGCCGTCATTTTCCTTCATCCTATCATATAAGCAGCTCCTGATATATGCGTCATGCTCAACAGACAGTGCTCATCTTGTATTCCTTTCTACCACGTCATCTTCTCAATCAATTTATCCACACAGTTTGTCGCAAAAAAAACACAAACCCCAATAACGTCTTAGAGGCTCCTGCTGCTAAACTCCCTTTTTGCTTCACCACTGTGTTTCACGTTATAAGGTCCCAATTAAGACCAAAATCAAGATTTTAGCACCGGGCTCCATGAGAAATTGTGTGAGAGACAGACACAACTCTTAGCATTGTACTTACAGTGCAGTATATTCACAGATACTGCTGTTTGGTACTTAGCTTTCCAGAAAGGCTGGCTGGCTGGCTCACCAGACTTTATCTGATTTAACACGTTGGCTGCTTCAGCTCGCCAGACTCATTCCCAATAACACCACCTCAGCAATCTCATCCCCATAATAAATATTTGTATTTATATGTTTCCCTTCTTACAGTCTGGTCTCATATGAATGTGTTTAATCAGCACAAGCAGCTGCTTGTTTCTGTGAAGGCACAACACAACAGCCATTAAGGGGAAAGTAAAAAGGAAAGGGGAGGCTTGAGTGGGAAACTACAGAGCTGCCATATCTGTATGTAAACCATCAATGAATGAAATAAACGCATAGCCGCTATCAGCTAAATCTGTAGCCATACTGAAAATTAAAAGAGGCAACAACATCATTGGGGTAACTGAAGTTTCAAAAAGATTCCAACCTCCATGGAGAAGACAATTAAACAGATAAGTGCCCCCCAGTGTCCACATGGACTACAAAAACAGCAGAAGCTGTAAAAATTGAATGCTGTCACCCTTCATAGATGTGTTGAGAACATATGCTGTTGGAAAAAGGCATCTGGAGACAAACCACATAAATGGTACACATAGATAGATAGATAGATAGATAGATAGATAGATATGAAAGGCACTATATAGATAGATAGATAGATAGATAGATAGATAGATAGATAGATAGATAGATGAAAGGCAGTATATACAGTAAGAGATAGATAGATAGATGAAAAGCAGTATATAATAGAGGCGGATGACAAAGAGAGAAGAAAGGACTGTGAATTTTGCTGTAGCGCTATAAGTGCAGTGCTGTGCTCTCGATGAGATGTTACTCTGGTGTCCACATGGGTTTCCTTTGGGTGTTCTGTTTTTATTTTTCCCTTTGGACACAGGACATGGGGTGGATCCCAGGTGGAATTTTGTTATTAAATTGGCCTGAGCATGCATGTGTGTTCATCTTGTGATGGACTGGCACCTTGTCCACGTGTTCCTCACTTGCTACTAATGATTGACGTGATGGGCTCAATGGATGGAGGCTGTTAATTTATGTAAACATTTCAAAATCTTAGTATGACTGGAAATACCAGTTTCACCAGTTGCAAGGGGCGTATGTTTATTCATAATACTTTTTGCTGATAATGGTGCAACAATTCCTTTTATAAGACATTTCTCTATTTCACTGATCACTTCTACCACTTTCTTTTATGTGGAATCGCTCCCTGGACACTTTTTACTATTTTTATCAGTATACTGCTGCTGGATTATGTGAATTTCCCTTTGGGATTAATAAAGTATCTATCTATCTATCTATCTATCTATCTATCTATCTATCTATCTATCTATTGTCACACACGTGCGTATGGGAGGCAGCTAAAGGGCTCGGGTAAGGACAGTTCTGAGACATACCAGGATGTGGCAGAGTTCACTGACTCTTTTTCTTCCTTGCCTGCAGTCCATTCCTGGGGGATTCCGCCTGGCTCTCCTGACGTCACTTCCGGGACCGAGCCTATCGAAGGACACCTTGCCGGCTCCGGCCCCTGTGATGTCACGTCCGGGCTCGAACCAATGGCTGAAGACCTCAATGAGCCCGACCCCTATGATCTCACTTCCTGTCTTCCCCTTTAAAAACCTCCTCCTTTTCCCTATGCCCTCAGTTCTGTATTGGACTCGGTTTTGTGCACAGCAGTGCTATCATTGGAAAAGACAATTTGCAGCCAGGAAAACAAATTATACGGGTGGCTGCCCCAAACCTTGCTTTGTCTCATTGTGGCTTTTGTAACACTATCTATCTATCTATCTATCTATCTATCTATCTATCTATCTAATACTGTACTTATTTACAGACACTTGAACTTGAACCTGTATTGGGGCAGAAGGTTCATTTTGGTCATTCGTTTGTGTCACTTCATTCTCAGCTTCTTTCCTGCACTGTTTTTCTAGACTTGTTTTGTTTTTTGCTGTTTTTGTTATCTACGTCTGCTTTTTTGTTTTTATCTTCTCTTAATGTTTCATATAATATTTGTCCCCTTTCCCCAATATTGAATGTTTAGGACTTTATGGTGTGCAGTCAGGAATTACCTAAGAGCCTGATTTAAGACACCTGCTTCCACAACTCCTTTGCAGTGACATTAGCTGCTTTAGCAGTTCGTGTTCAGCTCCAATTTGAAAGTTTGTTGGTTGTCTTTGCTTATTTAAAGTTTTCCATGTTTGTTTGTTTTTTTGTATTTCTTGTTCTGATTTGAATTTTCTTCATTTGGATTTTTGATTTACTTTTGGTAGACCTTTAGTTACATATTTTCTGCTGTCTGTTTTAAATTCTAAAATTTTTGAAAACTTGGATTTTTGTACTTTTTTCGCATTTTTACTGTTTAGATTTTGGAGCTTTGACTTTCGCAATTTTGATTCTTAGATTTTGACCATTAGTACGAAATGAGTAGCTCTCCGTGCCCATTCAGTGAAGCTGGCATTCAAACTTTGGAGCTTTAAAGCGGTAGCGTCACCATATTATCTGTCTAGAGGACTGAATAAAATGAATACTTTCAATGGACTTTTGAATTTATTTAACTTCACCGACTCTTTCGTTTTTTTTTTATTCTACTTAAGTAAATGTTTCCATGCCTGCTTACTGGGCCCCCAGAGAGTTTGAAGGAATTGAACCCTTTTTTCTTAAGCCATTGAGCAGATAATAAGTCTCTTATATAAAGTTAGTCAGAAGAACGTTCTGATAAGTGCCTGAATGCGGCTTTTTCTAGCTTCTAAATTCCCTAATCCACTTTTCCGATTCAGCCAGGCCCTTTGTTGCTGTTATATGCCGCAGTTTGGGTCATATTTTATGCAGAGAAGTCTGCTCCCTGCATAAATGCTCCTTGTTTTTAATATGTTTCCACCAGGCTACGAAAAACTTTTAATTCTGCAGGGATTGAAAAGTACGGTGAAAAGCACTTAATAAGTGCTGGCCATTCTTGGAATTCAAATAATTCAGAAGATAACATCAGATTGCTATTAGGACCCTAAGTGATTCATTTGTTTCATCCACTTATTTTATGCGAATAAAAACACGGCTAAAAAAAATAGACATTTTGGGTACTTTGTTTGAATAGGATAAAGAGGAAATGTTGATCAGTTAAGGAATACAACAAAGAAACAACTTAACTGATCCCACTGACTGAAGGAGCACCTTGCAATCCTGTATGTTAGATGGTCCAGTTTCATGGTGGCCCACCTGTCTCACAGCACCGGAATCTTGGGCTTGTGAAGTTTATATATATTCCTCCATGGGGTTTTTCTCCATGTTTTCGTCTAAAATACCAAAGACGTGTGTAAGGTTCATTAGGCTTGTCTCAAATCTGGCCCACTATAAGGGCACGTAGAAGAGTTCATATGCTGTATATGTAGCATCTAGGGTTGGTTCTTGCCTTGCTCCCAATGCTCTGCTGCCAAGAGGTTTAATTGTTGAATACACTCAAAATAAAATAAAATCAAATGCATCCATGTAACAACAACAACAACATTTATTTATATAGCACATTTTCATACAAACAATGTAGCTCAAAGTGTTTTACATGATAAAGAAAGAGAAAAAAAGTCAAAATAAATAAGAGTTAAATGCAGTCCTATACTTAGTGGGAGCACAGCAATGGACTCAGAACACAGCCCTGTGGAGCCCCTCTGTTGAATGTATGAGATAATGAATTCTGGCCACTGAATCGAACCACCTTGAGTTTGCCCATCAAGAAGTTCAAAACCAAGCTGCACAGTGTAGCGTTCAGACGCAGATTCCCCAGTTTGGTAATGCGCTTTGAGGGGTTTACTGTGTTAAATGTTGAGATACAATCTCTTATTGTCTAGGTGGGTCACTACCTTCATCCTGTATGATGGGTCATCTGTGGATCTGCTGGAGGGACTTGTGAACTTTAATAGATCTACTTCTTTGGCCACTGAGGACATACTGTATGTAATTCTTGACACACTTCATTACTTATAGGTGTTAGTGCAACAGGACAACAGTCATTGTGGCAGGTTAGACGTGGTTTCTAAGGTACAGGGACAGTTGTAGAACTTTTATAATTAGTCCAGTGGACCCAGACTGTTACTTTAAAATGAGTTCAAGAAGAACACAGGGATACAGTTGAAAACTTGGTAAAGAAAAGTTTTGCACAAACTTTAGGGAATTTTTGTTCACTTAGAGAAGCTTAAACAGAAAGAATAAGTTGCTCACTAGTAACTGTAGGACATTAGGGGCCTTCAAAGTTCGACTTGATGTCACTTTGGAAGAATTAAGTGGATAGTACTGACGAGCTTTGGTTGGGCTGAACGGCCTGTTCCCATCTAGATTGTTCTACTGTTGTAAAGCATGTTGGTACGATAGACTGGATTAAAAAAATAATTATGTCTTAACTGTGAGCGCTATTGTAAGCCGATGGGTATAAATTTTTCAAATGAAGTGCCATCTGGATCTGACGTCTCCTTGGTGTTCACTTTTCTGAAAGCTCTCCTTGTGTCGTGAGTGCTGTTTTATGTGTTGTTCTACTGCTGCCTGGTGTTAGCGGCATTCACATCCAAGCGTGCATAGCAAGTATTAAGCTCGTCTATAGACACGTGTCACTTGCATCAGTGGGGGTAGTCACTTTGTTGTCCATTATTGTCCGTACAACTTGTCACCTGCCCTTGGGATCGGACTGCTCAAATTATACTTTCACGTTTTTCCCCATATGGTCGTTTAGCATCTTTGACAGCTCTTCTTAGCTTGTAATCATTATTATTATAAACTAGCTGTGTAAGACTGTGCTGTTAAAAGCATGAGGTCCTAGAAACTATTGAAATCTTCAAAAAAAAAATGTAAATGTGTAGATGTCAGGTAATTGAAAGGAACTATTTTGTTTTTTGTTGATGTTTTCGCATCGCTTGTGTATTAGCGGCTAAGTGAGTTTCCGTTTCCAGAGAGGCGGATCCCTTACCTCGACTCCAGCTCTCACTTCCGGCTCGGACAGACGGACAGACAGACAGAGAGACAGACACACTTCTACAGTGGTGTGAAAAACTATTTGCCCCCTTCCTGATTTCTTATTCTTTTGCATGTTTGTCACACAAAATGTTTCTGATCATCAAACACATTTAACCATTAGTCAAATATAACACAAGTAAACACAAAATGCAGTTTTTAAATGATGTTTTTTATTATTTAGGGAGAAAAAAAATCCAAACCTACATGGCCCTGTGTGAAAAAGTAATTACCCCTTGTTAAAAATAACCTATCTGTGGTGTATCACACCTGAGTTCAATTTCCGTAGCCACCCCCAGGCCTGATTACTGCCACACCTGTTTCAATCAAGAAATCACTTAAATAGGAGCTGCCTGACACAGAGAAGTAGACCAAAAGCACCTCAAAAGCTAGACATCATGCCAAGATCCAAAGAAATTCAGGAACAAATGAGAACAGAAGTAATTGAGATCTATCAGTCTGGTAAAGGTTATATAGCCATTTCTAAAGCTTTGGGACTCCAGCGAACCACAGTGGGAGCCATTATCCACAAATGGCAAAAACATGGAACAGTGGTGAACCTTCCCAGGAGTGGCCGGCCGACCAAAATTACCCCAAGAGCGCAGAGACGACTCATCCGAGAGGTCACAAAAGACCCCAGGACAACGTCTAAAGAACTGCAGGCCTCACTTACCTCAATTAAGGTCAGTGTTCATGACTCCACCATAAGAAAGAGACTGGGCAAAAACGGCCTGCATGGCAGATTTCCAAGACGCAAACCACTGTTAAGCAAAAAGAACATTAGGGCTTGTCTCAATTTTGCTAAGAAACATCTCACTGATTGCCAAGACTTTTGGGAAAATACCTTGTGGACTGATGAGTCAAAAGTTGAACTTTTTGGAAGGCAAATGTCCCGTTACATCTGGCGTAAAAGGAACACAGTATTTCAGAAAAAAAACATAGATAGATAGATAGATAGATCATACCAACAGTAAAATATGGTGGTGGTAGTGTGATGGTCTGGGGTTGTTTTGCTGCTTCAGGACCTGGAAGGCTTGCTGTGATAGATGGAACCATGAATTCTACTGTCTACCAAAAAATCCTGAAGGAAAATGTCCGGCCATCTGTTCGTCAACTCAAGCTGAAGCGATCTTGGGTGCTGCAACAGGACAATGACCCAAAACACTCCAGCAAATCCACCTCTGAATGGCTGAAGAAAAACAAAATGAAGACTTTGGAGTGGCCTAGTCAAAGTCCTGACCTGAATCCAATTGAGATGCTATGGCATGACCTTAAAAAGGCGGTTCATGCTAGAAAACCCTCAAATAAAACTGAATTACAACAATTCTGCAAAGATGATTGGGCCAAAATTCCTCCAGAGCGCTGTAAAAGACTCATTGCAAGTTATCGCAAACGCTTGATTGCAGTTATTGCTGCTAAGGGTGGCCCAACCAGTTATTAGGTTCAGGGGGCAATTACTTTTTCACACAGGGCCATGTAGGTTTGGATTTTTTCTCCCTAAATAATAAAAACTATCATTTAAAAACTGCATTTTGTGTTTACTTGTGTTATATTTGACTAATGGTTAAATGTGTTTGATGATCAGAAACATTTTGTGTGACAAACATGCAAAAGAATAAGAAATCAGGAAGGGGGCAAATAGTTTTTCACACCACTGTATATGCAGACGTTTATATATAAGGTATTCATTCTGGGCCAGTGTATAGTCACCAGGTAACCTTAATATACACTTTATTAAAATACAGAAGGAAACCTGATCATTCATAAATAACCGTCATGGACTTAAAAAGAATATTAACACAGACAAGGTTATTTCCTTAACATGACTCTTTGGATATGTAAGACATAAGCTTAAAACAAGAAAATGAAAAAATGATGGTTTTGAAAAGAACAGGTAGAAGAACAGGCATGGGTCAAAATATTGTGAGAGCAAAAAGAGTTGGAAGGTGAAGCAAAAACTATTAAGCAAAAGTCATAAGGCGCTGCCTAAAAAAGACCTAATACTAGAATCTTAATGGAAGTGCCCTTTGCCTTCCACTAAAACACTATCAAGAAAGGAGAAAGATTTGAGAATGAGATCCAACACATGGATATCAGGCAGGGCAGGGGTGAAAAAATAAGTTACGTGATGCTCCCATCTTTGTTAAAAGCAGAACTGAAGTCAAGTCGCTCAGAATATGAAGGTCATCTGCTTGTACTTTGTTTTTCATGAGTCGTAATTTATATTTACATTCTGAAACATATTTGGAATTGGCCTGCAGATTTCATGATGTGTACTGTAAGATGTATTAAATAAACTTTAGCCTTTTCATCATAACAATTCTAGAAGAGTGGAATTTGATTTGGTGAAACTCATCCAAATACAGCTTCCTTACAAACACACTCCTTAAGGACTACGATAATCATTATTCCTTAACAGCAACCAAACAACTAATTCAACAAAGTGCACAAACTGTAAACATACCCATTAAGTTGTTGTAGATGACTGCTAAATTCTCATATTTTAATATTTTAAGTTTGTGTACCTAACATTTTTTAAAAGAGGACTATTTTGGACTCTGGCAGTCCTGGTTTGACTCTCCTGAGGCATCCATCTACCAGAAGGTGAGCGAGTGCAGCTTTGTCACTGAGTATCCTTTAGATGGAGCAATAGGGTGACTCCAAGATGGCAGATGATAAACGAGGGCTTTAGAAGAAGTACACACCAGTCTCCATAACTGTATCTGATCCTCGTTAGCGAGATTACCACATGAAACCCTCAAGGAGATGGTTAGAACGCTTTCAGTTATAGTCTTGTATAATATGGTCATTGTTTCCTGTCACACTCAGAACGTCTCTAACTGATTCAGGACAAAACGTAACCATAACCTGTCATAACACTTGTCATAATCATAACAGATGTGTTGACCTTCCATGTTAGAGGGCTGTTAATAGTGGCTTCCTGGAACTTTAAATTCTCCACTACTTCCACAATGTGGCCATTGGCGTATAAAGAAAATAGTGATAATTTTCCATCCTTCAAAGCCACCATTGTTTCTTTGGTCTTCTAGACTTTTAATTCCAGATTATATAGACAGCATGTTTTGACCACTTCTGTTGCCTCATTCCTGTATGCAGGCTCATTATAATTTATGACGAGATCCACAGGAGTGATGCTATAAGCCAGACTAAGAAGATCGATATGTGACATGCATAGTGACCTAATTAAGGTCCTCACATGTCTGAAAGGTATCAATAATGTTATGATTTAGTTTTGTTTTTCATTTTTTCCCCATTTTCTGGGTCTGTTTCAAGGAATTTCATCTCCTTTTGTAGTTTTTTTTTTTTCCATTGGTGAGTTTGCTCCTGGCAGCTGATTCTGGAGTAACTACATTCTTAAATTATGGGTCTCAGCTCAATATGGGTCATGGGCTGCCGCCATTGGGTCGCAAGTTACTATAGTATTTAATGGTAATGAGTTGTGGATGGTGGGTTATTGTGGTTTCTCAAGGGTTGATTAAGCAATTAACTTTGCTCTGCCGATCTTTCGCAATCCCTTCCCAACCCAACCCAAGTCTACTCTTCTCCAAGGGGGACCCCAACAAAAGCTCCATGCTTTGACAATCGTCCACCAATTCTTCAAAGAGCACACCTACCTCCAAACGTTCTGTGGATCGGCGTCAAGTTTCCCTGCACTGACGATCATCTGGGCATTCAACAAGGAATGGGTCTGGAAGACACTAAAAAGAGCACAATTGGGTCACAACAACAAATATAAAAGGGTAAGATATTTAAAAATAAACTGCATCTTGCCACAACACTATGATTGTTTTTCTATATTCACCGCATTTGTGAAACAGTTTTGTTTATTATTGTAAAGGTGTTAGTATGTAGGAATTACAGAGACTGCCATTAGTTGTGCGACAATAGAAAGTTTCAATGTCGTGTACCTACAGGTTATCCGAGATCACAATTCCTCTAAAATCTATGTGAGTGTTTTTCACTGCATTAGCTTCCCAGTTAAAGATTATTGTGCCTTCACATTTCAAAAGCCATTTGAAACTTAATATTTTGGCTTGATTATTTAGTGTTTTTGGTCTTGGCCCATTATTATGACAACGTTTCAGTCAGTCATTGTTCAACCCGCTATATCCTAACAAAGGGTCACGGAGATCTGCTGGAGCCAATCCCAGCAAGCACATAGGCACAAGGCAGGAACAAACCCCGGGCATACATTTCATCACTCAATATAAATCCTACCTACTTTCTGGGCAATCTGGACAGTACAAATAAAGTTCCAGCAGAATCCCTTTGATTAAATAGTGAAATAACCACTCAAGGCCTCATAAAAATTAAGGGGAGTGAATTTCAGAGAGAAGTCACACAAACAGTCC
Source organism: Polypterus senegalus (assembly GCF_016835505.1). Taxonomy (NCBI): domain Eukaryota; kingdom Metazoa; phylum Chordata; class Cladistia; order Polypteriformes; family Polypteridae; genus Polypterus; species Polypterus senegalus. The sequence goes on from NC_053166.1 coordinate 144,285,114, forward strand.
CATACTGTTCAATTCAATGAACTACCATTTGGTAGAGATGAAGCAGATTCCTTGACAACTTTTACAAAAGTATCTGAATGAGATACAGTGGATTCAGAAATAATTTTAGCAGGGGTGTCCAATGGTGGTCCTGATCGGCTGCAGTGGCTACAGGTTTTCATTCTAGCCATCTTCTTAATTAGTGAGCCGATTTTTGCTGCTGATTAAATTGTTTTGCCTTTAATGAGCAGCCAAACAATAATGAAACACAAAACAAGCCGCCACATGACCAGCTAACCTGAAAATAAAGAAAGGTGAAGGTCTCGGTCATGTTGGTCTGTTCAGGTCACAAAAAAAATATTGACGGTGTCAGAATGAGAGCAGCAACAAGTCATGATATTCAATAACGGCTTTAATCAACAGCAACAATTAAGAAACTTGTTGGAATGAAATTGGCTGGAGTTTGATGTTTAGCTGGTCATCTGTTGGCTCGTTTCACGTCTCATTTCTGTTTGGCTGCCATTTAATGAAGAAACAAATCAATTCAGAGGACTGAATCTTTAAAAACAGGGCTTTTAAAATGAAGGGGAAAGGAGTTAATTAGCAGTGAAAACTGCTTGCTGATTAGGAAAAGGGTTAGAATGAAAACCTGCAGCCACTGCAGCCCACCAGCACAACCCTGATTTAGACCTTTTCATTTTCTGCACACTTTATTGTGTTGTAGATTTAAATTTAAATGGATAAATTTGACACTTTCACTCATGAATCTATATTTAATAAGCCATTATTACAAAGTGAGAAAGGTCTCAAATTTATTAAAAATCAAAACGTGAAATCTCACGCTCACATCAGTATTCAGACTCCTTGCATGACTCTACAAATTGTGGTTAGGTGTGTCCCATCTCTTATATATATTTCTCTTCTGGTTCGTCCTGCTTCCACTTCAAAACCGGTCCCGCCCACACGTAGCCGACACAGCATTTCTTGATTCCTATTCGTCCTCTTCCAAACCCTTCCCCACGCTGCCTGCGGCTCCTCTTCAAAACCAGTCCCGCCCAACAACAACAACAACAACAACATTTATTTATATACAACATTTTCATACAAACAGTAGCTCAAAGTGCTTTACATAATAAAGAATAGAAAAATAAAAGACACAATAAGAAAACAAAATAAATCAGCATTAATTAACATCGAATAAGAGTAAGGTTCAATGGCCAGGGGGGACAGAAAAAACAAAAAAAAAACTCCAGATGGCTGGAGAAAAAAATTAAATCTGTAGGGATTTCAGACCATGAGACCACCCAGTCCCCTCTGGGCATTCTACCTAACATAAATGAAACAGTCGTCTTTGGATTTAGGGTTCTCACGGAAGGACTTGATGATGATGGTCATGTAGACTTCTGCCTTTTAATCCGTCCATCATTGTTTGAGCATCATGAAGCTTTGAGTAGGTGGAGGTGGCGCAGGCCACCACCACAAAGAAACCGGAAAAAGAAACAGAAAAGAGAGTAGGGGTCAGTACGGATTTTAGAGTTACCATGAGTAGTTATTATGAGGAAATTGAACATACAGAGTATCAGGATTAAGTAAAATTAAGTTAAATTGAAGTTATAGAAAGGCCATGTTAAAGTAATGTGTTTTCAGCAGTTTTTTAAAGTGCTCCACTGTATTTGCCTGGCGAATTCCTATTGGCAGGCTATTCCAGATTTTAGGTGCATAGCAGCAGAAGGCCGCCTCACCACTTCTTTTAAGTTTTGTTCTTGGAATTCTAAGGAGACACTCATTTGAGGATCTGAGGTTACGATTTGGAATATGAGGTGTCAGACATTCCGATATATAAGATGGGGCGAGATTATTTAAGGCTTTATAAACCATAAGCAGAATTTTAAAGTCAATTCTGAATGACACAGGTAACCAGTGTAGTGACATCAAAACTGGAGAGATGTGCTCGGATTTTCTTTTCCTAGTTAGGATTCTAGCAGCTGCATTCTGCACTCGTTGCAAACGATTTATGTCTTTTTTGGGTAGTCCTGAGAGGAGTGCGTTACAGTAATCTAGTCGACTGAAAACAAATGCGTGAACTAATTTCTCAGCATCTTTCAGTGATATAAGAGGTCTAACTTTAGCTATGTTTCTTAAGTGAAAAAATGCTGTCCTAGTGATGTGATTAATATGCGATTTAAAATTCAGATTACAGTCAACAATTACCCCTAAACTTTTTACCTCCGTCTTGACTTTTAATCCTAATGTATCTTATGTTTATTTCTAACAGCCTCATTGTATCCATTATTGCTAATCACTAAGATTTCAGTTTTCTCTTTATTTAACTTGAGAAAGTTACTATTCATCCATTCTGAGATACCAGACATTGTGTTATTGAATCAAGAGAATCGGCGTCATCAGGTGCTATTGATAAGTACAGCTGTGTGTCATCAGCATCACACACAGCCAACATGGTATTTCTCTATTCCTATTCGTCCTCTTCACCACTATGAAGCCCTCCTACCAATTCTGATCATGTCTCCACAGCAGCATATAATGTCTGATAACACCAACACCTCAGTCCTCAGTCATTCTTCTCTTCCACAAAATACTACAGTTTCATCTACTGGTACAATCTTCCTCTGTGACATTTGTAGTAAACCTTTCAAAACAAAACACAGTCTTGTCAAACACAAGAAAATTCACTGCAACAACAAATTATTTCAGTGTGATTCCTGCAACAAAACTTTTTAAACGCAAACCTCACTTGCTAAACACAAGAAAAGACATTCTTCCCAACAACTATATGAGTGCCAGAAATGCAATATGAAGTTCACTACACAGGATTGTCTGACTGAATACAACAAAACTCGTTCACAAGTCTTGCAATGCGACATCTGCAAAGCAATGTTTCCAAACCAACGCAGTGTCAGCAGACATACACACAATCCTACTTCTTCATCTCATTCCTGTCTTCCCATCCAAGAGTACAACATTGGGACTCCAGACCAGCAGTGCAAACACTGTCATGCACTATACTGGCCTGCTGCGCATAATACATCCAACAAGTACTCAAGGTGCTGCCACGATGGTAAAGTAGCTTTACCACCTTTGCGGGAGCTACCTGTGTCTTTACAACAGCTTCTTACACAGCAAACATCAGAAGGTAAAAATTATCATGAACACATTTGAGAAAACGACTCTTCTGTAGCGTTTGCTTCCATGGGTGCACAGATAACTCAACCTCCTGGCCATGGACCATACTGTTTTAAAATACACAGGCAAATTTATCACCAAATCTCTGCACTATACGCTAACACTTCTACCTCTCCAGGATATGGAGTTGTATGTTCTTGACACAGCGCAAGCTACTGAAGTACGCTTACAAAATAAAGCAAACCCTGCATGCAGCGAAAATTTACTTCTCCAGCTAGATTCCATGCTCAGAACCATCAACCCCTTTTCTAAATCATACAAACACAAGCATGAAATCACTCAGTCCAATCCAACAGCATCTGTACGAATGGTTTTCAAGATAAACCCTGGGCAGGATTTACGACAATACAATGCCCCGATATGTCACACCGATGTTGCAGCGATTTTTGGCGGAGAAGATGGTGAATCCCCTGCTGAATTGGACATTTGCATCGATCACAGAGGCAACTCCTGTAAACAGATTTCCACGCTCAATATGAATTGGGATCCTATGGTTTACCCACTTTTATTCTCTTCTGGAGACATTGGCTGGCACAAAGATTTACAACATGTTCCCGATAAAAGAACCGCCAACCGAATCAGGCTTACTCAATGTCAATTTTATACGTACAAATTATCAATGAGGAATACATTTAGTATTTTGTACTCCAGCGGCAAACTATTTCAACAGTACGTCGTAGATGCGTATGTTATAACGTACGTGTAGGCAAAATGATCATATTACCGTCCACATTTCCAGGAAGTCCAAGATACATGCAACAAAACTATTGTTGTACATGGCTTTTTCTACGGTTAGATCTTTTGACTCATTATCTGTTGTCTCCAGCAAAACTCCTATTCAGAACTGCGTCTTTCACAAAGTATTTCTTTCTTCTTGATTTCTGAATACCTTTCTCACCGTTTTCCGTTCATATTCTTACACCGCCATATGCTATGGTAGGCGTCGGCTAGTTTGCTTTAATTCTCCTTGAGATGTGTTGAGATCTTGATTAGTGTCCACCTCTGGCACATTGAATTGATTGGGCACCATTAGAAAGGCACACTCTTGTGTATTGAAAGTCCTAGATCAAGGCAGGGGGATACGACCATCTGTAAAGCTTTGAGTTCTCCCAGGAGAACCGTGGCCCCAGTATTTGTGAAATGGGAGGAGACTGGAACCACCAGGACTATCTGGCCAAAATGAATAACTGGTCAAGAATGTCCTTAATCAGGTAGGTAACTGAAAACCCAATGGAGACCCAGCAGTCAAGAAAATGACACCATTACTAAATACTCTGTGTCAATATATTAAGTTCATTCATCTAAACTAAACTATGAACTAACCAAATGAAGTCGAAGAACAGAATGGCCTCCTCTCATTTACCAAACGTCTTACGTACTTCTGTAGTGTGTTGTAGTAAACTCCAGTCCCATGACTTTGTAATCACATTAAGCAAGTTTATAAAGGGACAATTGGTAGATAGTTTGTTGGATGCAATGTATGATAAAGGTTTCCTCTGCACATTAATTTATTTTTGTTAATAACTCACTTTATGTTCAACTGCACAGCCATCAGACAGGCCGGCTTTCAAACTTTTAGTTTCATTTTCCACAGCGGGCATTAACACTATGCATTACTTCTTGGTTTTACACCATGATGTTGTACTTTCTTCAGTTGCATTATTAGTTTTGAGCATCTTCTAGTATCTTAAACAAACAATAAATTTAAATTAACAGGCTGTTTTATTGTAGATTATAAAATGTTATTAATTTCCATAGTGAAGGTGGCCCATTATAAACTGATAAATAAATTGTGGGCAACCAATCTTTCTGCTATAAACTTATCACACATTAAATGTCCCTCTGAGGTTCTAATTTAGACTGAGTGGGGTAATGTCACAAATTAGGCGGTGCGTAACGTTGGTTTAATCGCATGCAATGGATGATTTACTGCTCAAGATATGAATGACTGATAAATTTCGGGAGGCCCCTTCCATCATTCCTTAAAACAGACTCATCCACTTAGTAACCTACAGAAAATATCTTACATTATCGATTTTACTGCATAAAACCAAAAGAAACAGGAAAACAACAAGAGTGAGACATGGATTTCTGCATTTAATCTTTATTATGACCAGCTGTAATGCTAATTCTTTATTTGACTCATTAACAATTTAAATGACCGTCTTTGTTTGTTTCTTTTTTTTTTCTTAACTTTCTTTAGGTCATCTGCACTTCCAATAGTGCTACCGATTTTGCTTTTCTGAACAATTTCTTTCAAGCAGCTTTCTTGTTGTCTCTATATACTCTTTAGTGTATATTTTTTATTTTATTCTGTGACTAAATCGCTGCACCTCTGTACATCTTCCACCCATCCATTTTCAAATTTATTCCCTTGACAATGTCCTCATCAGGCACAAGACCATTAAAACATTAGAACAATCTGGTCGAGAACGGGACATTCAGCCAAACAAAGCTCGCCAGTCCTACCCACTTAATTCTTGAACCTCTAATGAGATGCCTATGTCACACTATAGGCATGTCTAGATAGATAGATAGATAGATAGATAGATAGATAGATAGATAGATAGATAGATAGATAGATAGATAGATAGATAGATAGATAGATAGATAGAATGTTTGGATTTCTCCATCTGTTCTCACTGACTTCTGTAGATGCGCAGTCTATCCTCACTGGTTGCATCACTTCCTGGTACAAGACCTGCTTGGCTCAAGATCATAAAACTCTACTGAGGAGGGTGAAGGTGGCACAGAATATGAACGGCACCCGGCTGTCTTCTTTTCAGGACAAATAAAACACTTACTGCCTTAGAAAGGCAAATGGGGTCATTAAAGAAATCAGCCATCCTTCAAAGCCTTAGTCCTGCCAAATGGTACGGCACCACTGGCACTCGCACCAGGGAATTTAGGAACAGTTTCTACCCACAGAATGTAAGATTACTGGACAGCCAGCAATAGATAGATAGATAGATAGATAGATAGATAGATAGATAGATAGATAGATAGATAGATAGATAGATAGATAGATAGATAGATAGCGTCATGTCATTGTTGTCATTTTATGTTGATTTGTCTAGAACTCAACCAAGATTTTTGATGCAAAATTGAACCATCACAATCTGCTTTTCATTAACAAAACTTTAGAAACCCATTTGGCTTTTCTGAAGAGCTTCAGGAGTGCTGCTTCTGAGTTTAGTGGAAAGGTTATCACACAATCATTTCAAATTTTCATGTGACTATCATTCTGTCAGTCATTTGCATTTTTCCATCATGTTATCTCATTTCTTTTATCAAGCTGCTTTTCCTGGTGAGGATCAGCCACAGACAGACAGACAGACAGACAGACAGACAGACAGACAGACAGACAGACAGATAGATAGATGAGTGATATGCGTGCACTTTAGGAACAGCTTAAGGCCTTATGTAATTGTAATTCTCCTCCAGAACATGAGGTGGTGCTATGCAGTAATGGTCTCACTTCTTCTCTCCCCTCTGTAGAAAGGAATATCAACACAATTATACCTATGCCATCACTTTCAGGAGTCAGCCCACCTAGACCCACCTATTCCTCCCAGATTGCCTCAAAACTGCCAACAACACCATCTTGGACAATTTGATTAGAACTCTAGTAAAGACTCAACCTTTTTGCACTTAGCACACTTTTGCGTCTGACAGCATATGGGGTTGGCATGCAAGGTGCCCCAAAACACTTACTTTGTGCTTTGTCTCATTACAATAGATAGACAGAAAAACCTTTGACTTGGAAGTTCATGTCCCAGTGAGGTATTATGCAGATGTATATCTGTCAGAACACAAAATTTATGGGTTGAAAGTCCTCAGTGTTAGTTTGACATGGAGAGAATTTTGTTCATAACGGCACTCAGGTTTGTCTTCAATCTCTCCTCCTCTACTACCTCCAGGGGGTCCAGAGTGTGTCCCATAACTGATCCTACCCTTTCAATTACCTTGTTGATGTGGTGGGCCTCTCTTGAAGTGATATTACCAGCCTGGTCTAACACAGTTTAAAAACTTGCATTGGCTATTTCAGAGTTGTAGAAGATATTAAGGATGTCACGTCTCACATTAGAGTCTCATAAGGAAAAACGGCCTGCTCTCTCCTTTCTTATACAGTTCCTCTGTGTTCCGAGACCAGTCCAACATGCCACTGATGTGGACCCCCTAAGTTCTTGTAGGGCTGTATCCACTCCCTGAATACTGACTGGACATAGAGGATCTTCAAACCATTGAAAGTCGATAACCAGTTCCTTGGTTTTGCTGACACATCACTTAATAACCAAACACACAATCTTGGCATGTGGGAAGAAGACCAGAGGACTGGGAGGACAACCCATACAGACATGGTGAATACATGCTGTCACACATGTGTGCATGGGAGAAAGCTTGGAGGACCAAAAGAAGGTAATTTCTTGCCAGGCCAGTGGGTGTCAGGGTGCAGTAAACCTTTCTCTTGTATCTCTGCAGACCAGAGACGGAAAATTCTGCCCGATTCCAACAACGTCACTTCTGGTTCTGCGCCCCAAGAATGTCACTTCCAGTTCTGGCCCCCAACAATGTTACTTCCGGTCCCAGCTCCAGATGTCACTTCCGGTTCTGGCCCCAAGAATGTCACTTCCAGTTCAGGCCCCAGATGATGTCACTTCCGTCAGCCTTTATTAAAAGCCAGTCATCCTCCACTTGTACTCAGTTCTGTTGTTCTACTGAACCTGTACACATCTCTATTACCAAATCTTCGTTATTACAGCCTTATTCAAGTATACGGGTGGCTGCCCCAGACCTCCTTTTGATGTCAAGGTCTATTCATTTCACAATGCAAACTAACACTTAATGCAGTCTATGAAAATTAACTAGGAGGTTGGCGGCCATTAGTCACATCTTACATACCGCAGTCAATTTTTTCATTTTCCTTTCTTTTCAATGAGTGCGCTGGAGTTGAAAGTATTGCCTATCATCATTTTAAGGGAATTCAGGATAAACATCATCCCAATTATAACGGCGCTAATGACCTCCTGTTCTCTTTTTACAGTCGGGGCACAGCGACTGGAGTCCCTCTCAGAGTTTGCAGAGTCTTCACTTCAGCAGCTCCCTACAGAGCCCATCTCCACCGGTGAAGGATGCAAGTAATTTAGACTTCAGCAAAGCATGACAATTTATTCGTACGCAGCGGTGTTGTATAATTTAGTCCATTAAGCACCTGGGGCCACTAGTCTAGTTTGGAATGCTTTTCAGAAGTCATTTACGTATTAAGTGCAATACGGCACATATTAGCTGTTTTAAATGTGCATTTAAATATCTTATTTAGAAAATAGAGTGATCTCTCTTCTGGCATTCGGGTTTTCCTCTCACATTGCAATGACGTCCACAAGTGGTTCTTTGTCAGTTGTGATCTGGCCCCGTGTGAGTGTGCATGAAGAGTTCTGTCAGGCACCCACCATTCCTTAGGCTGAGTTCTGCCTTCCAGATGATTCTGGCCTCTTGCACCCATGCATTGTAGTTTTATGACATGTGGAAATAAGCAACATCATTTTACAAAAAGGCGTTAATTTGATGTGTATGGATTTGTGGGGGAGCTGGCCGTGCAATTGTCCAGGTCTGATGTCTTCCTTTCTCATGGTACTTCCAGTTTTGGCTCAAGACCCCTGGAATCAACAGTCAGTTATTTTCTAACCCACTTAGTCCTGAATGGGTTCACGGGGGTCTGCTGGAGCCTATCCCAGCTAGCATAGGGTGCAAGGCAAGACCAACCACTGGATGGGGCACCTGTCCATATGAGGGCACACACACATCTGCACATCAAGCACACACTAGGGCCATTTACCTAATATGCATGTCTTTGGACTGTTGGAGTAAACCAGAGGAAGCCCACACAGAGACTTGGAGAACACACAAACTCCACACAGGGATGCAAACCCCGGTCTCCTTACTGTGAGGCAGCAATGCCACCACTGCGCCACCGTTATGAAATAAACAGGTTTGGTAAATGGATGGAAAAACTGGTCCAAAATGTTCCATATATATTTTTTGTGACATACAGTAACCTCAGAAAATATTCAGAATGCTTCACTCTTGGCATACTTTATGGTGCCCGTAGATTTAATTCAAAATGGATACATTTGCCATTTTGTCCATCAATCTAAACACAGCAACCCATAATGTTACTGAGGGGGGCTGAACACACCCCAAGAAGATGTGGTTGCTCCTCCGAAACACCCTCTTAAACGGTGATACAATGGGAAACAAATACACTTTTTTTTTTACCTCCTCTTTGCTCAGTCAACTGCTGGCTTGTTGCTGCTGCCGTCCTGCGTGATCTGCATCTCACACAGCACTTTGAACATTTAAAAGCCTCTACAGCAGCTGTCCTACTCTTTGTCTTTTATTTCTGGCCCCAGGCGTGGTTAAATCTCTTGGCATAGTCTTGTCTTGCAGGTCGTGAGTTTTTCATATTGTTTAGTTTATAATTTAAAAATGGAATAAGAATCTGAAAATATAACAACATCACATTAAAGTTTGATAAATTCTGAAAAGAATGATACCAAACATATATATGTAGGTTTTAAAATAAGCCTGATTTAAAGCATGACAAAAAATGTGACATAAAAATGTCACATAAAATCATTGCACATTTAGGCTTAGGATTTTATATATAGAATAGATTAATAGCTGAAATCTGTCATTTCTCTAAGAGCCTTTTTTGTGACACTACAAGTTGTGGTCAGGCACATCCTGCTTGCCTTAATTCTCCTTGAGATGTCAATCAATCAAACTTTATTTATATAGCACCTTGTATATATAAAATGCAGCTCAAAGTGCTTTATATAGGGAATAAAATCGAAAAACAAAGAAAACAGCAGCATGCAAAATGGGCCATTAGAAATATAGCTAAAAAACATTTATATAAAGTTAACTAAGAGATATTCAGATAAGGAAGCCCACCATAACTAAATAAATAAATATGGGGAGGCACGGTGGCACAGTGGTAGTGCTGCTGCCTTGCAGGAAGTAGACTAAAGGTTTGCACCTCAGGTCTATGTTCTCCTCATATGTCCGTGGGTCTCTGGGTGCTCCAATTGTCCAAAGACATGGATTTTAGGTGAATTGTAAAGACTAAATTGTGTGTTTGGTGTGTCGATGTATGGGTGATTGACTGGCATCATATCCTGGGTTTATTCCTTCCTTGTACCTACACTAGCTGAGATAGGCAGTAACCACCAGATGTAAGGCTAGTCTGGATTAAGCGGTTTAGAAAATGACTTGTGTCACAAACGTGTACATTGGAGGCAGTCTGTGGGCTTAACTAAGAGTAAAAGGCCGTGCCAGGTGTTGACGAAGTGCACTGATGTCTTTTCTCCCTCATCTGCAGAACCCCAGAAGGGAAGACCAGCTAAAGCCTAAGCAACTTCCACTTCCCTCTCTAGACCACACCCTCCTGCTGACCTCACGTCCGCCGGTGCCCTGTTGGACCCTCCTTTTCCCATTCACTGCCCAGAAAGCCAGTCACTTGCCTTCCCCAGTCAGTTCCATTCTGGACTTAGTCTTTTGAGATTACTCTACAGAACTATCATCTAAGACTAACGACAATATACGGGGGTGGATGCCCAAACCTTTGTCTTGTTTCTGTGTTCTCTTTTACATGTGACATAAAAAAAATGTTTGTAGACCTTAATTGGAGTTAACCTGTGATAGACTGAATTGATTAGACATCGTTAAGAAAGGCACACATCAATCTGTGCATATAAGTTCCTACAATTCACACTGCATGTCAGGTGATAAACCAAGCCATGAAGTCCAACAAATTCTCTGTCGACCCAGTGATCAAATTGTGGTGAAGCATTGATCAGGGTAAGAGGACAACCCGATTTTATTCTGGCCTCAATAATTGTAAAACGGAAGACGTTTGGAACCAACAGGACTCTTTCGGTCAAACTGAGTAACTGGAAGGGAAGTGACCAAGAACTCAAAGGTCACTCTAACAGAGCTTCAGAAGTCCCCTACAAAGATGGGAGAACCTTTTGCAAGGGTGGCAATCTCAGCAATCTTCATCAACCAAGTGTTCACGGTAGAGTGGCTAAAAGGAAGCCACTGTTTCCAAATGGCATTTTCAGGACTCTGTGAGCATAAGGGAAAAGGTTCTTTGGACTGAAGTGACAACTCTTTGGGAAAAACTCCAGGCACTATGACTGATAAAGACCAGACACTACCTAATATCATCCCTATGGTGAACCATGGTGGTGACAGCATCACGCTGTGAGAGGATCATCTCTGCCGCACTCTACCAGTGAGGTGCTTATGGTAGAATGGCTACATGGATGCCACTCTTGCATAAACACATTAGCCCTGAGACAATAAAGACAAAGATTCTCTAGTCTGATGAGACAAAAAGTCAAATCTTTGGGCCCAGCTCCAAGCAAGATGTTCAGGCCTTGCTTATCATCTGCCAAATACTATCTCTATGGTGAAACCCGGTGGTGGCAACATCATGAAATGGAGGTGCTTCTCAGCAGCAGGGACAGGTAGAGTAAGTCGAAATGAGGGAAGGATGAATGCAGCCACATGCACAGAGATCTTTATAAGAAACCTGTTCCGGAGTACAGTACATGTGACCTTTCAGTTTGATAATGACCTAAAGCATACAGTGAAGACAACACAGGACTGGCTTCGAGACAACTCTCTGGTGGTCCATGAGCGGCCCAGCCAAAGCCTAGACCTAAGCCTCATGTGTGGAGAGACCTGAAGATGGCAGCTTACAGATGCTTCCCATCCAATGTGAAGGAGCCAGCAAAGATCTGCCAGGAGTACTAGGATATCCTGCCCAAATCCAGGTGTGCTGAGCTTATGGAGACTTACCGAGGAAGAATCAAAGCTGTAAATGCTGCCAACAAGGCTTCCAGAAAGCAGTGACATTTTCATAATGAAAACGCAAACTAGAACTAAAAATATTGTTACGTTTTGCAAGGACAAGACCTGAAATTAAGGCAAGGAGAGAAACTTAAATAAAAATAAACATGAGTGATAAAAAACAAAAATGAAAATTGAGTAAAAACGAAAAAAACAGCAATTATACTTTCGTTCAATCCGGTTCAGTCGTGCAGAGGGGCTGTTTGTAGGCATTCAGTTATGTTGCACTGTTCACTACGCGGTGATCTGTAACTTGGGCTTACTTATAGTCACGTGGCGCAACTTCCATAAAGGGCTGTTATTTGTTTGTTCAGCACATTTGGTTTGTCGGGTTGAAGCAGTAAGCACGTGTGCTTGACAATGGTGAGTTTTGCACAGATGTTTACAGGGAGAAAACGAGAAAGTAACGTGTGGAAATACTTTAATTACAGAGCAGATGATAATAAAAGCAAATGTAGTGGGCGAGAACAAGAAAAGAGTCTCAGAGTTTCAGTGCAGGACCGGCTGGATGAGTACTTAGTGGAAGTCCAGTACTTCTCTGACACCAGGGCTGTACTGGCAGCAGAAATCGTCAACATACCAACTGCTTGCTCCAGTGGCCAAGGACCTTGTCTGTGCACCTGCATGACAGGCGTTTGTCAAGCGAATATTTTCAACGTGTGACTATCTGTGCAACGGACATCGTTGCAACACGAACAAATCTCTCGAAATGCATGCTTGTTTAAAGCTTGCACAGACTGGTTTCTTGGGTTGAAATTTTTGATCTTGCCTACTACACTTAATCTGTTTGATCATTGACAGTCAAACTGTGTCTAACGGCATTATGAACCGTGAGTGTATTTTATTGACTGAAACAATGAAATATGTGTAGGGCAGAAAAAAAAACTAAAAATGTACTAATATAATGTAAAAAGGCCAGAACTAAATAAAATGAAAACTAAAATTTTAAACACCGAACTAAATAAAAATAAAAATTGCTGACTCCACTGAAAGCTAGAAAGAAATAAAAATTAACTTTATAAAATAGAATTAAAACTAAAACTGCAATTAATATCAGCACTGAAATATCACTGCAGTAGAAAGTACTGAATTAACAGTCGGAATACTCAACTGAATGGGAGACGCCAGTAATTGATTTTTAATAAATTTGCAGACCTTTCTGAGAACATGCGTTCATGCTTTGTCATTATGGGTTATTGAGTGTAGACTGCAAATATGGCAAATGTATCCGTTTAAAATTAAATCTGCAACACAATAAAATGTGCAGAAAGTGTAGGGGTCTGAATACTTTCAGAATCCACTGTACGTCTGTTTTATAATAATAGAAAGATAGCGGCCCTAAATGGCCTCAGTCCCTTCCAGAGTTGTTTAATTCCTGGCTCTCTATTCTGCCAGCAAAGGCGCTGAACAATCACAACCCTAAAACTGGAGCTCAAAAAGCAAATTGATAGATGAATGGACAATTGGATCACAAGTGGCTGTAATGAAATAAGTGGATTAGCTGATTGCACATCCCAACAGATGTTAAGGTATCAGCAACACACAGGAAATCTCAAGCCGTTAAGTTTTTTTCACTTTGTATGTTTCACGTGAAAATGTCAGGCTTTGCCATTCACGTTACTCATTCTACAGTCTCTCTTCCCATTCCATATTTATATATTAAAATATTGCTTGTGAAGCAGACTGTGAATGCTGACTGATGCTACAGCAAATCAATTCTGTGGCTGCCACCGCTTTCGTGATTGCCTTCTCGGTCAAAAGTATCTGCATATAAAAAATATTGGATTTTGAGTCCAGCCAAAAGCCCAAGTCGATCCGTTTCATTTCTCAGCTCGAATACTTTAGGCTAAGAAACGTGGCAAATTACACAGAAACACTTGGCTCACCGAGAGCTCACGGAGTGGAATCACGGCACTGTGGGTTTGCTTTGTAAATCAATAGCAGCGCAGGAGCTGCAAAAGCCAGCCGCATGGTCCGTGTGAGGAGAATGAAAGGGACGGAGAGATATCTTCATTAGGAGAGCATGTGTTATACTTTCACAATTATTAGGTAGAGTGTATCGTCATAAAGGAGATTTGTTCTTGTTTTTATTCCTGTCTGATTATTTAAATAGCCTGTCTGTCTGTCAATCAGTCAATCTGTCTGAGCAGCTAATTTGAATGAATGCACTTTAGATCTGAAAGAGCTTCCTAATATGATAAGAAAAATGAATAATGTAGGAGCAAATGAAATTATTATTATTATTATTATTGGCGGCACGGTGGCGCAGTGGTAGCACTGCTGTCTCGCAGTAAGGAGACCTGGGTTTGCTTCCCGGGTCCTCCCTGCGTGGAGTTTGCATGTTCTCCCCGTGTCTGCGTGGCTTTCCTCCCAGAGTCCAAAGACATGCAGGTTAGGTGCATTGGAGATTCTAAATTGTCCCTTTTGTGTGTGTGTGTGTGTATGCGTGCCCTGCGGTGGGCTGGCGCCCTGCCCAGGGTTTGTTTCCTGCCTTGTGCCCTGTGTTGGCTGGGATAGTCCGGTGACTGCTGCCTATATGTGGCCTATGCAGTTTTTGCTGTTGATATCTGTGTAAGTGTTTTAGGGACTTGTGTTTAGGTTAAGTCATTTCCTCAGTATGTGACATGTATTTAAAATGGCTTTGTTCTGTACTTTTATTTGTATGTGTATTGGTTTACATGTAAAGTCTGTAGGCTTTAGTGTTATCTTTGTGAGATGACACCAAAGGTGGACACAACAATGGGCACAACGTTCATCTTGTCCACTCTCCACAAGCGGTGTATTTCTTCTGTTAGTTTTGTCCACTTCTGCATTTTATTTGTGTGTGTTTATTTTGTGAATTGTGTGTGTGTGTTTCAATAATATGCATAGTTTTATTTTGTTTGTCTACACAAGTGTTTTATCTGGTCTATTAGGGTGAGTGGCCCAGTGCAGGAATGACAACACCACAAAAAGGAAACATATTGGGGTGCCAACCAGGTCGTCCCGTTTAATGTCTAATAACACACCAAAAATCAGTGCACTTCTGTGTATTTGCCCTATAAATGTCAGGGCTGAAGAACAAATCAAAGCAATCTGCTGGTTAGCCACCAGTTAGGTCACTTCTGCTTCTGAGCTCCATCTGTTGGGTAGCTCTTGCCAAACATGACACCTTCTTATGGGAAATTATTATAAATAATAATAATCATAATTCTTTACATTTATATAGCGCTTTTTGCACTACACACACTGGTTTATATAGTAAGTGGGTAGCCACTTCAACCACCACCAATGTGCAGCATCCACCTGGATAATGTGACAGCAGCCATTATTGTGCCAGTACTCTCACCACTCATTAGTTGTTAGGTGATGAGAGACATAGCCAGTTAGAGACAGGGGATGATTAAGGGACCAGAATGACCAGGCCATGGTGGGCAATTTAGCCAGGACATCAGAATACACCCTACTCTTTAAGAAAGATGCCCATGAGTCTTAAATGACCACAGAGAGTCAAGGCCTTGATTTACTGTCTCACCTGAAGGATGGCACCATTTTTATAGTACAATGTCCCCTCCACTGGGATACACATTCAGACCACAGGGTAAGTGTCACCTACTGGCAATGCCAACACCTCTACTAAAAGAAACCTAAGCCTTTCCCTGTTGGTCTTCAGTTCAAGTACTGGCCAGTATTATATTATCATTTAACAATCTACATAATCCAGATAAGGTTTTGTGGAGGGATGGTAGTTGGAAGTTGTCTGGTAGCCTTGGGAACCAACCCTAGAAACTCTGCAGGTGTATTACAGCGCATAATAATAATAATGATAACTAGGGGGCTTTGCCCCATGCTCACTTCCCTCACCAGCCACTTCGCATCTCTGCCGCTGTGGATTTCACTTTCAGCAAACAACAAATACACCTCTTCATTGGGAAGAAACACTACTTTTCCCTGATGGCAACATGAATTAGACGATCTACAAGTCTCCGAGTTAAAGTTTAAATCCGAACAATATATTCGATATCTTTTCACTGTTACATTATTTCACTGAGTAATAATTTCCATTTATTTGCGATAATGTGATCTTTACTATCATTTTTTTGAGACTTTCAAATTTTAGTACTTTCATTATCTCTACCCTGCTCTACATGTGTATTGTGCCAATGTTTTTAAACCTCTTTACGACGTTCTACTTTGTCATCCACTCTTTGTATTTTATTTACGGCTCCGGGCGTGGTGAAATCTCTTGGCACAAAGTTTCGTATCGCGGGACATGAAAGTATCTCTCTGAAAAAGTTACGTCTCGTTCCAGGAGTTTTTTATTATAATAGGGAGATAATAATAATAGTAACAACAATAATAAGAATAATAATAATAATAGCCAATGAATCCATTAAATAGACTTCTAACCCATTTTAACCCTAGGCCCAAAGAATGGACCCAGTTAATTTGTTGTATTATAGCATGAACTCAAATGGACTAGTAATGATAATAATAATTTATCAAATTTGTTTAATTGAATTAGTCAAGTCCATCCTTGGCATCACCGAGTAAACTGCAGAAAGCAGCACTGGACCTCCCGTCAATCCATCACAAAGTGAAACAAGATGTTGTGATGTGAGATTTTACATTTAACTTGATAAATGTTTTGTATGTCTTTATTTATAATTTAGGCAAACCAATGTAATTTAGTGGTACCTTGGTGAGAGGCATTCTTGTTTATTCCCCCCATGTTTACGACTTTTCTTTGTAATTTTACGACAGGATTTGGGGGATGTGTCTTAAACCAGTTTGATGAGCATTTCTTTGCTAAAGTCTTTTCCCCCATCCCCCACACAAAGCCAGGTTAGTGTAATATATGGTCTTAGGGGGGATGGCAGGAGATAAGATGTTCTATTTCACCCATTGGTCTGAGGTATGGCTGTTTGGAATTGGCTTTTCTCAGAGGCCTTCAAGTACCATGATATCCTATTCGCTGTAGGGAGTTGGACAGCAAACCTATAAATCTGCTTGCTCAACCACATTCTCTCTCTGACCCACATATGATGAAGAAGCATCTCTCTCTCAAACCAACATATGATGAAAGAAGCATCTATCTTGCTAACCTGTGATGATGAAGACAACACAATGAAGAGCACAGCTCAGCAGCCATAATGAACAGACATGTGGCTGAAAGCTGAGCACCAACGATGCCTTAACTAGAGACATTTTAAGTAACTCCAAGTCTGTGTGCCACCTGAATTACACATCACCATTTTATCAGGTTGTATGGTTGCCAATATTCAAATGTACTTTGCATTTTGTTATTATTTATGAATATTATCAGTAATACATTATTTTATGTGTAACTTAACTCCTGCTTGTCTTTTTACTACATCTAATTGCCTGAGGTTATAGATATAGAGGGGAAGG
Organism: Polypterus senegalus; assembly: GCF_016835505.1. NCBI lineage: Eukaryota > Metazoa > Chordata > Cladistia > Polypteriformes > Polypteridae > Polypterus > Polypterus senegalus. Next base: position 144,302,601 of record NC_053166.1, read on the forward strand.
TGGGGAGAAGTTATATAGAATAATATCTTATAAACAGTGGTAAGTCTGTGAGATTAGGCATTCTAAGGCTACATATTAATAATACAATCGGGGAAAGTAGAGCAATTTATATTGCTCTACCAAGATAAAACACAAGATGAGACTGCAGAATAACTCCATGATTGTATTTAAACAAAGTTCTAAGTGTCTCCAACCTCTGAACCTGGAAGTGACCTACGTTTTCTATTTTTAATAATATTTTATTATTTTCAACCAATCTCACTGTTGTCAAATCTGCTTATGCGGTTCAAGGGCAAATTCACACACATACACACATTTGAGGACCAAAACTGAAAGACCTCACAGAGAGCACATTCACACTCCACTTTGACCAGAGATGGGCTGAGACTCTGAAGCTGTGAGCCACCAGATGGCTTTTTAATTTATATTTACTAATTAATAATTAATGTAGTATATGTAGTAAAATGCATGCTGTTGAGCAGTTGGCAATGGTTACACTACCTAATTAATGTATTGTATTTATAATAATACATTTTATTTATATAGCGCCTTTCCCATGCTCAAGGCACATCACAGAGTTTAAGGAAGAACGGCAGGGTATACAGTATATAGCATTGTACTAAACCAGATAAATAAATAAAGAAGAGTAAGATAGTAAATTGAGAGAAAAAAACCTAACAGACAACATAACTGATGGTCCAGCACACACACACACAGGTTACATGAGCATCTTGACAGAGAGGTAAACTGAGAGAAGGGGAATAAAGTCAAGTAGAGCTGAAAGCCTTCCTGAACAGATGAGTTTTGAGTTGTTTTTTAAAAGAATTCATGGAGTCAGCTGACCTGATTAATTTTGGTAGGTCATTCCAGAGTCTGGGCACTATACAGCTGAAGGCCCTGCTGTCACCCATGGACTGTAGATTAGTGTCGGGCACAACAAGATGACCAGAATCAAAGGGTGGGCATATTATTGGCAGTTCCCATATTTCTTTAATAATCTCTTATTTTTTTAGCTATTCTACATAATGCATATGGTTCACATACTGTAAGCTATCTATGTTACGCATTTTTAATTTAATTTCTTTATACTGCTTAATTAGTCAATGCAAATCACAACTGTACAAATCTGATTATTTTTATGTATTGTACATTTTTCTTCTCCTGTTATTATTTTATTTTCATCGTTTATTGTCCGATGTGTTTGAATTTAAAGCGGATCACCTACACTTTACTCGTTTCAATTCCATTACTGATCGAGACCATTAGGTTTCTCACTTTTAAGAAGGAGCTGTGTGCCACTTCAGCATCACGCACCCCATTTGATTTGGATTTGGGCGGGCACTCATCTCCTTTTTCTCACACTCATAGTCATTACATTGATTGATGTCTATTGAACCTGTGTGAGAGGGTGTGCATGTGTGTGTGAGATCATAAAGAGTTCCTTGTAATTAACTGGCATGGCTGCCTTGCCCTCCATGACCTACACCAAGAAAAGCCAATTAACCAAAATGGAGAGACGGACAGAAACAAGGGTCATACCAAAAATAATGAGCATATTGGAATTCCTGACAATACTGAAATGTGCGGCGGTGTAACTAGCAGCTCCGGCTGTCATCTCCCACTGCAATGAAAAATGATGTCACCTCCCTCAGTCATTTGTTCAGAGTTCTGTGCAAGAAAATGGCTGACAAGTACATATCTTTTCTGCAGTGTGCAGTTGTTGAACCACTTGCTGCTGTATCACAGTTTTCATCTTAACAAACATTCAACATAGTGAACGAGATGACAATCACCCATGGCTTCAGCTGACTTCAGCCGAATGAGCTGATACTCATGCGCTTATTGCTGTCACAATTCACACTAACAGTGAGGCAAGACAAGGAAGATGAAGAAACTTTACGGGAAAGGACAAGGAACTCCAGACACCCCCAAGCAAGTTCTTCTTGCTTTTCAGTAGCAGAATCATCTGGAGGTTGACACTTTCCTGAAGGGACCCTACAGCCCATAGGAGTCTTTCCGACGTAGTCAGGTTGACTAAATAAGCTGAAAATCCACTCCTTTGATTCAGGTGACTAAGGGAAGCCTAAAAGGGCGAATCAGCCAGGAAGGAGACGTCACTTCTAACAGCCACTAATGGAGAACCTCCACTTAAGTGTGCCAAAGGACTTGCCAATGAATCTTCAAGAGCATCGCCACCCTATGTTTACAATCAATGTCTGTATAAACTAGGGAAGAGTTTATTAAAAAGAAGAAGAAGAAGAAAAGAAAGAAGAACAACAACAATATTATTTCCAAGAACCCAGCTCTGTTTATATTATGTTTTCAGGGCAGATGAGATTTGGAATAACCGGGAGAAGGACATGAAAGCAGAATAGTGTCAAAATCAAGTGATGAAGGAAAACTTTGTGTCAAGGCCAAAAATGAAGAGCAAGATACAGTACTAAAACTCATAATCTGTAATTTCTGTTCTTCGTCTCGGAAAACAGAAAGAAAACGCACCCCAAACTCGGAATTCCTACTCACAAACTCGGGCTTGGTCTCTCAACACTGAGTTTGTCTGACTTCAGACTAGGACGTCAATCCAAAGTGGTGACATACACTGCGATCAGGAAATACAGTAACACTTTATAAGTTTAATTTGTTAATTAGATGAATTTGCTTGAACTGAATCACCTCAGAATATTGAGAATGGTGGCTTTGTTCAGTTTTTGTATTGCAGCTTCCATGCATTTATTTCGACTAACAGTATAAAAATCTTTTTAAGACATGACAACAAACTTTTTGCCCCTTTTCTTGCTTACTGGTTTCTTCTTCAATCTTGACAATAGAATTATTAGTTAGTTTTGGTTGCTAAAACACCAGCTTTCACAGCGGCAACCATGTTTACTGTCCCACTTGGGGAGCACAAGGATGCAATTGTAACATCTGACTTACCAGATCCAAAAGAAGAAAAAAAAAAAAGCACAAATAATTTTTGGAAGCAATTGAATTTTTTTTTCACTCCACAGCTCGAATGAGGAAAGATTATCCCAGAAGACCTTTGATATTTGTTGCGTTTCAATACCCAGGTCACAACCGGTGATGACATGCCCATAACAATCCTAAAAATGTCCACTAAACAACTTAGTAAATATTTGCCATGGCCTGTAAAAGAACAATTTCTTATGGTTTACCAGGCAAATCAGGACTTTAATTGAACTTTCCTACTAGAAAATCGTTATGAAATGCTCACCACACTTTCTGGCCAATGTGTGGACTACAATTCCCATCAGGCAGCATTAGTGTGCTGGAGCTGATGGGAAGACACCGTTATCAGTGCAAATACAACTGGATCACAACTAAGTTTTTCAAGTACAATGTTTTCTTCTAAACTAAACTGGAAAACAATTTTATTGTCTTGTTGGATTACAGATTTTGCCTAGGAGTATGACATTTTATCCATAATCTAGGGAGTAATCTAGTCTATTATTATTTGCTCCACCATGGGTTGAGAATGAATATTTATTGGCAGAGTATTCTGGTTGGCTGAGAGCTCCTGCACCCTAAAAACACCTGACATCTGTCACAGCATGTGAATAAAAACACTGTATTGGAACAAATGGTGTCAGATCATGGATAAACTGCTCTAAAGGCAGAAGACAAATATCACTGAACAACATTAATATGGTTACAAGTAAACTGCCTCCTCCAGTAGCAACAAAGAATCAATGGGCTTAATAGTGTTCTAAGGTTAAAGTTCTTATGTTAACATCAAATTTTTCATTATTGCCAAATATCACTTTGGAAATAAACAGCCGCCCTGACACCAACCCAGACAGGCAGGATATAACTTTGCCACACAGTATATGGTTTATTTATTTAAATACAGTCCAGCACAAACTGATTGCACTGTCCTTCTGCCTCCACTCCTCCTCAAGAGCTGCTTCCACTTCCTCCCGACTCAGGCCATTGAGTGGTGGTGATTGGCTCCTTTTATAGGGCACCCAGAGGAGTTCAGGTGCCCAATGAGCTTCCAGGTTGGGCAGAAGTGCTATCAAATAGGGCCCTGTAAATGTCCAGGCGCCCCCTTGCAGCGGCCATGGGCCCCAGCAGGGTTGAGCTTCCATGTTCATAACCTTTGGCCCTGCTGTACCCAAGGGGGATGCCCTCTATCAGTACTCAGGGCATCCTGAAATGGTAAGGGCTCTGGCCGTCTGCCACACTATCTATCTATCTATCTATCTATCTATCTATCTATCTATCTATCTATCTATCTATCTATCTATCTATCTATCTATCTATCTATCTATCTATCTCTCTCTCTCTTACAGTCTGTGGGTAGAAACTGTTTCTGAATCCCCTGGTGCGAGTGCCAGTGGTGCCATACCATTTGGCAGGACTAAGGCTTTGCAAGGATGGCTGATTTCTTTAATGACCCTATTTGCCTTTCTGTGATGGTGAGTGTTTCATTTGTCCTGAAGAGAAGGCAGCTGGGTGCCTTTCATATCCTTTGCCACCTTCACCCTCCTCAGAAGAGTTTTATGATCTTGAGCCAAGCAGGTCCCGTACCAGGACGTGATTCAGCCAGTGAGGATAGACTGCGCATCTACAGAAGTCAGTGAGAACAGATGGAGAAATCCAAACAATCCTTGGATGTTTGAAGCAAGCAGTGGCACATACAATGCATTATGTTATTTTAACACAATGTTTTACTGATCTATTTCACAATAAGTACTTTCATCTTGGCAAACCTTGCATGCAATGATTGCAGAATTCACCTTCAGATGCTTTAGTTGGACTCAGTATGACTATGGACAGATGAATTATCACCTTAGCTACCATACGGCCAAATCCACATTAGCACCCTCTCAACATTTTTCAGACACCTGATCACAGAGGAAATCTGATGACATGTCTGAGAACAGAAAGCAGGTTTGAAGGAATTCTTCACTTGAGGCCCATTAAAAGTGTAAAACCACACTTTCTGCTGAATGTGAATGAGTCTTGAGGCTCCACAACCAGACTCCATATTAAGAGAAGAAATAAAGTTCAGCTTTAACTACCTGACTGCTGTATCACTTGGGCCACTGCGGCATTTCCTGTCTGTCCTGATGGGAGGTATGACATTGCAGCACACTGCTCGGTCACTAGAAAAGGCGTTTTAAAATAACCTTTTAAGTATCATTGGCTATTGTTTAAAAATGTTCAACTGAAATGATGTCAGCTTGGAGTTTGCTTAGCACAGCTGCTTTAGATATTTACAGTGTGCAATTGCGTAGTAGCCACTCAAGCAGAATCAAATGTGTGGCTGTTAGCGTGATCATCTGTTGTTAACTCTTTCTCTTTCTTCTTTCACTGTTCTCTTGTCCTATGGATGGTGGCATTGGCTTCAAGGACAATATTTCTATAGTGACTCCAGCTGCATCAAACACCCCAATTTCAAAAGTAATTATGGGTTTATATGTCATTATTGTCACATTTACAATGTACAGAGAAATCCTTAATTGCATGTGCTGATCAACATTCACCCCATCAGTTCCTTGAATAACATAACAGTCAATGCTCAGAAGAGGCTGGGTGGACATGTGGCATAGGTTGTTATATTCTTCAAATAATGAAGACTGTAGAACCCTAGAGATTTATTTTCTCTAGGATCTCTTTTTCCTAGACTTTTTGTTTTCCACTTTTTTCTTTCCATTTGGCCAAAGTTATTATAAAATGTTAAATTACCAGCTTCATATTTTCTTCTGATCGAACGCTCCATCGTGATAAGGGATGCTCTAACGATAAAAGTGTATGAGGGTGTGAGATTCAAAAAACACAAAACAGTGCAAATGTCACATCAGAATAGTTCTGGTATTACCGTGTGGTCACGTAGGCACAATACATAGTAGTAAAAAGGCGCAGTGCTCCGTGGTTACTCTCTCCGGTGGGCGTTAGCATATCATAATCTCTTGGACTAATAGAGTGAGTTTTCCACATTTGACTTATATGACCGACTTTATAAAATGCCAGAAATTATACGGTAAAATCAAGTCCCGACTTATCTGCGGGAGAACTTAAACGCGAGTATATACAGTAGATACTATAAGTCATAACAGTTGTGAACGCTGGCCCGGACACAGACAGACGGATATCATAATTTCACCACACGCCGTTTATTTATACTAATATTTACAAGTTTACCGTGCAATCACACCCCAGTGCCTCCAGCACCGATCCCCCAAAGTCCAGGCCACACAGTCCTTTTGCCTTTCTCTCCTGGCCGCCTCCAGTCCTCACTTCAGCTCCGTCTTGCTTCCTCCCGACTCTCGCCAATGACTGGAGGGAGGCGGCCCCTTTTATGGGAACCCGGATGGGCTCCAGCTGCTTCCCTGCACTCCTCCGCAGACACGCCCTTGTGTGGCGGAAGTGCCGGCTGTGCACCGGGAAGCCGTCCGGGTGTCCCCTGTCGTCTTCCCCCAGGCTGCTCCAGGGCTGTTCAGGTAGCGGGGCGCCGCCTGGCGGTAGCCACGGGCCCCTACAGGGCTGGGCTTCCATGCCCCCTACCCGAGGCCACCAACGTAACCAGGGCGGGCACCCCCTCGTGGTCTGGTGGAGGTACAGGCCCTCCTCCGGTCCTCCTGGGCGTCCCAGCCGGGCTCCTGCCTCGGCCGGATGTGGCAGATGATGGTCTGGAAGTAGGGCGTCGCCTGGCGGTGACCACGGGCCCCTACAGGGCTGGGCTTCCATGCCCTCTACCCGAGGCCACCAGCGTAACCAGGGCGGACGCCACCTCGCGGTCTGGAGGAGGTACAAGCCCTAGTATTGATCACCATTCTGGATAATAAGTGAAGATTAAGAGGTGACATAATCAAACAGTTTAAAATTACGGAATAAATAGAGTGGATCCAGGCTGTTACTTTAAAGTAAATTCTGTAACAACAACATTGGAACACAGAAACTTGTTAGGGACAGATTTTTCACAAATGCCAGAAAGTTCTTCTTCACACAGAGAACCTCAGACACATTAAGTTACCAAGTACAGTAGTGAGCTGGAAAGCAGAACTTTAGGGACATTTTAAATCTTGACTTGATGTTATTTTGGATAACCTAAGCAAACAGAATAGACAAGTAAGTTGAGCTGAATGGCTTGTTCTCCTTATAATTGTTCTGAAGTTCTAAAGTCACTGACTAAATGAAGCAACAATGCCATACTCATTTCAGAGTGTGAATTGTGTTGAAGGCCCCATATTGAGAAGTATAGGTACATCATTGAAATCACTCCTTGGTCTTGAGTCTTGTTTGGATGAGCGCCCTCTAGCACTCATGGGCATATATGCTCCTTCCTTCTTGGTATTACATGAGGTAATACAAGTACAAATCAAAACGTGAAGGCAATTTTGAAGGCTTCACTCACTCTACCCAAGGAAAACTCACTATGGTGTTTTGTTCCTCGTGGAGCCCCCATGTTCATTTGATTTTGGCTTCAACTTCAAACGCTCCACTGTGTATGTTCAAACTATCCATAGGTCACATGAATGTGTTGGATTGGGTCATCTTCTATAAATTGTGGTTACCACGTAATTTTCAACTTGCCTTTACGTTTTGATTTACCCTCATAAATCATTCAGATGTCTGTAAGTTTCATGAGGACATAACACGAGTGACAACAGTGATTATGTTCATGGGAACTCATGCAGCTTGGATAGACTGCAGGCATTAAATTTTACAATTATAACTCCATGCAATTATCTCCCTTTGCTTCCAGTCAATTCTGGGGTTATGTTCATTTAACCAAGAATAACCAAAAATCACTCGATTTATTCCAGAGCTGATCAGGAAGAAAAAGAGAAAGTCGGCAAGTAATGTTTCCACTGAGCACGGCCTTACCAGTAATCAGACACAAGTTTCAGATTTTAAAGGCGTCTCTTAAACTCAAATTTGAACCCTTTCAGCCCTGGATTTTCTGTTTTTATGGGAAAAAATATTTTGTGAGATATAGGAGGAGAGGAGTAAAGGCAGCAGAAGTGCTGAGAGACTGAAAGAAAGAAGGGACTGAGATTGGCTGATTTAAGTATTGTGGTTCTCTATATTATATAGACGGCAATAAATGGGTGTGTTTTTGGGACATTCGGTGTCTGTCTGTCTGTGTCTGGGGACTGTCTTACCATGATAGATAGATAGATAGATAGATAGATAGATAGATAGATAGATAGATAGATAGATAGATAGATAGATAGATAGATAGATAGAAAGGCACTATAATATATATATATATATAGATAGATAGATAGATAGATAGATAGATAGATAGATAGATAGATAGATAGATAGATGTGAAGGGCACTATATAATAGATAGATAGATAGATAGATAGATAGATAGATAGATAGATAGATAGATAGATAGATAGATAGATATGAAAGGCATTATATACTAGATAGATAGATAGATAGATAGATAGATAGATAGATAGATAGATAGATAGATAGATAGATAGATAGATAGATAGATAGATAAGGCAATAAATGGGTGTGTTTTTGGGACATTCGGTGTCTGTCTGTCTGTGTCTGGGGACTGTCTTACCATGATAGATAGATGATAGATAGAGATAGATAGATAGATAGATAGATAGATAGATAGATAGATAGATAGATAGATAGATAGATAGATAGATATTTTTTATTTTTAAAAACAACGTTTATTGATATAATTGTTAAAAAAACGCAATATATAACATCACCCAACAGACAAAAAGAAAAACATATATACAGAAACATAAAAATAATCTAATTCAATATAACAAATGAAGAAACCATTTCCAAACCAAGCTGTCCTACCACACTCTAATTAAGCATATGTGTGGAGATATTATAACATCAAGAGTAACTCGTCGTCTTCACATTCACAGAGCACACTATTTACACACCATATATCTCTAAACCTTTCCAAATTCTTTGTACATTTATAAAATTTAAAATCAACTGAGATTCTACTTTTACATAACTGTTTGACGAACCCAATGGTATCCTGAAGCCCAGCCCCACTGATCTTATTTTTGAGGGTTCTCCATATTGTTAGTTTTGCTTGCCCTATGATGAAGTTCACCAGGTTCACGTTATTCGCTGTTCGTTTTGTTGCCTTCCACCCAAATAAGAAGCCCACCTCGTTATAAACAAAACCCAATCTAACGGTCAGATTTCTGATGACAGTAAAAAGAGGCTGAAGCCTCATACAAAACATAAAACAATGAAACACAGTTTCTCTTTCATCACAAAAAGGACAAGTATCAGTAACCCCAGGACTAATTATTGCTAAAAAGGAGTTCACCGCTAAAATGCCATGCAACAGCCTCCACTGCAGATCTCCCACCCGATGAGCCAATGGTGGCCTGTACAGCGACCTCCAGGCCGGCTTTGCTCCCTCTAGAACAGTGAGTTTGTCTCTCCATGGTGTATCAGGATGCGTCTTCAGCTGAGTTTGATGGTTGACAGTCACACACATTCTGTAGAGTTGTTTTCCTGTCACACACTGCAGTGGTAAGTCCAGCAGGTTACTTATGGACAGTGAGCCATTAGTTTTCCTGTCAGTCCACTCACATGCCGGGGACACCATAAGTGCAGGAAAATCACAGTCACTGGAAGGGCAAATCTTTGTAACAAACAGGTCTTCTATTTGTGTTACATAGTTCCTGATCAATGATGTTCTCAGTCTATTCAAGAATTTTCCTAATAATCGCAGAGAGTGCACTCCTGTCTCCTCTGCTATTGTTGTTGTGTCCTTCCAACCAAATCTGTCCCAATCAATTAAGTGACGAAGTTTAGTAATATGGCACTGTGCAAAATTACGAGCAAAATGTTGTAATTCCCAAGAGCAGCTGACATGATGGTTAAATAGCAGCGGTTCCTCCAGTACCCAAAACAAGAAGTACTTTCAAAATCCCTTGTGACCTCAGTAGAGACCAAGCACTTAATAAACTTTTATAAAAGGCCGGTAACTGTGAGGTATTGATCTTGTCCACTTCACACAGCACTATGTTCTTCCCCAGTCTCATCTGTCCAACCTGGTCAAGAAAGAACCGAGCTAAAAAAGTCCATGGGTGCTGCTCCTGTGAATATAACAAGTTTTGTATTGTCTGTAGACGGAAAGCAGCCACTCGACTCCCAACATCCATAAGTCCTTGACCGCCTTCCTCCATTGGTAAGTACAACACACTACGTCTCAGCCAGTGCATACCGTCCCCAAAAAGTTCACAATGGCCTCCTGTACCTGCTTGATCAGCTGTGATGGGGGCTCCAAACAGATGCACTTGTGCCACAGGCTGGAGGTCACCAAGTTATTAACAACCAGCATCCTGCCCCTATAGGACATCTGGGTGAGGATCCAGCGCCATTTTGCCAGTCGATCTTGAACCTTTTGTAGTAATCCCTCCCAGTTCTTACTTACAAAGTGTCCATTGCCAAGGTAGACTCCCAGGTATAATAATCCTCCAGTGCTCCACTGCAGACGCCCCTCAAGCTGGGGTGGACTATTCCGCCCAGTCTCCCACTAGCAGAGCACTGCTTTTGGCCCAGTTTATTTTTGCCGATGACATTTTCTCATAAATCCTTTGACAAGCTGTCAGCTTATCCACATCCTCCTGATTCTTGATGAGAACCACAATGTCATCCGCATAAGCCGTAACTTTAAATGGCTCCACTGTATATTCTGGGATTGACAATCCACTCAGCACTCTTCGCAACTCCTTTAAAAATGGCTCCAATGCCAGTGCGTACAGCATTCCAGAAAGAGAGCAGCCCTGACGAACTCCTCTTTGAACTGTGAAAGCCACCATTGACTTTCACTACACTAGAAATGTCACTATAGAGTAACTGAATATTTTTAATAAATTTTTCCCCAAAACCAAAAGCCCTCATCACACCCCATAAGTAGGAATGACTGACCCGATCAAATGCTTTCTCTTGATCTAAGGAGAGCAAGCCAACTTTAAAATTAAGAAGCTCTGAGGAAGCCAAAATATCCCGAATTAAAAAAATATTATTAAAAATGGTTCTGTCAGGGACACAGTAGCTCTGATCTGGATGCACCACTTTAGTCAGGACAGTCCGGAGTCTGTTGGCCAGCGCTTTAGAAAATACCTTATAGTCTGCACAGCAGTGACACGCCGCCAGTTTCGAATTTCACTCAAATCTCCCATTTTAGGAAGGAGGGTTATCACTGCTCTCCGACAGCTCTGGGGTAAGACACCCGTCCTGATGCTCTCTGTGAACACTTCTAGAAAGTCTGGACCAATGAGATCCCAAAATTCTTTATAAAATTCAACTGGGATCCCATCAATACCGGAACCTTGCCCACATTAAGCCCCTCAAAGCATCAGAAAGTTCTGATAAAGTTATAGCTGCTTCCAGGTTTGTGACATCTCCTTTAGGAAGCTGAGGAAGATTCTGTAACAACTGATGGCAGTCCTTGTCATCTTGAGCCGTCTCTGCAGCATACAAAGTCTTATAGAAGTCCCTCACAATCTCCCTGATCTCCACTGGCTGCTGTTTCTCTGTCCCATCTGCTGCCCGCAAACAATATAAAACTTTACTTTGTGAGTTCTTTCTTTCAAGATTAAAAAAATACTTTGTTGGTGCATCCATTTCATTTAGGCTCTGAAATCTTGATCTCACCAGAGCCCCTTTAACTCTGGTGTCCAACAGCTGGGCCAGACCCTCTTTTTATCTTTGAGGCTCTCTGTAAGCTGTGTGGTTGGGCCCAAATCGAGAAGCCTCTGGATCTCTGTGACCTCAGCTTCTAATTCAGCCATCTCAGATTTTAAACATTTAGTGACATTTCTAGTGTATTGCTGACACAACCCTCGAATCTGCACCTTCCCTAAATCCCACCATTGTTGCAGGCTGATGAACTCCTTTTTTAAGTTTCCATGTATTCCAAAAAAACCTGAATATTTCTTTGAAATTCTGATCTTGAAGTAAAGTAGAATTGAAGTGCCAATAAGCACTTTTAGGTGTGTAGGCTGTAAGCAGCACACTGCAGGTTAGTAAACTGTGATCTGACAGCCCAGTGGGTGTGATGGAGCTCGATTTGAACAGTCCAAGGTGATGTTTGAATGTGTAAAAACGGTCCAGTCTGGCCAGTGACACCTCCCCACCACTTACTCTCCCCCACGTGTATTGCCTGCTCTCCCCATTCTTCCTCCTCCATACATCCACCATCTCCATTCCCTCAGTATTCTCAGCAGTTCTTGGGCAGAGCGAGGATGAGGCTCAATCCGTTATTTCTATCTATGGAGAGTCGAGGGTACAGTTAAAATCGCCTCCCAACACTACGAGTTCTTCTGAACTGCACTGTTCTAAAAGATCTTCAACTTTCTTAAAAAACTGTACTCTCTCATTTCCATCATTCGGAGCGTAGACATTAATGAAGTTAAAAACCTTTCCCTGGATCTGTGCCTTTACTCTCAATAATCTCCCCTCCAGTATGTTATCCACCCCACAGATGTCCGCATTGATATTATTAGTCAACAGCACAGCCACCCCGCACTGACATTGGACCCATTACTATAAAATATCCCACCATTCCAGTCCCGGCTCCACTCCCACTGGTTTTCCTTATCAATGTGAGTTTCTTGTAAGAAGGTTACATCCACATTTTTCTGTTTTAAAACTCAAAAAGAGCCCATCTCTTGCCAGTATTTCTACCCCATTGATATTTAAGCTCCCAATTTTATACTGGCCATAATCAAGATGATATAAAAAAACAATTCACGAGAAGACCCCAGTTCAGAAGGGGGTTAATCTTAATATTCCTATTCATTTTGACTATTTATTTTGGACTTTCTCTTCAGTTTACTTAGTATGTTCTTTAATCTCACCAGCTCTTGTGAGGTGAACATTGCGGACGAAGACGGACATTTTCTTAAACTGCGGACTGAAGAAACAAACAGATCAATGTCAGGAAAGAATTCGGACTCATCGACTCCTTTTCGCCCAGCGGTCTCTAATAAAAAGTTTTTTATACTCTGGGCACTGTAACCCCCCCTGTCTTTTAGGTCTTGTGCTTCAGACACCGTGGATGAATCAGAAATACTGCCTTCCTCTTCCTCACTTTCACTAGCTACCGCGGCGTCTTCCTCCGTCACAGCTGCTAAAACTGCAAAGCTGCTCTCAGCGACGGGAAAGGCGGCAGCACTGCTCTCTCGGTCAGCAACAGGCGATTCCGCCGCGACGTTACTGCGCTTTTTCACAGAACCTCCTTCAACTGTACTGTAATGGCGCTTTAGAGCTGGTCGTTTAAAACCGTCATTGTTTTCAGGATCTTTAATTTCTTCCATTTCGATCGATCCCCAAACACTGTCATCCACACCAGCAGGTAGTTCTCCTGTAACCCCACTGCTCCCCTCCTCACTGTTCACAGTCTCATCAACACTCGCGCCCTTCTCCCCCAGCGCACTAACAGAAGCCCCCTCACTGGCTGATCTCACGGGCACTGAGGACACCCCCTGCGCTGCACTTTCTAGGGCTGAGGAGGGTCCAGCCTGCTGTACACCTTGTTCGTCTTCTCCCCCTTTATGTGCCACTTTTCGATTCCCTTTTTCGGGGCACTGTTTAATTAAATGCCCCACACTGCCACACGCTAAACATTTCATCTCGTCAGAAGTAACAAAAATAACGTAATCGTGACCGTCAAGCCTAAACCGCATAGTAATATTAAGATCCACATCCATCTGGTTTAGCACCATATACACCTGCCTTCGAAAAGACAATACGTGTTTTATTGCAGGAGCTTTGCACCCAAGGGGAATATATCGGATCTTTGATACTAGTCGACCGTGACGCTCCAATTCTCTTTCTAGTACTTCATTTCTTAAAAATGGCGGTACATTCGACAAAATAACTTTACGGGCGGAGCCGCCAGCGGATACACCTGTACAAAAACACCATCGACTACGACTCCTTTTTCGACAAGTGTCGATACCAAATCAACAGAACTTAAAAATAAAACTATGGATCCATTCATCCGAGACGCTGATTTAATGTTTGCACATCCTATAACTTCTCCCACGGCCAATACCCCACTCTCTAGAGGAATAAAATCCTCCGACACAAGTTTAACGCCATGCCGGCGAGTCAACATTTCCAAACCTGCAGCCATAGTGGCTGCCGTGGCCTAAAGCCACACAATAAGTACTTTTAAAACTTTTCCACCAACACTTAGAAAGAAAAGTAAGAAAATTAGAAAAGAAAAGAATATTGATTTAAAGTTTAAACAAAACAACACATACCTCAGGATCGCTCTCACACCCCACAACCGCCATCCGCGCCAACACAAACTCCCAACAAGCACTGCGACAGCGAAACAGGAAGGAAGCAGATAGATAGATAGATAGATAGATAGATAGATAGATAGATAGATAGATAGATAGATAGATAGATAGATAGATATGAAAGGCATTATATACTAGATAGATAGATAGATAGATAGATAGATAGATAGATAGATAGATAGATAGATAGATAGATAGATAGATAGATAGATAGATAGATAGATAGATAGATAGATAGATGAAGGGCACTATATAATAGATAGATAGATAGATAGATAGATAGATAGATAGATAGATAGATATGAAAGGCATTATATACTAGATAGATAGATAGATAGATAGATAGATAGATAGATAGATAGATAGATAGATAGATAGATAGATAGATAAAAGTTTATTTGTCCTCTGGTAGAAATACTGGGGTGTAGTGCCCTCTGTCAGTGGTGGTCCGTAGTCACTGCCAATAATCAGCTGAGTGACAAAGTCCTCTACTAAACTATGGCAGCTTAGCAATGACCCTCTTGTTCACTGTACATTTGTATAATTTGCCAGGACAAATGAAATAATAGAAGACAGACAATATTAAATGGAGGAAAAAGTGAAGGATGGCTAAGCCATTTATTCTAATATGTTTTGCTCAGCATATTTAGAGCAGCACATTGGGAACACATTAAAAGAAATGGGGCATCCCAGCCGCTGGCGACGCAGCTGCTTGAAACTCATTAGTCTACCATTTACTTGATAGGTGTTCAGCCCAGGGCAGCCACAGACAGTGTGGATCTTTTATGCCTAAAACCATTCCAATTTAATCAGCCTTGAGTAAATTATTAAACATGATTAAACCATAATTTATACCACAAAACAACGTCAATGAAACAATGGTTAATGTTTATAGAAGTGGATTCTGTTACATCAGTTTCATTGCGATGAATGTCAGTGACATTATTTCCACCTGCTTCTCTACGTTTTGCGGATTCAAAGCTCTGTCATCCAGGGAGGCGCATCACTGTGGCATTCAGGTGTAGGAAATAATCAATGCTCATTTGTAAATTGTTTTTTTGGATTTCTTTTACTTTTTATGTATGAGGACTCAAGGGCATTTGAAAACCAAGCTGTGTTTAGGTTGGAAAACCTGCAGCTAAATCTGCTGTGATCATCTGCCTCAGTTTCCGCCATTAGTAGTTTCATCATTTCGACTGTATTTGTTTTTGCATCTTCCTACAGATACGCCGTGTTGACTGGCGTAATTATTTAGAAACAAGCCAACTTGATTTGATGTGATTTTCTGTGAAATTTGCTTGTACAAACAGCTGCAGATTGTTTTAAGTGGTATTGTCATTCTAAAACGAGTTCTTCAGCAAGAATGGGGGGACACAAACGGAAATTAAACAGGCAAAGCGTGAGTTACACACAAGCATTAATTTTTCTTTGCAAAGAGAACTATAGATGGATGAAATAAGTTACCAAGTAGTGATGAGCGAAACAGGCAAGATTTAATTTGCATACAGTTATTGTGAAATTGACACTTAATTAGTTTTGCGGGAAACTATTCTGGGTTTTAAAGGATTTTTTTGGGTGGAAAACAAGGGATATTTCACACAGACACCTTGTTCACCCGCCCATCTTTACCTGTGTTTTTGTTCCGCAGCTGGGTAACGCACGTAATCTGTTTCATTTATGCTTCTTGTTCACATCACCAAGGAGGAGCAGAGTATAAATAAATTGACATGCTTCACATTTTCTACATGATCACATACCATAATGAACCATTGTGCACACATATAACTGAATTTTCTATACAGGAAAACTCAGTAAACGGTAATTACCATTGCTGAACCACCCACTGCCTGTCCGATACTGCTACCTATCAACTGTCTTATCCTACCTGAAAAATATGCACAATTCTAGTGATTTTTTTGTTTTTGACTAGAGATTTTCATTTAAAAAAAAACAACTGATAGAGAGATGCATCTTGAATTAATGTCTGAAGACGCTTCCAAGCACAAATTTCGCTGGAAGCAATGTGCAAGTTACTTCACAAATATTCTTGCAATGTGAAACACTTTGCAAATTCAGCTTCACACAAATCATTTAGCTCATCCCTAGTAATTTGGAACACTGTAGTACTTGGTGGACCTTCATAATCTTTCAGTCATTATCCAACCCGCTATATCCTAACTACAGGGTCACGGGGGTCTGCTGGAGCCAATCCCAGCCAGCACAGGGCGCCAACTCACCGCAGGCCACATACACACACAAACACACACTAGGGACAATTTAGGATCGCCAACACACCTAACCTGCATGTCATTGGACTGTGGGTGGAAACCGGAGCATCCGGAAGAAACCCACGCAGACACGGGGTGAACATGCAAACTCCCCTTCACAATCTGACATTTTGAAAATTATGGGAATATAATTGATGAGCTTTCCTGGATTGAGTGACGTGGTTCTTGTCAAGATTGTTCTAGTGATGTTATAATAATGATGACAGTATCCTTTTTTTTCTTGTTATTATTATGAACAATAAATGTACCCTTAGTTATATTAAGAAATGTGATAATAAGATTCGCAAACCTGTGAAATTCCATTAGGGTTCACCAAAATCTGAGCAGGATCGAGTGCAAGGAAGCAACCTGCCATGGACAGAGTCCTTCACTCACTCACACAACCACAAATAGTGGGGCCAGTTTAGAGTCATCGCTTAATCTGACCTGCATGTCTCTGGGGGAACAGGAGGGAAAAAAATGATTAGTTGAAGACGAACCCACAGAAATAAGGGCTGAACATTGAAACTCCACTCCGATAATGACGAAGGGCGCTGGGTCCATGAAGCATTAGCGCCAGCCACTGATCACTGTGACACACATATAATACTATTACTACTACTACTACTAATTTTTATAATAGTTATGTTGATGATGATGATAATGATGGGTGATAAATAATAATAACTTCTTCTAGGAATGGTGTCCTGCAAACCTTTTCCATTAAGTAATTGAATCTGAAACCACAGAAGATGCAGGCATATAAACATCAATGTCTCCTCTGTAGAAAGTATTATTGATTTTTAAGTAGAAACTATTAAGTTGCCTACTGCAAAAGATTTTTAATTCTCTCCATGAGTTGTTTTACTTTGAGAAAAGAACATTGTCTTGTGTTAATCGATTTAAGGGAAGATTAGAAAAACGGCCTCAGTGACTTTTTCTTCTTATTTGCATTTTAAGACAGATTGAAAACCAACGTGGAGGAATGAGTTAGCAGTGAACCATAGTCCTGTGTCTCCTGTAGGTCTCATCATGGGAGGTCACTCCTTGGCCACAGAGGACCATGAGTTACCCGAATCTTTCACAAGAGCCGTAGATGATGAATTGTAGGAATAAACCTCAGACCTAGAAGGATTTGTCAGAGAAGGACAGGCGCTTGTTAGTTTAAATGATGAAGTGATCTGTCTGTGTGGAGTCTGCATGTTCCCTCTTTGGCTCTGTCAGTTTTTCTTCAAGTAATCCAGTTGTTCTCCCACACCTCAAAGACATGCATGACGGGTTAACCTGGGACTTTAAAGCCGGTTGCTGTATGGGAGTGTTTCCTACATTGAACTTCTCCCTCATCCAGGGTTTGCTCCACTTTTATACTGCTATGAGAGATACTGAGTCCCTGTGCCCTTAGCTGTCAGTTAGGTGGACTGGAACATGGATGGCTGGATCCCATCATTTTAGACAAGCCCAGCAGCAGCAGCAGAATGATTTTTTTTACACATTAAAGATCATATAATTTCCTGAATAGCCACAAAGCTTGCCCCATGTTTGCCTTCAGGACAGTTTGAATTGATCAGTTGATGAGCTTAATTAGGTGGTCAAAGTGTGCCCCACAGTTTGTATAAAATAGCTGGAAGAGCTCACTTCGTCTCACGTTTCTAACACTTGATTGGACTGAGAGTCTGGGACTGGAACAGGCTGCCATCTTTCTAGCATGTCAAAGCCTGCCTGATATTTATCTCTTAGATGTAAACCATTATACTTTCAACAGCCCGTAGAAATGAAGCTTTCCAATGTTATAGTGATGTATAAAACAGTGATGTATAAAATAGTGATATATAATACATGTCAAATAAAATAGGAATGTGCAGTGGATACAGAAAGTAAGTAAGACTCTTACACTTTCTGCATACTTTATTGTGTTGTAGGTTTAAATTTAGAAAGAAAGACAGATAGAAAAGATAGATATGAAAGGCACTATATAATAAATAGATGTGAAATGCACTATATTATCGATAGATAGATAGATAGATAGATAGATAGATAGATAGATAGATAGATAGATAGATAGATAGATAGATAGATAGATAGATAGATAGTGTCACAAGAAGCGAGACATGGACAGATAAAGAGTTGGGGCAGCCACCCGTATATTGTGGTATCCTGGCTGCAAAGTCATTTTTCTTGTAGAAATACAGAGCACTGAAGTGCATACAACCGAGTCCAAAACAAGACTGAGGAAACAAAGGAAAGGGGGCAGGTTTTAAAGGGGGAGACAGGAAGTGAGGTCGTATGGATCTGGCACGTGGTCTTCCACCATTGGCTCGTAGCCGGAGGTGACATCAGAGGGACTGGAGCTGGTGTGGCCGAGTTCCATTGGCTCAGTCCCGGAAGTGATGTCAGGAGATCCAGGTGAAATCCCCCGGGGATGGTCTACAGGCAAAGGAGAAAAAGAGTCAGTGCACTCTGCCACACCCGGCATGCCTCGAACTGCCTTCACTCAAGCCCTTTAGCTGCCTCCCATGCGCACGTGTGTGACAATAGATAGATAGATAGATGTGAAAGGCACTTGTGAGAAGAAGGGACAAGAGACATGGCAAGGTTTGGGGCAGCCACTCATTTAATTCAGTATCCTGGCTACAAAAGTAAATGATTCATAATTGCGTCAAGTTTACATGACAGAGTCCAAAACAGAACTGCATTCCAGGGAAAAGGTGTGAGGCTTTTTAGGAAGCTTGGGGGAAGTGATGTCGTCCTCGGGGCCGGGACCGGAAGTGATGTCATCCTCGGGGCCGGGACCGGAAGTGATGTCGTCCTCGGGGCCAGAAGTGATGTGTCCTGAGTCGAGGCATTGGCTCCTGGTGGGATTTCCTGGGAAAAGTCTGCAGGGAACTAAGAAAGAGCGTCAATGCACCCCGCCACCCCCGGGCAGATGTATTATCATTCATCTCTAAGCCCTTCAGCTGCCTGCTATGCACACGTGTGTGACAAGACTCCCCCCTCAGCCCAGACCCATCAGGTCGGGCGTCCTGCACCGAGAGGTTGTGAGCCCGGGAGAGGGCATCAGCATTGGCATGATGAGATCCCTGGTGATGAATGAGTGAAAACTTGTATAGTTGCAAGTCAAGAAACCACCTGGTGACTTGTGGATTCAACTCCTTGTGAAGGGCCATCCACTTTAGGGGTGCATGATCCATCACCAGAGTGAACACCCGACCCAAGAGGTTGTACCGCAGCTGCATAACCACCCATTTAATCGCCAGAGCTTCCTTCTCCACTGCTGCATACCTGGTCTCCCAGTCCATCAGTTTCCGACCCAGGTACATTATGGGGTGCTCAACACTGTTGACGCTTTGGCTCAACACAGCTCCCAAGCCTGTGTCCAAAGCGTCCGTCTGGAGGACAAATGGAAGAGAAAAGTTAGGGGCAATTAATATAGGTGCTGAAGTCAGAGCCTTTTTTAAGTCACTGAATGCAGTCCCCACTTTGTCAGACCATACCACTAGGTTGGGAGCTCCTTTCTTCGTCAAGTAAGTCAAGGGCGCCGCTCTCTCTGAGAAGCGAGGCACAAACCAGCAGTAGTACCCGGCCAAACCGAGAAAGGATCGGACTTGCCGCTTGGCTCATGAACGGGGCCATGTCAGTATGGCATTTAATTTGGAACACTGTG